>NC_064619.1:404228533-404550456 GCF_023898315.1 Schistocerca nitens | reverse complement strand
CTGGACATCTTCCAGGAATTACTTACCTCTGACTTGGTTGCACCATCCTTCTCCATGTCCCTTACTTTTGATGCAAAACCCACTGCCTCATGTACCTTACTAACTGTATACTCACATACAACTACTTCTCCTGTGAGGGGAAGGTATATAAACAAATCCGCAACATAGCTGGGGGCATCTACATCTCACCATATTGAGCCAGCCTGCTTATGGGCCATCTAGATGAAACCTTGGTAGCCTCCCAAAACCCCCTAACTCTTATCTGGTTCAGGTTCATTCATGATATGTTCATGGTCTGGACTCAGGACCAAGATACCCTTCCTCATTCCTCCACAAACTCAACACCTTCTTTCTATCTGCATCACCTAGTCCTCCTCAACAATCATTCTTATATGAGCAACAGAAGAATAAGCAATGAAAGACTTTAAATGGACTTGATGAAAACAAATGTGCCACATTCCTAGATACTGACCTTCACTTCTCTGATGGTTCCATCCACACCTCAAGTCCATTTTAAACCAACTAACCACCAACAGTATCGGGATTCTGACAGTTGTCATTCATTGCACACCAAAAAGTCGCTTCCATACAGCCTGGCTACACATGTGCGGCATGTCTGCAGTGTTGAGAATTCCCATGCCCAGTATGCTGAAAGTCTCACAAAGGGCTTCACAGACAGGCACTACTCTACAAACCCAGTCCACAAACAGATTCCCCATGCAATATCTTCCTGCACCACTAATCATTCCACTACCTCTATTGGAACTAACCTGGTACTGCTTGTCTCGTAGACTTCTCGGTAGCGATCTTAAGTCCATAGCTGTAATGAAGCTGCAAAAACCTTTGTGGCTATCAGAAGGTTTCCACTTGATAATGCACACAACTCATCAATTTTAGTTTCACTGATTAACACTTTTATTCACCTTTAGCAGACTTTTTTGGGTTGATGACCAGTTTACCAGATATGAAAAGAATTACTAGTGCACACTTTAAGATAGGCCCCTACAATACAATACAATATAATACAATTGCAGTTCAGTGGTGAAGTTAATTGATCTACTGTGGCACCAAAACCACAGTTCACATTTCCACAGAAAAAATCACAGTTTGCCCTTAGCACAATTTTGCAGTTAACTCAATCCCAAATGAGATCCACTATGTCTAACAATAGGCTTACTTTGATGACAATAGCATTTCACAGTACCTGCTAATCGCAACACAGTTCAATCCAAGTGACCCATAATTTTATACACTGAAATCACTCAGAATTCTGTAAATATTCATATTATTGAGTTCTGTGGTTGTCATTGTGTCTATTTTTGCATTCAGCATAAACATATTTGTGGTGTGAGTGAACATGGGAAGAGGACCCAATCATAGGACTTACTTGTGAACTTTCTTATAGCGTACTGACAATTTTGGGTGACATATGACTACTTATAGATGAGTGTAAGGACAAATTGTCATTTCATAAATTACATTATGCTTTGAAAATTGTCTGGGCTAGGTTTCACTGGTCTAGATGCACTACAAAAAATAACATGGTTTTGGCTTATAGAAAATGTTGGTCAGAAGTGTAGAAAAATACATGGGCACTATTCTTCTCACACAGTGTGAATCCCTTTGTTTACAGGTATGAATGCCAGATTGCAAATTATAGTAAATTACATGAAATGATTAATTAGTGAGTTTTAATTAATACTGTGCAGAAAAATAAAGAAGAAAAAATATGTAGTTAAAGGTAAGAATCTAAAGGTAGGTATGATGAAATCTGCAATGGAAATTGGCAGTGGCTTGAACTTCAGGTTTAATTATTTTGGAAGACAATTAGTTTTAGATAATTTAAAATACCCTACAGGAAATGAAAACACAGCAACAGTTAGACAAAGGAAAAAAAATTATTATCAGGTATCAGAAACATAACAGATGGGATAGAGCTGCCATGGTGTGTCACACATCCTCAAGAATCAATTCCAAAGGACCACTCCTCTTGTCACCCAGTAACATTCTGGACAGGAGCAACTGAACGATATTCTTCACCAGGAGTTTAATTATGTAACTTCACTCCAGAGGTGAAGGAATCCTACTCAAGACCCTACCCACACCTCCTAAAGTGGTATTCCATCACTCATCTAACCTTCAAAACAGTCGATCCATCCTTATGCTACTCCCACACCTAACCCTTTTGGGTCATATCCCTGTGGAAGACCCAGATGCAAGACCTGCCCGATTCACCCACCCAGCACATAATGTGCCGGTCCTGTCACATGCTTATCCTATTTCATCAGAGGCAGGGCCTGCAAAAGCAACCATGTCAAATCACCTCTGCTGCAATGATTATGTGGGCATGGCCACCAACCATCCCTCCATCAGCATGAATGGCCACAACCAAACTGTGGACAAGAACGAAGTTTACACCTAGCAGCACAACATGCTGCTGAGCATAGCATGCTCAAGATCAATCGCTGCTTCACAACCTGTGCCATTTTGATCTTTCCCTCCGACTGCAGATTTTCGGAACTATGCAAATGGGAGTTTTCCTTGCAATACATTCTTTATTCCCATAACCCTCTTAACCTCAGTTTCTGCCAACCCACTGTCACCATACGCTTTACCCATCAGTTTCCCCTTACTCTATCCCGTCATTCTGTCCCAATCCATACCTCCATGGCATCATTATATGTTGTACCTCACCAACTCTGGTACTTGTGTGCCATATGCCTAACCTGTGCACCAGCCATCCTTTCTTCTTGCATTTGTATCTTGCACACATGCAGCCTATCTTTGAGCCACTGGTTACCCTTCACCAACCTCCTCCTCCTGTGTCCTGCCTTCTACCCCTCTAACTAACCTATCCAGCACAACCCCCACTCTAATCCATAATTTTTGTTACTGTTTATAAATTTGCCAAACTGTTAGTACAGTTTGACAAAGTAATATACTGGTACCAGTTTAACCAATTGAGTGACTCTCAACAAAGCTACTTTAAAATTTAGTATAAACAAAATTATTCTGCACATAAAACCAACACTTTATTTACATTATTACATTCCATGTTTCAAACTATGAAGATTTTTTTAATACTAGTGTACAATCTCTGTCCAAGGCTGAAAAGTTTTATTCTTGCCCCCATACAGTATTGAACACTTCTGAAATCACAATCATCTGTCTATATTTGCAGGCTTATCAACTGATTTTTCCTGTGGCTGAACTGGAATAATTGAACTCCTTTGACATTTCTTTTCCTTTCTGGTACTGCTGCGTCTCTGTGCTCAGTAGCTACTCTTGTAAGAACAGTTTGCTTAAATTGCCATCTTATTAAGGTATAATTTTTGTTGGAAGTTAATTGCAAGTTTAATGTCTGCATTAGTAAAGAGAGTGGCATTGGCAGTTATGGTACAACTTGATTGTTCTTGTTGGTGGTATTTTGCAGCTTTTGTTGTGACATTCAGAGCCACAGTGCATTTACAAGTTATATATCACAAGACATGGTGAAACTTACTTAATCAGATGCATCAATCTTGAAGCGTATCTGCTGACCTTACAGTTTTTCTCCAATAAATCTGTTGTTTTCCATTGAGCTGACTTTTGTCAGTGTTTTAGTATTCCATATATTTTTCATTCTCATAGATTGCCAAGCAGATGCCTTCCATCTAGTCTTCCCATCATCATAGCTTTGGGTCAAAGTTGTTAAAGCCTACAAGTCATGGATACTACCCATTGTAGTTTTCTTGCCTTCATTATTTGCATAATGTTATGTCATTCCCAACATTTTTGGTTCATCCTTTTTCTCCAGCCATCAGTATTTTACAGTAAACCTAATATCTTCTTCAAGATTTCATGCTAAAAAGCGCATTTTAATGCACTGTTACAGCCTTAGGCTCAAACCTGGATAACCTGCTTATTGTGACCAGTTGCTTTATCTGTTAAGCTACCTCATAACAGCTCTCAGCTTGACTCAAAGCTTATTTGTCACCGATGTTCCCTTTTATTATTCTGAACAGGATGAGTTTCTTCCACGTGGCACATGGAAACACGGGAGGAGTCCAGATTTTAGTCTTTACCTGGTACGAATTTTCATTTCTCACAAAATATTCCTTACATTGCAGGTTCAGCTTATCTAAACAGTTTTCACTGATTTAATTTTATATCGCTACATCTTCACTGATGTCATCCACACTGAAAGATCGGTTCATTTCAGTGAGTTCAATGCAACCAGTTACTCATTCTAATCATCCACCATGTGGTAAGCAATATTGTTCCATGTAGTACCACTGGAACTATTAATTCATTATATTCTACTGAATGTCACAGTTGGTTTCACTGTGAAATAAATTCTGGATACATAATAATATCTCGTTTTCCCTTCCAGATTTAATTAGTTGTTGCTGAATCAGGCTCCACCCTAGAAAAGTTGAGATCACTTTCTTCCAGTGGAACTTCTACAGCCTTCCTCTGGAAAGAGGATTCCACAACACTCCTCTGGAAAGCACCATCATCGCTAAATTTCAGCAATGGCTTTCAGGCTGACTTGGATTGCACTGTAGACAAGTTACCTTACTGTCACCATCATCTGTCCTTTTGACTTTTACTACGCTGTAATGTCATATGAATGCACTAACATAAGAATTCTACATTCAAGTTAACACCTTTCCCATTTCTGTTCATTTTATAGATGACTTTCTCAGCCATTATATTGAACAATATAGGTGATACAGCATCAGCTTGTTGCAAACCTGTGTGTATTTTAATCTTGTTGAATGTCACTCCCTGGTATTTCACTTTTACTGATTCCAGCTGTTTGTCCTTCCATCAGACTAAATAACTTCCTTGATGTCTCACATTCCCTCTGCATGTTAAAGAGGATCAACTTATAGACATTACCCTATGTCTTGGAAAAATGGTAAGAATTGTCAAATCATTGTCTTATGCTCCCTGTCAGATCTGCCTCACAGTAAATATCTGACTATAGTTAATTTTTTACCAGATAATTTTTAAAGTGAAAAGTGAAATCCCTTTGTAATTATTATGGTGTAATCATACAATGTGTATGGTGTACTTTGTAGTTCTTCTTGTTTATAGCACTGAATAAGATTGCACTGTTCTCTTCTAAACGTGTGCCCTCCTGCCACCACACTTATTCTGCCTTAACCAGGGATTTCTATTTCAAGCTCTTTGGTTCCTCCTTTTACATCCTCCTCAGTCACTGGAATGTCATACTCCACCTCATTTCCGTCTTACAGACATGAGACACAGTTTTATGAAACCCCTGTCACCAGCAGTATTCACATCACCTGCCTAAAATGATCAACCTGCCTGTGAGCATCAGCCTGTGTAAAGTAAGATGGGTAAAGTTCTCTGCATTTTGGCTCTAGATGGGCCAATCGCGCCTGACTAACCACTATATTATCCTCACAGGTGGTCAGTACACCTGTCTCCTGGTCTTCATAGGGTTTCTTGACCTTGCAACCGTAACTGATCAGTCGAGCAGCTCCTCAGTTAGCCTCACAAGACTGAGTGCACACCATACCAGTCCTCCCACCAAGAGTAAATCCCACATAGTCCCAGGAATCGAACTTGGGTGCCCTGCATGTTGATCAGCTGTACTGACCACTTAGTTGCAGAGGCAACAGCCCATATATTTACAGTCAGTGACTCACTCTTGTATCCATTTTGTACAAGCCTTATATCCTGGACCATTTGTGTCTGTTATTCACCTCACTCTTATACTCTAATATAGTTCCATTTGAGGTGTGGTAGTGTGTAAACATGCTACATACTCTGGCTTCTATCAGTGTTGACTAGTTTTGAGTCACCTATGTTTACATTTTGTTTGTGTGTCATAGTCTTGTTCTGTCTACTGTGTTATTAAGTTATAATGAGTTATTAACTCCAAATGTTAATTAGCAAAACAAATATCACATTTTCAAGGCAAAATACCCTGCAATTGCACTTCAGCAATTCTTCATATGCTGAGCAGCCAAGTTCACTGGAAGTACATGACTGGATAGTAGATGTACACAAATCATAAGTGATGAAGTTCACATGGGTGATTATGAGCTGGAACAGGACAACTTTTTCATAAAACTGTTGAATCTTGTGTTATTGATGAAGTACAGAAGCGGAATTGGAGTTCATCATCACAACGGAACTGTAAAAGCTGTTTCTGTTGATTATAAAGTTGTTTGTGCTGTAACCCCCTGCCTGAAGTAGTAAATTGCTATATGAAATAATTACTAACAAAGTACGGTCTAGTGAAATACAGTGTAAAGGAACACTGGTCCAGTCACTGTAAGTTGCAACTTTTTAGTGGTGTGCAGTCTGTAGAAATGCAGACAAAAGTCCCTATTTCATCACATTATTGCTGTGAGATAAAAAGTGCTGGTTTCATACCCAGACCAAGTTTTCACATACTTTATATATAATGAAAGTGGTCATATACTCCTAAACAGATTTTTGTTTTGAAAAACTCTTTGCAGCAATGAAAGAAACTAACTTTAGCAGAGCCTGTAACTGGCAAAGTTCCACCAAGTCAATTGAGCAAAAATCTGACATACTACATGACAAAGATTTTCTCTCGCATTGACCAGTCTCCTCCTACCAATGTTGCTTCAGTGACAACTACTTACAGATGATGAACGTAAAATGGAAGAGTTACAATGGCAGCATGCCAAAACAGGCTAGTTGTCTAAAAAGAACAAGCAGCCAGCATCTGACACAGTATTGGCTAATAAAACTGCCAGTGACTCGATGACAAGATGTCAATAAGTTATTGGAACAACACCTTGAAGTCATGCCCTCACCTTCTGCACATATTGCCTACTTCCAGGTTCCCCAGTGAATAGAAACAAGCCTTGCAAGTAAGGAAAACAAACAAGATGTGAAACTTGGTGATAGTAAACAAATGTCCTCATGTCAGCCTGTCAACAACAAGCCTTCCAAGCAGGGCAGCTGGTGTACACAACAGGGGGAAGGTGACAGTCAAGGTGTATCCGAAAGGTGTTCAGAAACTGTGAATCTATTTCATTTGCTAGAAACACATGAAAATTTGTGCTGTACCAAGACTCAAACCTGGATTTCCAGCTTGTCTTGAGCAGTTGTCTTAACCACTTTGGCTATCCAAGCACACCCCCAGGACTGATCCAAACTTCCATATGTCCTAGTGTCTCATCCCATACTGCTTGCACATTGTGTGGTTCCCATGCAGGATGAGATAATGTTTTGCTCACCAGTTTACCTTTGCTTTGGCATGAAATACAGTTATTTCAGTGTCTATATTTTACAGCATGTGTGTAGTTGGATGCAAATGTGCTTTGGACATGCCTGCATAATGTTTGTCTGAAGGTAATTTGCATTGAACTATACAGAGACTGTAAAAGAATATTAAGCCTATAACCTTTCTTACTATTGTCCATAAAGAAAAAACATTTTTTTCCTCCTCTTTTAATTGTTTTTGTTCTATGCCATAACTGTTATTCCTACTATGTTAATTCTGTTCATTCTGAGCACTTTAATGCTAATTGCACTGGACAGATGGCTCTTATCAACTGCAGTATCATTTTGCAGAATTTCCCATATATTTTAATTGATACCATTTTTATACTTCTGTTGTTCAGCATGGTCTTTTGTTATAACTGTTTTCATTTATACTGTAACGGTTTCTTTAATATGTGTTGCTCTACTCGTTTTGTGCCCCATAGCTGGAGCGCACTGCACTGTTTCCAACTAGCGGCATATGACAAATCTTCGAAGTAAGTTCCTGTGGCTTGCTATGCTTGTGGTTTTAATGTTGACTGGAGCATTGGCTTAAATGTGTTGCAACAAAAACTTGCATCAAAAGTTTGAAGGTGGTTCATCCGGAAGATGCGATACCAACCTCAAAGATTTTTGAGTGGCACTATGAGATTCAAGAAGGTGATGCAGTGACTTCAAGCTGCATGGATTCATTAAAGGTGAAAAAAAGGAAGTATGATGAACCTTACATCAATCTCTGTTTTGTTGTTTTAACGACTCACCTCTCTGCGTGTTATGTCCGCCTGCTTAGTTGAGTGGTGAATGGTAACGTGTTTGCCTAGCATGCAGTGGGTCCAGTTTCGACGTGGACGTGTTGGAGATTTTTTCCGCTCATGGACTGGATGTTGTTAGTCCTCATCATTCATTCATCACCACCCACATGCCAACTGCCCAGTGTGGCGTCACCTGAAGTAAGACTTGCAACATGGCGGCCGAACTTCCCCATTTTGGGCCTCCAGGCCAACAATACCACACAATCATTTCATACATATTTTTTTCATGTTATATAGCAAGCGGATGCACCAACATTTAGAAACTGTACACCCCAACTACAAAGACAAGAATGAAGAATTTTTTATACCCAAGAAAGAACAATTATTAAGAAGTATGTGACTCGTGCTGTGAATGAAAAAGCTGCAAATGTATCGTATTTTGTCAGCTTTCCCATTACACAAGCAGGAGAAATGCACACTAAAGCTGGGAATTTAATAAAACTATTGTGCTAAATGTGTACACTTGATGAAAAGTCTGCAACGGATCTTTCTACAGCATCGTTTTTGAATGGCACTACTTTGTGTCGAATTAACGCTCTTGCAGGCTATATTAAACAAGAGCTAGTTAGTTGCCTTCATCACCACAGATTTGTCTTGCAAATGGATGAGTTGAGTGATGTTGCTGGACTGTCCAACTTGCTGTTAGTAATTGGACGATATCAGTATAAACATACACTGGAAGAAGACTTGCTTAAGTGTGCAAAACTACCAACTAACACAACCACAAAAGACATTTTTAACACGATTAACAAGGTTTTTGAAATAAATCATCTCAATTACAATGATTGTATTGACATATGTCCAAATGGCGCCAAGGAAAATATTGATAAATAGCAGGAACAGTATCACCAACAAAAAGTGAAGCACAAACTGTAGTTCTGGCAATTGTAGCCTGCATAGACAAGCACTCATGACAAGAAGACGCCACCAAATCTAAAACTGGTTCTTGATGAAGCATTTTAATGTGCTTGTACTCTGATTAAATTATGTTTTATATGTTGTTGTGGTCTTCAGTCCTGAGACTGGATTGGTGCAGCTCTCCATGCTACTCTATCCTGTGCAAGCTTCTTCATCTCCCAGTACCTACTGCAACCTACATCCTTCTGAATCTGTTTAGTGTATTCATCTCTTAGTCTCCCTCTATGATTTTTACCCTCCATGCTGCCCTCCAATATTAAATTGGTGATCCCTTGATGCCTCAGAACATGTCCTACCAATCAATCCCTTCTTCTAGTCAAGTTGTGCCACAAACTTCTCTTCTCCCCAATCCTATTCAGTACCTCCTCATTAGTTATATGATCTACCCATCTAATCTTCAGCATTCTTCTGTAGCACCACATTTTGAAAGCTTCTATTCTCTTCTTGTCCAAACTATTTATCATCCATGTTTCACTTCCATACTTGGCTACGCTCCATACAAATACTTTCAGAAACCACTTCCTGACACTTAAATCTATAATCAATGTTAACAAATTTCTCTTCTTCAGAAACACTTTCCTTGCCATTGCCAGTCGACATTTTATATCCTCTCTACTTCGACCATCATCAGTTATTTTGCTCCCCAAATAGTAAAACTCCTTTACTACTTTAAGTGTCACATTTCCTAAGCTAATTCCCTCTGCATCACCCGACTTAATTCGACTACATTCCATTCTCCTCGTTTTGCTTTTGTTGATGTTCATCTTACATCCTCCTTTCAAGACAGTGTCCATTCCGTTCAATTGCTCTACCAAGTCCTTTGCTGTCTCTGACAGAATTACAATGTCATCGGCGAACCTCAAAGTTTTTATTTCTTCTCCATGGATTTTAATACCTACTCTGAACTTTTCTTTTGTTTCCTTCACTGCTTACTCAATATACAGATTAAATAACATAAGGGAGAGGCTACAACCCTGTCTCACTCCCTTCCCAGCCACTGCTTCCCTTTCATGCCCCTCGACTCTTATAACTGCCATCTGGTTTCTGTACAAATTGTAAATAGCCTTTTGCTCCCTGTATTTTACCCCTGCCACCTTCAGAATTTGAAAGAGAGTATTCCAGTCAACATTGTCAAAAGCTTTCTCTAAGTCTACAAATGCTAGAAATGTAGGTTTGGCTTTCCTTAATCTATCTTCTAAGATAAGTCGTAGAGTCAGTATTGCCTCATGTGTTCCAACATTTCTACGGAATCCGAACTGATCTTCCCCGAGGTCAGCTTCTACCAGTTTTTGCATTCGTCAGTACAGAATTCGCGTTAGTATTTTGCATCCGTGACTTATTAAACTGATAGTTCGGTAATTTTCACATCTGTCAACACCTGCTTTCTTTGGGCTTGGAATTATTATATTCTTCTTGAAGTCTGAGGGTAATTCACCTGTCTCATACATCTTGCTCACCAGATGGTAGAGTTTTGTCAGGACTGGCTCTCCCAAGGCCGTCGGTAGTTCTAATGGAATGTTGTCTACTGCCGGGGCCTTGTTTCGACTCAGGTCTTTCAGTGCTCTGTCAAACTCTTCACACAGTATCGTATTTCCCATTTCATCTTCATCTACATCCTCTTCCATTTCCATAATATTGTCCTCAAGTACATTGCCCTTGTATAGACCCTCTATATACTCCTTCCGCCTTTCTGCATTCCCTTCTTTGCTTAGAACTGGGTTTCCATCTGAGCTCTTGATATTCATACAAGTGGTTCTCTTTTATCCAAAGGTCTCTTTAATTTTTCTGTAGGCAGTATCTATCTTACCCCTAGTGAGATAAGCCTCTACATCCTTACATTTGTCCTCTAGCCATCCCTGCTTAGCCATTTTGCACTTCCTGTCAATCTCATTTTTGAGACGTTTGTATTCCTTTTTGCCTGCTTCATTTACTTCATTTTTATATTTTCTCCTTTCATCAATTAAATTCAATATTTCCTCTGTTACCCAAGGATTTCTACTAGCCCTCGTTTTTTACCTACTAGATCCTCTGCTGCCTTTACTACTTCATCTCTCAAAGCTACTACACATTCTTCTTCTACTGTATTTCTTTCCCCCATTCCTGGCAATTGTTCCCTTATGCTCTCCCTGAAACACTGTACAACCTCTGGTTTAGTCAGTTTATCCAGGTCCCATCTCCTTAAATTCCCACCTTTTTGAAGTTTCTTCAGTTTTAATCTACAGTTCATAACCAATAGATTGTGGTCAGAGTCCACATCTGCCCCTGGAAATGTCTTACAATTTAAAACCTGGTTCCTAAATCTCTGTCTTATCATTATGTAATCTGTCTGAAACCTGTCAGTATCTCCAGGCTTCTTCCATGTATACAACCTTCTTTTATGATTCTTGAACCAAGTGTTAGCTATGATTAAGTTGTGCTCTGTGCAAAATTCTATCAGGCGGCTTCCTCTTTCATTTCTTAGCCCCAATCCATATTCACCTACTACGTTTCCTTCTCTCCCTTTTCCTACCACCGAATTCCAGTCACCCATGACTATTAAATTTTCGTCACCCTTCACTATCTGAATAATTTCTTTTATTTCATCATACATTTCATCAATTTCTTCGTCATCTGCAGAGCTAGTTGGCATATAAACTTGTACTACTGTAGTAGGCATGGGCTTTGTGTCTATCTTGGCCACAATAATGATTTCACTATGCTGTTTGTAGTAGCTTACCCGCACTCCTATTTTTTTTTATTCATTATTAAACCGACTCCTGCATGACCTCTATTTGATTTTGCATTTATAACCCTGTAGTCACCCGACCAGAAGTCTTGTTCCTCCTGCCACCGAACTTCACTAATTCCCACTATATCTAACTTTAACCTATCCATTTCCCTTTTTTAATTTTCTAACCTACCTGCTTGATTAAGGGATATGACATTCCACGCTCCGATCCGTAGAACGCCAGTTTTCTTTCTCCTGATAACGAAATCCTCCTGATTAGACCCCGCCTGGAGATCTGAATGGGGGACTATTTTACCTCCGGAATACATTACCCAAGAGGACGCCATCATTATTTAACCATACAGTAAAGCTGCATGCCCTCGGGAAAAATTACGGCTGTAGTGTAGATTAAATTAGACCCGTGGACTAGGGGTCGCCGGCACGGTAGCTCAGCTGAGTTAATCGATCAACAACGAACCTAAACGGCTGTCTTACGACGTCCGCCCCGAGCAGATGCAACGAACAAAAGCGAACAAAATGAGATTAAAAAAAAGGGGGGGTAGCATCTTTGATTCATAATCAAATCGTCTTCGATCCCGGGTTTGATCCCCGCCACTGCCTAAATTTTGATAAATAATCAGCACTGGCGGCCGAAGACTTCCGGCATAAGAAGTCAGCCTCATTCTGCCAGCGGCCTTGTCAAAGAGGGCGGACGAGGGGACAGAGGTTCAGGGCACTCTCTTGTCCTAGGGGTGGGAAATTGCCCCTAAAGGCGGAAGAATCAGCAATGATCAACGACATGAGGATGCAGAAGGCAATGGAAACCACTGCATTAAAGACACGTAACGTGTATCCACAGGACATGTGGCCTGTAATTGAAGAAGTATCATGATAATCTCTCCATTGGCAAAAGATTCCGGAATAGTCCCCCATTCAGATCTCCGGGAGGGGACTGCCAAGGGGGAGGTTACCGTGAGAAAAAGATTGAATAATCAACGAAAGGATAACGTTCTACGAGTCGGTGCGTGGAATGTCAGAAGCTTGAACGTGGTAGGGAAACTAGAAAATCTGAAAAGGGAAATGGAAAGGCTCAATCTAGATATAGTAGGGGTCAGTGAAGTGAAGTGGAAAGAAGACAAGGGTTTCTGGTCAGATGAGTATCGTGTAATATCAACAGCAGCAGAAAATGGTATAACAGGTGTAGGGTTCGTTATGAATAGGAAGGTAGGGCAAAGGGTGTGTTACTGTAAACAGTTCAGTGACCGGGTTGTTCTAATCAGAATCGACAGCAGACCAACACCGACAATGATAGTTCAGGTATACATGCCGACGTCGCAAGCTGAAGATGAACAGATAGAGAAAGTGTATGAGGATATTGAAAGGGTAATGCAGTATGTAAAGGGGGACGAAAATCTAATAGTCATGGGCGACTGGAATGCAGTTGTAGGGGAAGGAGTAGAAGAAAAGGTTACAGGAGAATATGGGCTTGGGACAAGGAATGAAAGAGGAGAAAGACTAATTGAGTTCTGTAACAAGTTTCAGCTAGTAATAGCGAATACCCTGTTCAAGAATCACAAGAGGGGGAGGTATACTTGGAAAAGGCCGGGAGATACGGGAAGATTTCATTTAGATTACATCATGGTCAGACAGAGATTCCGAAATCAGATACTGGATTGTAAGGCGTACCCAGGAGCAGATATAGACTCGGGTCACAATGTAGTAGTGATGAAGAGTAGGCTGAAGTTCAAGACATTAGTCAGGAAGAATCAATACGCAAAGAAGTGGGATACGGAAGTACTAAGGAATGACGAGATACGTTTGAAGTTCTGTAACGCTATAGATACAGCAATAAGGAATAGCGCAGTAGGCAGTAAGTTGAAGAGGAATGGACATCTCTAAAAAGGGCCATCACAGAAGTTGGGAAGGAAAACATAGGTACAAAGAAGGTAGCTGCGAAGAAACCATGGGTAACAGAAGAAATACTTCAGTTGATTGATGAAAGGAGGAAGTACTAACATGTTCCGGGAAAATCAGGAATACAGAAATACAAGTCGCTGAGGAATGAAATAAATAGGAAGTGCAGGGAAGCTAAGACGAAATGGCTGCAGGAAAAATGTGAAGACATCGAAAAAGATATGATTGTCGGAAGGACAGACTCAGAATACAGGAAAGTCAAAACAACCTTTGGTGACATTAAAAGAAACGGTGGTAACATTAAGAGTGCAACGGGAATTCCACTGTTAAATGCAGAGGAGAGAGCAGATAGGTGGAAAGAATACATTGAAAGCCTCTATGAGGGTGAAGATTTGTCTGATGTGATAGAAGAAGAAACAGGAGTCGATTTAGAAGAGATAGGGGATCCAGTATTAGAATCGGAATTTAAAAGAGCTTTGAAGGACTTACGGTCAAATAAGGCAGAAGGGATAGATAACATTCCATCAGAATTTCTAGAATCATTGGGGGAAGTGGCAACAAAACGACTATTCACGTTGGTGTGTAGAATATATGAGTATGGCGACATACCGTCTGACTTTCGGAACAGCATCATCCACACAATTCCGAAAACTGCAAGAGCTGACATGTGCGAGAATTATCGCACAATCAGCTTAACAGCTCATGCATCGAAGCTGCTTACAAGAATAATGGGAAAGAAAATTGAGAATGTGCTAGGTGACGATCAGTTTGGCTTTAGGAAAAGTAAAGGGACGAGAGACGCAATTCTGACGTTACGGCTAATAATGGAAGCAAGGCTAAAGAAAGATCAAGACGCTTTCATAGGATTTGTCGACCTGGAAAAAGCGTTCGACAATATAAAATGGTGCAAGCTGTTCGAGATTCTGAAGAAAGTAGGGGTAAGCTATAGGGAGAGACGGGTCATATACAATATGTACAACAACCAAGAGGGAATAATAAGAGTGGACGATCAAGAACGAAGTGCCCGTATTAAGAAGGGTGTAAGACAAGGCTGTAGCCTTTCGCCCCTACTCTTCAATCTGTACATCGAGGAAGCAATGATGGAAATAAAAGAAAGGTTCAGGAGTGGAATTAAAATACAAGGTGAAAGGATATCAATGATACGATTCGCTGATGACATTGCTATCCTGAGTGAAAGTGAAGAATTAAATGATCTGCTGAACGGAATGAACAGTCTAATGAGTACACAGTATGGTTTGAGAGTAAATCGGAGAAAGTCGAAGGTAATGAGAAGTAGTGGAAATGAGAACAACGAGAAACTTAACATCAGGATTGATGGTCACGAAGGAATTCTGCTACCTAGGCAGTAAAATAACCAATGACGGACGGAGCAAGGAGGACATCAAAAGCAGACTCGCTATGGCAAAAAACGCATTTCTGGCCAAGAGAAGTCTACTAATATCAAATACCGGCCTTAATTTGAGGAAGAAATTTCTGAGGATGTACGTCTGGAGTACAGCATTGTATGGTAGTGAAACATGGACTGTGGGAAAACCGGAACAGAAGAGAATCGAAGCATTTGAGATGTGGTGCTATAGACGAATGTTGAAAATTGGGTGGACTGATAGGTAAGGAATGAGGAGGTTCTACGCAGAATCGGAGAGGAAAGGAATATGTGGAAAACACTGATAAGGAGAAGGGACAGGATGATAGGACATCTGCTAAGACATGAGGGAATGACTTCCATGGTACTAGAGGGAGCTGTAGAGGGCAAAAACTGTAGAGGAAGACAGAGATTGGAATACGTCAAGCAAATAATTGAGGACGTAGGTTGCAAGTGCTACTCTGAGATGAAGAGGTTAGCACAGGAAAGGAATTCGTGGCGGGCCGCATCAAACCAGTCAGTAGACTGATGACAAAAAAAAAAAAAAAAAAAAAAAAAAGATTAGTACTTTCCCCTTGCTTTCAGCTGTTCGCAGTACCAGCACAGCAAGGCCGATTTGGTTAGTGTTACAAGGCCAGATCAGGCAGTCATCCAAACTGTTGCCCCTGCAACTACTGAAAAGGCTGCTGCCCCTCTTCAGAAACCACACGTTTGTCTGGCCTCTCAACAGATACCCCTCCGTTGTGGTTGCACCTACGGTACGGCTATCTGTATTGCTGAGGCATGCAAGCCTCCCCACCAACGGCAAGGTCCATGGTTCTTGGGGGGTGGGGGAGTGTTTTATATATTCCTTGAAAATGTTATTATTATGTTAATTAAAAATTACTGTTTCACTGAAGACTGTGTGGCGTAATATTGCTACTACTGTTAAAACGCAGAAGCAATCTAGCAACGCTATGCAGGCCACATACGATCGACATCTTACGAATACATTAAAGAAAAACCAAATGCACGTTGATAAAATACTCGCGAAAATAAACATGCTTTTAGTTGTCACTTTGCTTTTCAACATGCTAGGTCAAATATAATGTTAATTCTTGAATGAAAGTCATCGTCCTTTAGGCGTAGTAAAAGCCAGGGCCTAATTCCACACAATACCTTAAAAGACTGCCTGGTACAGGACTCCAGCTTTGCTAGAAGACAAATTATTAAACTATCTGCGCAGGTAGTAACGCGCCTGTAAAGCAATAATGTAAATTCTAGATGTGCCGTGTAATGGCGGCGGGGCGTAGTGCTTCAGTGATGTTTTCGCTCTGCAGCAGATAAGGGCATAATCCTGAAAACCGGGGTTATCTGAAACAGGTTTAACAGTTCTATAAATAAAACTCAACTTACATTTCAACGTTTTATCTGTTTGACATGAGCTCAGTAAATTACATTACATTACAAACACGGATAAGCAGTTTACGCAGTAACACTTTGGAACACACACACACACACACACACACACACACACACATAGACAGAAAGGGAGAGAACATTTACATATACTCTGAAGAGCCAAAGAAACTGGTACATCTGCCTAATATCGTGTAGGACACCCGCGATCGTGCAAAGGTCTGTCTAATGACAGATTAATGTCTGAAGTAGAGCTGCAGGGAAATGACATCATGAATCCTTCAGAGCTGTCCATAAATCCGTAAGAGTACGAGGGGGTGGAGATCTCTTCTAAAAAGCACGTTGCAAGGCATCACTGATATGCTCAATAATGTTCACGTCTGGGCGTTTGATAGGGAACAGAAGGGTTTAAACTCAGAAGAGTGTTCCTGGAGCCACTCTGCAGCAATTCTGGACATGTGGAGTGTCGGATTGTCCTGCTGGAGTTGCCAAAGTATGTTGGAATGCCCAACGGACAAGAATGGATATAGGTGATCAGACAGGATGCTTACGTACGTGTCAGAGTCGTATCTAGACGTATCAGGGGTTCCATATCACTCCAACTGCAAAACGCCCTACATAATTATAATCCTCCACCAACTTGAACAGTCCCCTGCTGACATGCAGGGACCATGGAGTCATGAGGTTGTCACCAAACCTCTACACGTCCATCCACTCGATACAATTTGAAACGAAAGTCGTCCGACCAGGCACATGTTTCCAGTCATCAACAGTCCAATGTCGGTGTTGCTAAATGACCCCGTAAAAGCTTTGTATCGTGCAGTCATCAAGGGTACAGGAGTGGGCCTTTGGCTCCGAAAGCCCATATGGATGATGTTTCGTTGAGTGGTTCGCATACTGACACTTGTTGATGGCCCAGCACTTAAATCTGCAGCAATTTGCGGAAGGGTTGCACTCCGGCTGCAACGGTGTCGGAGATTTAATGTTTTACTGGATTCGTGATATTCACGGTACACTCATGAATTGGTCGTACGGGAAAATCCTCGCTTCATCGCTTCCTCGGATATACTGTGTCCCATCGCTCTTGTGCTGCCTGTAACGCCACGTTCAAACTCACCTAAATCTCGAAAACCTGCTATTGTAGCAACAGTAACCGATCTAACAACTGTGCCAGACACTTGTTGTCTTATATAGGTGTTGCCGACTGCAGCGCCATATTCTGCCTGTTTACATATCTCTGTAATTGAATACGCATGCCTATACCAGTTTCTTTGACGCTTCAAAATGGCTCTGAGCACTATGGGACTTAACTTCTGAGGTCATCAGTCCCTTAGAACTTAGAACTACTTAAACCTAACTAACCTAAGGACATCACACACATCCATGCCCGAGGCAGGATTTGGACCTGCGACCGTAGCGGTCGCGCTGTCCCAGACTTAAGCGCCTAGAACCGCTCGGCCACCCCGGCCGGCCTTTGAGGCTTCAGCCTATTTGTTGACTGTTCTAGGAATGACGCAGAACGCCTGTCTTGCAGCGCCCGCCGCTGGAGTTGGTTGAGCATAACCACGACCCTTTTACACTTGCTAAATGAACCCGTAACGAAACGCGCTGCTCTTCTTCGTCTTCTCTATTCCCTTTATCATTGTCATCTGGTACGGACCCCAGACTAGCGAGCAACATTCTAGTATCGGTTGAACGAGGTTTTGTAAGCTACTACCTTTGTTGATGAACTAGATTTCGTGAGGATTCTTCCAATCAATCTCGATCTGACGTCTGCTTTTCATGCGATGTAGTCGTTCCACTTTAAATAGCTCCGTATGCATATTTTATAGAAACAGCTGCCTGCAGTAATTGTTCTGCAATCGTGTTATCATAAAATACTTTTTTTTGTTAACGTAAACGCAGCACGTTACATCTGTTTATGTTGAAAGTCAATTGACACTCCCTGAACCAGCTGTCGATCCTCTGCAGGTCTTCCTGCATTTCGCTACAATTTTCTAAAGTTGCGACTTCTCTGTACCCAGCACCTTCATCCGCGAAAAGTCTCATGGAACTTTCGATGTTGTTTGCGATATCATTTACATATACAGGGTGTTCAAAACAAGTGTCGAATAGTTTGAGAGGTGGTAGTACTCATCGAAACAACAAAAACAAGTCCAGTAAACATCGGTCGGGAAACGCATACTTTCCGAGATAAACACATATTTATAGGAAGTGTTGCGCGACGCTTGCTTGCGCTTGATGGCGCGGTCGTTACATTGGCGCCCCATCAAATGTGTCGACAGGGTATTATGCCTTACTTACAGTGTTCAACCTACCGTGAGGTGGTCTGCTGTCAGTTCTGTGGTTCGAGTCGTGTTGTAGGCTACGTTATTTTTCGTCGTGTTTGTACGCCTTATTGTACAGTACTGTCAGTCCTGAGTACATATCATGGTGTTTTACCTTCTTCCAAACGCGAATTCGCTTATGTGTTTAATGTTATTACACTGTTTGTACGTACAGATAGTGTAGTACATTTCCATTTTCTCCCCTCCACCACTTGTTAGCAATGGAAGCCTAACAATCGACTAGTGATATTCTGTTATAGTTTAGGAAATGGGCGTTGTCAGCGAGCGAACAATAACGAAAATTAATAGTTTAAAAAACAAAGACAATAATGTTGTATTTGAAAAATAAACGATATCATTTTACTTACAAGTGTTCATCTGCGGCCTTCAACCGATTTATACTCTGAAGCGCTAAAGAAACTGGCGTAGGAATGCGTATTCAAATACAGAGATACGTAAAAAGGTAGAATACGTCGCTGCGGTCGGCAACGCCTATATAAGACAAGTGTCTGGCACAGTCGTTAGATCGGTTACTGTTGCTACAATGGCAGGTTATCGAGATTTAGGTGAGTTTGAACGTGGTGTTATAGTCGGCGCACGAGCGATGGGACACAGAATCTCCGAGGTAGCGATGAAATGGTGATTTTCCCGAGTGTACCTTGAATATATGAATCTGGTAAAACATAAAATCTCCGACATCGCTGCAGCCGGAAAAAGATCCTGCAAGAACGGGAATAACGACGACTGAGGAGAATCGTTCATAGTCACAGATGTGCAACGCTTCCGCAAATTGCTGCAGATTTCAGTGGTGGGCCATCAACAAGTGCCAGTGTGCAAACCATTCAACGAAACATTTTCGATTTGGGCTTTTGGAGCCGAAGGCCCACTCGTGTACCCTTGACGACTGCACGACACAAAGCTTTACGCCCCGCCTAGGCCCATCAACACCGAGATTGGACTGTTGATGATTATAAACACGTTGCCTGGTTGTACGAGTCTCGCTTCAAATTGTATCGAGTGGATGTCCCTGTCAACAGGGGACTGTTCAAGCTGGTGGAGGATTGTAATTATGTAGGGCGTTTGCAGATGGAGTGATATGGAACCCTGATACGTCTAGATACGACTGTGGCACGTACGTAAGCATCCTGTCCGATCACCTACATCCATTCTTGTCCGTTGTGCATTCCTACATACTTGGCCAATTTCAGCAGGACAGTCCGACTCTCCACATGTCCAGAATTGCTGCTGAATGGCTCCAGGAACACTCTTCTGAGTTTAAACCCTTCCGTTGCCCACAAAACGCCCAGACATGAACATTATTGAGCATATCAGTGATGCCTTGCAACGTGCTGTTCAGAAGAGATCTCCACCCCCTCTTACTCTTCTGGATTCGTGGTGTCAATTCCCTCGAGCGTTACTTCAGACATTAGTCGAGTCCATGCCACGTCATGTTGCGGCACTTTTGCGTGCTTGCGGGGGCCCTGCACGATATTAGGCAGATGTACCAGTTTCTTTGGCTTTTCAGTTTATATTGCTTTCTTCTGGGTATATCTCGCACAAAGACCACGAAGATAAAATTGGACAGATTCGAGTTCTTGTAGGGGCTTACCGGCATTCGTTCCTCCCGTGAACTATTCTCAATTGGAACAGGAAACGGCGGGGGGGGGGGGGGGGGGGCAAGTGACAATGGTACACAAAGTAATCGTCGCCACACACCGCAAGTTGGCTTGCGGAGTGTAGATCTAGATGGGGATGACATAGGTGAGATCAGTTGCGGCGTACACACATTATCTTCACACTCTCATAATGCGATGCTTGAACGAAAACTGACACTACGTTCGTCGTCTAGTGGTTTGTCCCGGGTACTTGTCTTTGACCACAGTGTCTATGCGAGTCTCGCTTGTTCCTTTCATCTCTCCTTCTATCAGCAAAGCGCTTAGTTTGTCTTTTATTGTGTTACATGAACGCACGCGGCGCGCCATTTTGCATCCTCTGTGTGGTAACGTGAATCGTTCTCGGTACTGCCACTTTGTAAGTATCGACCAATGATCTTGTTCTCTCAGCAGTACCCCAAAGAGTGCACGCTATACGTGAACAGGGAACTGTATGTGTAGTGCACTACACCACTACTCGTTTGTCATGTTGTCTTCCAAATATCCTGCCAGGACTACAAAATGAACAGCGTACGTTGGCATAGATTGGCGCGACTGTGGCGTGTACTGTCCCCAATATATGATCATTTTCACACTTGCCTGTGCGGCAGGGTACCAACACATCGCCAGAAATTCGGTGCAGATATCTTCGTACTTACTGCGCTTGCAAATTGTTACGGAGAACCAGGAAGCTGCCTTCTGATTTAGCGTCTGGCGCGCAACAAGCAATGCATTGTACTCTGACACTTGTTTCGTACTCAGTGTGCATCTAAATTCTTTAAGTAAGCTTTCGAGTGGATGCTTTATGTTAGAACGAAAGTAGGCCAAGATATGTCCGCGATTGAATTGTGACCTTCGTCGCAAGAAACCTTCCTTTTCGCATTATAAACACGTCCTACGCGACAGCAGATGTTCTTATTTGTGTGTTGCTTAATCACCGACTAGTGATCTGCTGCGCATGGACGATTCCTTTTCAGTATCCTTGCATGTGGCTATCTTCACCATTTTTGTGGTAATTTTGGTTTCCACAATAGAAACTCTTTCATATGAGGCGTATTTCACCTCGCCCAGACTAGCGGCTGCCTCTGGCCGTGTCTTTTCAGCCGATTCCCCCTAGTCACACCTAACTTCTGCGGCCTGACAATCAATCTTTTGGTTTCAGAGTTTCAGCTCGGCTTCGCAAATGGCGTCCTGTTCCTCGGCCTCATCTGAGACAGTTTTTTCCGTGGTCGCTGCATTCTTCTGTTTTATCTCGGTCAACTGCGCCACAGTGGTAGCATTACGTAGCGTTAGCTCTGCTAACTGAACTGTGGTGTTTTCTAACGTCGCGATTTTGCGATCCACTGGACACTGACTTTGTACACTCTATATGGTAGTGCTTTGTGCTCCCCCTTTCGTCATCGAACTAACTTTGATTTACCTATCTTTTTGATTTGCAGTTCCTTGTATTGGCCGTGTTTGCAGTTAAAATTTTTGGATGTGAGGTCCGCCAGTTATGTAAAACACCGTTTTTCTCAGTACCCAAACATGTTTCGGCACACTGTGCCATCATCAGTGGGTTTTCGTTTTTATTTATTCTGCAATGTGAACATTTTTGTTAAATGATTATAAAATTATGTGCATTTTTGGTTCAAACAACAGATCGTTTCTTTTTGTAAATACCTTTACATTTGGTGAGCATGAATTTTCTGGATCACTTTTGTGTTAATTATTACAGGTAGCTTGTCATCTGCAACCAAACGATGTTGATGAGAAAACTTTTTGCTGGGAGTTAACCTATCTTCTAGAATGTAATTTAATTTTTCGCGATGTTTTCGGGCCTATTTTCGTATTTACTTTCGTTTTCGTGTGGCAAGCACTTCCATTCTCCGCATCGTGCTGAGACGTTGTGATGCATACGTAACTATAATAAGTATTTTCCACGAATAGCGTAGTAAAACGCTTTTCACTACACCAGAACACAGTGTGATTGTGGTTTGTTATGAGTCCCAGCGTTTTACTATGCTGTTCGT
This sequence comes from Schistocerca nitens, assembly GCF_023898315.1. Taxonomy (NCBI): domain Eukaryota; kingdom Metazoa; phylum Arthropoda; class Insecta; order Orthoptera; family Acrididae; genus Schistocerca; species Schistocerca nitens. Next base: position 404,528,078 of record NC_064619.1, on the reverse strand, counting down.
GGAAAATACTTGTTATAGTTAGGTATGCATCACAACATCTCAGCATGATGAGGGAAATGGAAATGCTTGCCACACGAAAACGGAAGTAAATACGAAATTAGGAGCGAAAACATCGCGAGAAACTAAATTACATTCTAGAAGATAGGTTAACTCCCAGCAAAAAACTTTCTCATCAGCATCGTTTGGTTGCAGATGACAAGCTACCTGTAATAATTAACACAAAAGTGATCCAGAAAATTCATGCTCACCAAATATAAAGGTATTTACATAAAGAAACGATTTGTTGTTTGAACTAAAAATGCACATAATTTTATAATCATTTAACAAAAATGTTCACATTGCAGAATAAATAAAAACGAAAACCCACTGATGATGGCACAGTGGTGCCGAAACATGTTTGGGTACTGAGAAAAAACGGTGTTTTGCATAAGTGGCGGACCTCACATCCAAAAAAAAAAAGTTTGATTTACCTGTCAGCTTCCATATCTATCTGATTTGCAGACCCTAGTTGCATGGAAACCGCGAAAATGGAACGAAAGTGCTCCACAGAATAAGATGGCTGAACTAAAACAAAGCCAACGTCAACGCTGGTAGCAGCAGATGGAACAAAGGAGACACCAAACAAAACGCTAACACAGCAACCCATCCCACATTCTAACGTAAGTACAAAGCTACATGAAAAAATACAGGGAATGCCTCTGCAACAGACACTAGTTATATTTACTACTTCTACATTACATCTAAAAATTTGTTACAGCAAGAGCAACTGAGTTAAATTGTAGAGTTGATGAAATTATTGGAACTATCCTTATCTTTTAATTCTTTTGTCCTCAATGATAAATTTTAAACTCAGCCAACAGGTCTATTTATGTGTAACTGTTTGGCGGGTACTTTAGCAGAGATTTTTATTAATAATTTCGGATGTGAATTTTTCACCTCCAATTCTCATTTTGTATCTACGATTTTGTCGTACCATCGTTATGCTGGTAACATATTTACCTTATATGAAGGTGGTGACGATGAGATTATCAACTTCGGTTGGTATTTCAGTTCCAATAATCCTAGAATTCGGTTTACTATAGAATCCATACATCATTTAGACCTCAAGATCATTAGACAAGGGACAAAGCAGGATTTCGACATTTTTCGTAAGCCGATGTGCACGGATGTCATCGTTAATAGTGATTCACGCCATCCTACGATCTACAAATGGACATATTTTCGTTCTATTACACATAGACTGCTGAAGGCTGATATGAGCCTGGAAACTAGACACAACGAATTGCAGACGATTATGCAGGAGTATGTCGCTAATGGGTACAAGGCAAAAGCGTTCGTAAATTGCTTAATTCTATAAGTAAGAAAACGCCCCATGTGGGAGAAGGGGGGGCGGGGGAGGGGCATCGGTACAAATAATAACCTGTTCATCAGCCAGTGGAACTTAACGCTAACTTGGATGCTATGAATTTAAAATCATTTGAAAAGGTGATGTGAATGGGAGAAATATAAATAATATAATGCTGTCTTCAGGAATTGTCTAAAAACAGTGATAAACGTGTGGATAGACAGCACAGTCAAAAACACTTGAGAAACACTTATAGAATGCTAAACACTTGAGGAAAGAAACACCTGAAAAAGATGGAGCATGAAAGAAGATACACTGACCATTAAAAACCGAGCCAGTGCACTTTCACTGAAGCTAGAGAAGGGCAGTATACTGCAGATTGAAAGAAGGTGATCACAAGACAAAGGTGGCTGTGGAGGACTGGTGTTGGGATTTATAGACTGGTGAGGAAAATGGGGATCGACAAGGAAGCAGGGGAGGAGGAGGGAGGCCTTGGTTGGCGGATAGGGTGGATTCAGAGTTGGTAGACAGGCAGATGTCGGGGTTGAGTTTTTGGTCCAGGAGACGTAGACGGTTGAAATTTCTTTGAGAGAGGATGTGGAGGGTGTGCAGGTGAAGGGTAGATGGGGTGTGTAGGTAGACGTGAGGCAGCACAGTGGAATTAGAAAGGAGAGTGGACGCAATAAGATTGTTGGACTCGAGTTTATGGATGGTGTAGGTTATTCAGAAGTGTTCTGTGTGTGTGAGGAGAGGTGGGAATTTTATGAGTTGGTAAAGGATCCTTGTGAGGGGAGGTAAGTGGCTGTGGAAAGTGAGGTGGAGAGCATGGCGTTTGAGGATATGGGGGGACTTGCAACATTATCGGAGCAAAGGATGGACGGATCCGAGATTTGTAAGTGTGATGAACAGCGCAGGGGTATAGTCTCCATTTTATGCTGGTTAGTAGTTTTAGTCTAGTGTGGGCTCCTTTTGGATGCTTAGTAGGTAAGGTTTCCAAGTTAGTTGCTGGTCGAAGGTTAGTCCAAGGTATTTTAGTGTGTTAGTTAGCTGGATGGGACAGTCGTAAATGGGTAGAAGTCGTGGAGACTGAAGGTGCAGGCGGCGCGTCCTGTAATTATTGCCTGGGTTTTGGAGGGGTTAATCTTAAGGAGCCATTGAATACACTAGGAGGTTAACTGATTGAAGTGGATTTGAAGGGATAGTTGGGCCTTCTGGAGTGTAGGATAGAAGGCCAGGAAAAGCAGTGTCAACAGCATACTAAAGGAGATGGAGGGGAGGAAGGGGTTTGGCCATATCAGGAGTGTACAATAGGTAGAAGGTACGGAAAATAGTGTCGTTAAAAATGACATAGTATGGACGATTGGCGAGGAAGGATGCAAAACGGTGGACAAAGTTAATTGGAAGTGCATAGGTCTGGAGTTCGGAAAGGAGACTGGAAGCCATACTTGATCATATGCTTTCTCTAGATCAAGAGAGACAAAGATGGTGGAGTTGCTTGCACATTCTTGAGGAATTTTAAATTTATTCACATCGAATATGTCAACTGCATCACTTATTGCATGAACAAGAGGGGTTCAGTAGTTCTTTTTCTTTTTAGGAAACTTTGAACGAATGCATGTGATTAATAGTCCTCATATGATCGTGAAGTGGATTTGAAGGGATAGTTGGGCCTTCTGGAGTGTAGGATAGAAGGCCAGGAAAAGCAGTGTCAACAGCATACTAAAGGAGATGGAGGGGAGGAAGGGGTTTGGCCATATCAGGAGTGTACAATAGGTAGAAGTATCAGTTTCTTGTATGCATGGATATCTGGCAGCAGCAGAATCCACCGCTCTTCATCCAAATGACATTACAAATACAAAGAGGAAACGATACATATGACAGACAATAACAAGGGGGCTATAAGAACGTAATAGGAGGAGAAAAATGGGTGTTAAAATAGACACTGACACGGAGACGTTCATAGAGCGACAATTAAAAAGTCCACATAAAGATAAAACACACAATGGGTTATGTGCGTAGCACTGAAGTCACATGCACAAGTTAAAAGTTGGCCACAGTATTAAAACGCACCAGAATGACGACACTTGAAAACCACTGCATGAGACAGAGCACATTCGATGAAGAGTAAAAATTGCTGGAGTGACCTGCTGAAGGAGTGGAGGCCTGAGGGAAGGGAAAAGAGGGGTGAGGAGGGGCAGTGGGGGAGGGGAATGGAGGGGGTGGGATGAAAAGAAATGGATAGGGAGGGAGGGAGGTTACACCTCTCGGTCACCTCTTGTTCGCATTGACGGCACTTTGAACAGTGGACGCTACATTTCAGATGTTTTACGACCTGTAGCTCTACCCTTCATTCGATCCGTACGAAACCCTACATTTCAGCAGGATAATTCACGACCGCATGTTGCAGGTCCTGTACGGGCCTTGCTGTATACAGAAAATGTTCGACTGCTGCCCTGGTCAGCACATTCTCCTGATCTCTCACCAATTGAAAACGTCTGGTCAATGGTGGCCGAGCAACTGGTTCGCCACAATATGCCAGTCACTACTCTTGATGAACTGTGGTATGGTGTTGAAGCTGCATAGGCAATGAATACCGGTTTATCATCTGCATTTCTTCTTGGTGTAGCAATTTTAATGGCCAATAGTGTATATGTACCTTGCGTGCCAACATCCAAGGGCTTCTCCGCGGTCATTTCAAATGGTTCAAATGGCTCTGAGCACTATGGGACTCAACTGCTGAGGTTATTAGTCCCCTAGAACTTAGAACCAGTTAAACCTAACTAACCTAAGGACACCACAAACATCCATGCCCGAGGCAGGATTCGAACCTGCGACCGCAGCGGTCTTGCGGCTCCAGACTGCAGCGCCTTTAACCGCACGGCCACTTCGGCCGGCGCGGTCATTTCTGGTGCGGTTCTCTTGCTACCTGCGACTGTCGTTCGCAGCAGCACGGGAAGCCAGGATACTTTTAGCCTGAGTCTTTCTTCTTTCTTGTTGAATCTATTATCGTGTTTATTTATTTCTATAGCTTCTCTGAACAAGCGGTTGTGATAGTTCTTCTCTACAGCGAGAACATCCGTGGCGGCGAATTTTACTACATGGTCCATTTCACACAGCGCGTGCTCTGCCACAGACGATTTCTCCACCTGCCCCAATCTGCAATGTCGCTAATGTTTTGCAATCCTGGTGTTGACTGGTCGTCCAGTCATTCCAACATAAACTTTTTTACATGAGCATGGTATGCGGTATACTCCCAAAATTGCAAGAAGATCAGATAGTGTCTCAGATCGGCAAAGGAGAAAAGAGACCCACTTGCAATGTCGGGAGTATACCTCATACCATGCACATGTGGAAAAGTTTATCTTGGAATGACTGGACGAACAATCAACATCAGGATCGCAAAACATAAGCGACATTGCAGGTTGGAGCAGGTGGAGAAATCGTCTGTGGCACAGGACGCTCTGTATGTGATGGACCATGTAGTAAAATTCGCTGACACGGAAGTTCTGGCTGGAGAGTAAGACTATCACACCCGCTTGTCCCGAGAAGCTATAGAAATACATAAATACGAGAATAGATTCAACAAGACAGAAGAAAGTCTCATGTTAAACTGATCCTGTGCTGGATCGAACAACCGTTGCAATTAGCAAGAGAACCGCACCGGAAATAACCGCGGAGAAGCCCTTGGCCGCTGGCGCGCTAGGTACATGTACACCACTGGCCATTAAAATTGCTACACCAAGAAGAAATGCAGATGATAAACGGGCATTCATTGGACAAATATAGTATACTAGAACTGACATTTGATTACATTTTCACGCAATTTGGGTGCATAGATCATGAGAAATCAGTACCCAGAACAACCAACGCTCGCCGTAATAACGGCCTTGATACGCCTGGGCATTGAGTCAAACAAAGCTTGAATGGCGTGTACAGTTACAGCTGCCCATGCAGCTTCAACACGATACCACAGTTCATCAAGAGCAGTGACTGGCGTATTGTGATGAGCCAATTGCTCGGCCACCATTGACCAGACGTTTTCAATTGGTGAGAGATCTGGGGAATGTGCTGACCAGGGCAGCAGTCGAACATTTTCTGTATACAGCAAGGCCCGTACAGGACCTGCAACATGCGGTCGTGAATTATCCTACTGAAATGTAGGGTTTCGCACGGATCGAATGAAGGGTAGAGCTACAGGTCGTAAAACATCTGAAATGTAGCGTCCACTGTTCAAAGTGCCGTCAATGCGAACAAGAGGTGACCGAGACGTGTAACCAATGGCACCCCATACCATCACGCCGGGTGATATGCCAGTATGGCGATGACGAATACACGTTTCTAATGTGTGTTCAACGCGATGTCGCCAAACACGGATGCGACAATCATGGCGCTGTAAACAGGACCTGGATTCATCCGAAAAAATGACGTTTTGCCATTCGTGCACCTAGGTTCGTCGTTGAGTACACCATAGCAGGCGCTTCTGTCTGTGATGCAGCGTCAAGGGTAACCGCAGCCTCGGTCGCCGAGCTGATAGTCCATGCTGCTGCAAACGTCGTCGAACTGTTCGTGCAGATGGTTGTTGTCTTGCAAACGTCCCCATCTTTTGACTCAGGGATCGAGACGTGGCTGCACGATCCGTTACACCCATGCGGATAAGATGCCTGTCATCTCGACTGCTAGTGATACGAGGCCGTTGGGATCCTGCACGGCGTTCCGTATTACCCTCCTGAACCCACCGATTCCACATTCTACTAACAGTCATTGCATCTCGACCAACGCGAGCAGCAATGTCGCGATACGATAAACCGCAATCGCGATAGGCTACAATCCGACTCTTATGAAAGTCGGGAACGTGATGGTACGCATTTCTCCTCCTTACAAGAGGCATCACAACAACGGTTCACCAGGAAAGTTTCCTCTTGTCAGCACGTTGTAGGTGTCTCCACCGGCGCCAACCTTGTGTGAATGGTCTGAAAAGCTAATCATTTGCATATCACAGCATCTTCTTCCTGTTGGTTAAATGTCGCGCCTGTAGCACGTCATCTTTGTGGTGTAGCAATTTTAATGGCCAGTAGTATAGTTTGCGGCCGCGATCTCGGCTCCAGTCCACCACCAGCAAAGGAGGGTGGAACTTTGACAATGCCAGCCACTTCTGCTGGTCGGTCGAAGAACCGGTGACAGAAGCAAACGGGCAGTTTGTCAACAAGTGGCCCAGAAAGCCTTAACAATTTTATGTTACTGCTGGTATTAAGTTTATTTGACTTACTGAATACCCGCTAAACCTGACGTAACTCAGGTATTTATTTACAGGCGCACGTCCACGTCATAGCCAGGCAGCGTCGCCCCTTGTGCTTAATGTTCGTGACTTCATGTCTCCTGAAATTTGTGTCGTACAGTGACATAATTGTGTATGTACAATCAGCAGCGTAAGTGGGTACTATCTGCAAAACGTAATGCTAGTTAAGTTGGTAGCAATGAAGTGATAAATGTAATCGTGGTGCACAATATGGCGGTTTTTCAAGCATCTCACTGTTTATGATGTCAAACCTCCTGAATTACGTGTCGTACAACGATATAATATTGTGAGTACATTCAGCGGCATATGTGGATACTGTGTGCGAAATTCATTGAGACTATAGTTAGTAGCAAAGAAGTAATAAATTTATGCGTTATGTCTGATGCGGCCGTTTTTCACGCGTCTCATCGTTTATGACGTCATATCTCTTGAACTATGTATCATACAATGACATGATTTTGCACTTACATTCAGTTGTATATATGCTAACTGTCTTTGAAATGTGTCGCGAATACAGTTAGCTGTAAAGAACTAACAAATTACACTCCTGGAAATGGAAAAAAGAACACATTGACACCGGTGTGTCAGACCCACCATACTTGCTCCGGACACTGCGAGAGGGCTGTACAAGCAATGATCACACGCACGGCACAGCGGACACACCAGGAACCGCGGTGTTGGCCGTCGAATGGCGCTAGCTGCGCAGCATTTGTGCACCGCCGCCGTCAGTGTCAGCCAGTTTGCCGTGGCATACGGAGCTCCATCGCAGTCTTTAACACTGGTAGCATGCCGCGACAGCGCGGACGTGAACCGTATGTGCAGTTGACGGACTTTGAGCGAGGGCGTATAGTGGGCATGCGGGAGGCCGGGTGGACGTACCGCCGAATTGCTCAACACGTGGGGCGTGAGGTCTCCACAGTACATCGATGTTGTCGCCAGTGGCCGGCGGAAGGTGCACGTGCCCGTCGACCTGGGACCAGACCGCAGCGACGCACGGATGCACGCCAAGACCATAGGATCCTACACAGTGCCGTAGGGGACCGAACCGCCACTTCCCAGCAAATTAGGGACACTGTTGCTCCTGGGGTATCGGCGAGGACCATTCGCAACCGTCTCCATGAAGCTGGGCTACGGTCCCGCACACCGTTAGGCCGTCTTCCGCTCACGCCCCAACATCGTGCAGCCCGCCTCCAGTGGTGTCGCGACAGGCGTGAATGGAGGGACGAATGGAGACGTGTCGTCTTCAGCGATGAGAGTCGCTTCTGCCTTGGTGCCAATGATGGTCGTATGCGTGTTTGGCGCCGTGCAGGTGAGCGCCACAATCAGGACTGCATACGACCGAGGCACACAGGGCCAACACCCGGCGTCATGGTGTGGGGAGCGATCTCCTACACTGGCCGTACACCACTGGTGATCGTCGAGGGGACACTGAATAGTGCACGGTACATCCAAACCGTCATCGAACCCATCGTTCTACCATTCCTAGACCGGCAAGGGAACTTGCTGTTCCAACAGGACAATGCACGTCCGCATGTATCCCGTGCCACCCAACGTGCTCTAGAAGGTGTAAGTCAACTACCCTGGCCAGCAAGATCTCCGGATCCGTCCCCCATTGAGCATGTTTGGGACTGGATGAAGCGTCGTCTCACGCGGTCTGCACGTCCAGCACGAACGCTGGTCCAACTGAGGCGCCAGGTGGAAATGGCATGGCAAGCCGTTCCACAGGACTACATCCAGCATCTCTACGATCGTCTCCATGGGAGAATAGCAGCCTGCATTGCTGCGAAAGGTGGATATACACTGTACTAGTGCCGACATTGTGCATGCTCTGTTGCCTGTGTCTATGTGCCTGTGGTTCTGTCAGTGTGATCATGTGATGTATCTGACCCCAGGAATGTGTCAATAAAGTTTCCCCTTCCTGGGACAATGAATTCACGGTGTTCTTATTTCAATTTCCAGGAGTGTATACCGTCCTGCCTGATGCAGTACTTTACTGCATGGACCGTGGAAAAGCAGAAAGCGATATACAATTTTCCTTTCATTTTGTACCGGCTGTCAGCGAGAAAATTTTTTTGTAAAAGTTTGAAGTTATGTGTAAGTTTGTTGCAAGTCGCCAGTGCTCTCATTCTCAAATACTGGATGGATAAAGTCTAGGAATTCGCCAGTAGCGGGCTACCGGGCTACTCTTCTTTTTCACCCACACTACAACCCATTTGATTGGCAAATGGGTTCTTAGCTCCACGGCGATTGTCGCCTGATATTAAGGTATGTGTTTACCAAGTTTGGATGAAATCGTTGCCGGCCGCGGTGGCCGTACGGTTCTAGGCGCTCCAGTCCGGAGCCGCGCTGCTGCTACGGTCGCAGGTTCGAATCCTGCCTCGGGCATGGATGTGTGTGATGTCCTTAGGTTAGTTAGGTTTAAGTAGTTCTAAGTTCTAGGGGACTGATGACCACAGCAGTTGAGTCCCATAGTGCTCAGAGCCATTTGAACCATTTTGATGAAATCGTTACAGTGGTTTAGGAGGAGATGTGGAACACACACACACACACACACACACACACACACATATCCATTTTTATAATGTGCATGGATTTTGTTTTGGTTGGCAGGAGAGCCCACACCGTGTTACTAGAGGAGGCCGAAAGGCACGCGTTTTAGCTCACGCAGGCTGGCGTGAGGTCTGGAACAGGACAAGGAAATTAGAATTTAGAAAAAAGGACGAAGCTGGTGGAATACTTAACTTTAATACGTAATGAAGAACATCGGTCTTGACGGTACATGATTCAATATGAATTGTAACTGATAATGTCGCCTTGCTAGGTCGTAGCAAATGACGTAGCTGAAGGCTATGCTAAACTATCGTCTCGGCAAATGAGAGCGTATTTTGTCAGTGAACCATCGCTAGCAAAGTCGGTTGTACAACTGGGGCGAGTGCTAGGAAGTCTCTCTAGACCTGCCGTGTGGCGGCGCTCGGTCTGCAATCACTGATAGTGGCGACACGCGGGTACGACGTATACTAACGGACCGCGGCCGATTTAAAGGCTACCACCTAGCAAGTGTGGTGTCTGGCGGTGACACCACATTCCTCCCCCGCAAATCGGCGTACGGTGGTGGCATAAGGCTTCCGCTCGCCGTGGGGAGGACCCCATGTTGACGTATGCGACGAGGTGGGGAGCCTAACAACAGGCGAGGCTGTGCCACCCGCACCCTGCCATTCAGACCGCGGGGAGTGAGGAAACGCCTGAAAACCTGCTCCAGGGTGCACGCCAACATGCGGTGTATGCGCCCACAGAGAGACAGGAGGGGCCGAAGGGTCGACCTCCATCGGGTCGGGGCACCCGACGGGCGAAGACGACTTATGGTCCGGAGCGGGCAAGAGTTCCATGTCGGAGGACATCCGGTCACGGGAAGCGATCGGCAGCGCGTGACCCAGGGAGGCGCCCGGCGGTTGCAGCGACGCGTCCACTGCGGGCGTCGCTGGCGGGAGAACAGGCGGCGGCGGCGGCGGCGGCGGCGGCGGCGGCGGCGCGTCGCCATGGGGCAAAATGGAAGGCAGCGTCGGTAACACCTGGGGATGAGGCGAGCCAGTAGATGGGTCCCCAGGGGGCTGACCGGACGGCACCATCGCTGAAAGCAGACGGCGAGCGGCAGATCCCATGCAACGACAGAGGCGCAGCTGGTTGAGATGCTGGCGCACCTCACCAGAGGCCCCCAAAACCAGAAACATAGCGCGTCCGAGGCAGCGAAGAATGCGCCCTTCGAGCCAACGCCGTGAACCTCGGTAGTGACGATAGTAGACAACGTCGCCTGGAGCAAAAGCAAGTGTCTGCCGCTGCACAGGAACCTGATGCGGCGGATGTAGCAAAGACATCAAGGTTCGATGATGACGACCGTGGAGCAACTCAGCCGGCGAGCGACCATCTCGGGGCTGAGAGTGATATGAGGACAAAAAGAGCAATAACGTGTCCTCCCGAGAATGCGACTCTTTTAACTTCAACATCTGTGACTTGAAAGTCCTGACCAATCGTTCAGCGGCACCGTTTGACTGTGGCGAAAACGGCGCGGACGTCAGATGTTGAATACCATTGGCCCTGCAGAATGACTGAAATTCTGCGGACATGAATTGTGGGCCACTGTCGGAAACAATAGTCTGTGGAAGACCTTCAATGCAAAAGATAGCAGATAACGCTTGGATGGTGGCAGATGACGTCGTGGAAGACATCCGGACAACAAAAGGAAAATTACTGAATGTATCTACCACAACCAACATCGAGCATTCCAGAATGGACCAGCAAAATCGTTGCCAAGGGGAAGTGGCTTTTGGCCATGCAAAGAATTTCCTCGGTGGGGCTGATTGTTGGTGGGCACCCACCATGAAAGAAGAGCACATATTCGTAATCGCGGCATCGATTTCGAACCAAGTACAGTGCTGGCGAGCAAGTTGTTTCGTTCTCACTATACCCCAATGTCCTTGGTGGAGAAGCTGTAAGACAGAGGACTGTAACGAACGTGGGACCACGACCCTGGACTGATCATTATCAGAACGCAACAGCAAAACACCACGTCGAACAAAAAGTCTCTCCTTGTGAGCAAAAAATCGGCGAACCAACGGATCCCTGATCCGTGACTTTGACAAGGGCCATTGCGTAGCAACAAAACGCAGAATGGTAGCAAGGACAGGGTCGGCAGCGGTGGCTGTAGCTACACGACGAAAATCAATCGGAAAAGATTCGACCACGTCATCGGTTTCCGCATCAATGAACATGCAAGCAAGTTCGGAGGAATCGAATGCTCTATCCTCAGCAACAGGCAAACGGGACAACGCATCGGCGTTTCCGTGCTTAGCAGCGGACCGATAGAAGATATCGTAGCGGTACTGCGAGAGGATAATAGACCAGCGAATTAATTTCTGCGCTGTACGTGGAGGTACAGGCTTGTTCGGATGAAAAAGCGATGTCAAAGGTTTGTGGTCTGTGATGATGGTAAAGTGACGACCATACAAGAAATCATGTAACTTTGTAACACCAAAGACGAGAGCCAATGCTTCTTTCTCGATCTGTGAATAATTTCTTTGCGCACACGAGAATAATTTGGACGCAAAGGCAATAGGGCGATCGTGCGATCCATCTTTGTGCGCAAGCACAGCACCGATCCCGAAATCCGATGCATCCACCATCAACAAAAGGGATTTCTGGGGATCGAATGGCGTAAGGTAAGTATTGGAAAGCAACGCCGATTTCAACTGGCGAAAGGCGCGTTCGCATTCCGTCGTCCAGACGAACGGAACACCTTTACGGCGTAAACGATGAAGCGGAGCTGAAATGGAAGAGGCATGCGGCACATATTTATGATAATAGTTGATTTTTCCCAGCACACTCTGTAGCTGCTTCAAATTCTGAGGCGAAGGCAAGTCTTGTATGGCACGGAGGTGCTCGGGACTGGGATGTTTGCTTTGGGCATTGAGTACATGTCCCAGGTAGGGCAAGTCACGAGCAAAAAACACACATTTGTCCTTCCGCAAGCGAAGACCATTTTGTCGCAAGACCTGAAATAATGTTCTGAGATTGGCTAAATGTTCTTCTTCCGTCTTTCTGGAGATCACAGTATCGTCCAGATAGTTTGCTGCAGTAGGGACCGACGCACAAACAGTTTGTAGATATTGCTGAAACAATGCAGGGGCGGATGGTGGTGGTGGTGGTTAGTGTTTAACGTCCCGTCGACAACGAGGTCATTAGAGACGGAGCGCAAGCTCGGGTTAGGGAAGGATGGGGAAGGAAATCGGCCGTGCCCTTTCAAAGGAACCATCCCGGCATTTGCCTGAAACGATTTTAGGGAAATCACGGAAAACCTAAATCAGGATGGCCGGAGACGGGATTGAACCGTCGTCCTCCCGAATGCGAGTCCAGTGCAGGGGCGGATGCACACCCGAATGGCAGTCGTTTGAATCGATACAAACCAAGATGCGTGTTAACCACCAAAACGCGCTGGGAGTCTTCGTCCACCGGTATTTGCAAGTACGCATCTGCTAGGTCCAACTTCGAAAAATATTTACCCGGGCACAGTTTGTCAAAAAGATCTTCCGGGCGGGGTAAAGGAAAAGTTGCAATCACTAGTTGCGGATTCACTGTTGCCTTGAAGTCCACACAAAGTCTCAATTTTCCGGAAGGTTTTGGCAAAATTACTAAGGGTGATGCCCAGAGAGAAGCCTCCACATGTTCAATTACACCTTGTGATTCCAAATCATGTAATGTTTTTGCGACCTCATCACGCAATGCGTGGGGAACATTGCGTGCTCTGAAAAATTTCAGTTGAGCGTTTACTTTCAGGTCCAAATGTGCTTTATAGTTCGTAGCGCAACCAAAGCCCGGTGCAAAAATGTCTGCAAATTCTTCACATAGACGAGAAACACTGTCTGAAGGCACAGTCTGGTTCACTGATAGGACCTGATTTACTAGAGACAAGTTAAACAACTGAACTAAATCGAAACCAAACAAGTTCACTGCAGAAGAAGAACGAAGGATGTAAAATGACACAAGTTTTGAAACTTCCTGGCACATTAAAACTGTGTGCCCGTCCGAGACTCGAACTCGGGACCTTTGCCTTTCGCGGGCAAGTGCTCTACCAACTGAGCTACCGAAGCATGACTCACGGCCGGTACTCACAGCTTTACTGCTGCCAGTACCTCGTCTCCTACCTTCCAAACTTTACAGAAGCTCTCCTGCGAAACTTGGTAGAGCACTTGCCCGCGAAAGGCAAAGGTCCCGAGTTCGAGTCTCGGTCGGGCACACAGTTTTAATCTGCCAGGAAGTTTCATATCAGCGCACACTCCGCTGCAGAGTGAAAATCTCATTCTGGAAACATCCCCCAGGCTGTGGCTAAGCCATGTCTCCGCAATATCCTTTCTTTCAGGAGTGCTAGTTCTGCAAGTTTCGCAGGAGAGCTTCTGTAAAGTTTGGAAGGTAGGAGACGAGGTACTGGCAGCAGTAAAGCTGTGAGTACCGGCCGTGAGTCGTGCTTCGGTAGCTCAGTTGGTAGAGCACTTGCCCGCAAAAGGCAAAGGTCCCGAGTTCGAGTCTCGGTCGGGCACACAGTTTTAAACTGCCAGGAAGTTTCATATCAGCGCACAATCCGCTGCAGAGTGAAAATCTCATTCTGGAGACACAAGTTTTGTTTGTCCTTTGTATGTTGCAAGAAGGCACTGTCCTAACACAGGGATCTTTTGACCTGAATAGCTAGTTAGCTTAACATTTGTGGCACGCAACGGAGGTGCGCTCAGTAGTTTGTAAGTGTCTTGATTGATCAGTTAGACTGCAGCTCCGGTATCGAGCTGGAATGGTATCACTTTGCCGTGAATGTCCAAGTCTGCAAAAAGTTTATTGTCCTGCTGACGACAAGAGCGACTGTCTTGTGCAACGTGAACTGACACTGGTACATAATCACGTGCGACTTGACGGGATTTCCGGCGATGTCGACGCACACTATTTGTGGGACGAACGCAGTCACTGTTAGAGAGAGTGGCACTGGGCGGAGTGGAACGAACTACATGAATTTCTATGGGCGAAGTTTCACGAGCCTGAGTATCCTTGGTTCGAATTCGGCGCGAAGCAAAGGGCCTGGAATGGTCGTGAGTTTCCGATCTGAGCTTTTTCTGGCAAACACTCTGAACATGTCCTTTTTTATTACAGAAAAAGCAAATAGCCTGGCATGACGGGCAATTCTCACGCGAATGGCTAGTAGCACACCGCGGGCATGATTTTGGCACTGCATTTGCTTGCCTGCGTGGCACACGTGGCTGAGAACCTGGCGGCAGCGGCGGGCGCGAGGGCTGTTTACTGCTCCGTGCAGCTTGCCCGGCGGGCCGGTTAACCTGACACACGGCTGGTGAAGTTTCAAATGATTCCTGAGCAAAGTCAAGTGTGTCCTGCTGATCCAATATGTCCATCACTTGTTGAAGGGAGGGATTGACTAGTTTCAAAATCTGTTCCCTTATACGAACATCAGAAATGTTCTGTGCAATTGCAGCACGTACCATAGTACCTGAATAAGGGATTCCACATTGACACTCAAAAGCACAATCCCTAGTAAGGCCCTGCAAGGTTGCAACCCACTCCCGATTAGTCTGACCTGCCGTACGTTTTGTACGAAAGAAGGTATACCGTTTCGCAACTACATTGACTGATTCTTTGAAATATGCATCTAATGCAGACAAAATTTCGTCGTAGGACAGAGTTGATACGTCGCGTCTGGGAAATAATTTGACTATTACATTTTGTACGCCGGCCGACGCTAACAAAAAAGGCTGCCGCTCGTTACCTTGAATTCTGTAGGCGGCGAGATGGAATCCAAATTGGCGGGACCACTCCGTCCAGCTTTCCAGTGCAGCATCAAAAGGACGAAAAGTTGGTGCAACAGCGTGTTGTGGCTGCTTTAGCGGTGGAGCGGCGGCTGCTGCATCGTTTTGCATTGCCCGTTGACCCTGGACGAGCTGTCCAAGGGCATCCAGTAAGGCCTGCGTCTGCTGATTCTGTAAGTGATAAAATTCGGACAGTACATCTGGAGATTGTGGCGAAGCCATTACACAAGTAAATCAGGGCAATATCGATAAGAACGCGGTTGTGCCTCGTCGCCAATGTTTTGGTTGGCAGGAGAGCCCACACCGTGTTACTAGAGGAGGCCGAAAGGCACGCGTTTTAGCTCATGCAGGCTGGCGTGAGGTCTGGAACAGGACAAGGAAATTAGAATTTAGAAAAAAGGTCGTAGCTGGTGGAATACTTAACTTTAATCCGTTAATGAAGAACGTCGGTCTTGACGGTACATGATTCAATATGAATTGTAACTGATAATGTCGCCTTGCTAGGTCGTAGCAAATGACGTAGCTGAAGGCTATGCTAAACTATCGTCTCGGCAAATGAGAGCGTATTTTGTCAGTGAACCATCGCTAGCAAAATCGGTTGTACAACTGGGGCGAGTGCTAGGAAGTCTCTCTAGACCTGCCGTGTGGCGGCGCTCGGTCTGCAATCACTAATAGTGGCGACACGCGGGTACGACGTATACTAACGGACCGCGGCCGATTTAAAGGCTACCACCTAGCAAGTGTGGTGTCTGGCGGTGACACCACAGATTTTATGGATGATACGATAAGCATGTCATTTCATGGCACCATCACCTCACTGGTTGTACTTGATCCTGATACAACAGTTCCTTCTGTAATGTTGGGTTCCGGAAGACATCCTGTTAACTATTTTATTACAGCATGGTTGACAGTTTTAACAAGCTATATTTCAAGTTATTCTTTGAAATTTTACGTTTTGACGGACTCTATGGTGTATATATCTGCCCTGCCTCTTACTTTGTGATCTGTGGCTAAAATAACATAAAAAAATACAAATCTATTTTACTTTTGCCTAACTTGTAATTGGTTTTGAAACCAAATTTTATTTTTATGCCTACAGCGTAAATTTTATGAAGCTATGTCACATTTTACGCTCACAGCGTAATCATTCATGAATGTAAGTCACGTTGTTTCAGTGTTTTATACTTTGCACGTTGTGTCAGTTCAAAAATAAAATGTGTGTGAAATCTTATGGGACTTAAATGCTAAGGTCATAAGCCCCTAAGTTTACACACTACTTAACCTAAATTATCCTAAGGACAAACACGCTCACCCATGCCCGAGGGAGGACTCGAACCTCCGCCGGGACCAGCTGCCCAGTGTTGTGACAGTCTCAATTGATACGTGCTCTATGTTTGGTAATTGTAGCAGCTAACATTCCACATTATTATTATTACTTAACTTTTATTCTGTGCAATACATGAATTTTTTAAACTATATGCCTGAATGGCTCCTCCGTGGTATTCAAACTGCATGGTACATAATCGATGTTCAGCGCATGACCTGCTGTCGGTTACATTTTTCGATATTCATGCGCCAACGTAAGATAACAGTTGCTTTCCTCATCACTGCTGGCCTCTACGTACGTTCAGTTTGGCTCTAGGTTTCATATATGTATGAGCTGTTTTCAATACCTTAAGTGCCCACTGCTGTGTGGCCCGTTCTTGTGTTTCTTTGTAAGTACTACTGCAACGACTGACCATTGTGCATTCAATTGTTCTAAGGCATTTCATGTTGTAATTCCTTCTTTCTCTTGTTACCACTATTATGTTCTGATGATGCGTCGAAGCGCGTAAATAAATTAAATTGCGACCAAGACTTTCCACAATTCATTAAATACCTCGTAGGTGGAAGTATTTATTTATCAAGCGAAGAAAACATAAAGTTCATTCGTAGCGCGTACATACACACACACACACACACACACACACACACACACACACACACACACACACACACACACACCATGGTCTGTTCGTGTACCTGACACAGAATAGAAAAAGTTTAGCATTTTCTATACAGTTGTGCGAAGTTAATTACTTGCCAAGTGATGTCATGTAATTTATAAAATCGACCTACTTACAATTAACTGAGGACAAAGCAAAATCATGCTCCACGCTAGACGTCTAGATGTAGTGAAATTAATTGACAAATTGAAATAATATGAGGTCGTTCCACGACGCCAGAAACATAATGAATTGAAATGCAAATGTCCCAACATTGGACGCTAAAAATGTAGTGAATTCAAGGAAATATGACATGCAAATGGTGTGGTCCCATGTCGGGCGCCAAATGGTCGTGAACTGAGGCTGTAATGCCATGCCAATAGCTTCACACTGAGGCCCAAAATGAAGTAAATCCGTGAGTGAGGGATACTGCTCTAGGGAACGGCTTGCCTGTCCCCACACGGCAGCGATGTGGTTACCCAGATAGGGGTCCGTGAGATGTAAAATATTTAGCTTTGAAATGAGGCGACAAAGTTGTGCCTGCAGAGGGACGCGATTAAGAGTCACCGACGCAGCACTATGGTCAGTGAAACTGGCACGAATGACATGAACTGACGAAAGCTTGCTGTGTAGGGAAGCAGACAAAAACGGTCCAGTCGACTACTAGAAGAGGCTGTGAAATACGTAAACAGCACTAATGTGGAATATCTGCAGATCCAAGCACCCCGTAGACTCAACGACGCCACCATGCACTAAGTTCACGGCAATAATTATAATCGGGAATCTGATCAACAGGACTTAAGACGCAGTTAAAATCTCCTCCCACCAAAATTTGACGCGGATTTCGACGAAGTAAATAAATGGCATCTTCCTTTTAAAAACGCTGACAGTCATATGTATGACCAGATCCAGACAGAACATAAAAATTAAGGGGATATCATAAAAATTAAAATCTGTACACCGACCAGCGTTAAGCGTTTCAAAGTCCGTCAGCGGTATACCATTCCTATACAGTACGTCCACGCCGATAGAACTTTCCGGTGCAACGTTAAAAAACATAGAATATCCATGGAGACAAAACACGTCAAACAACATTTTTTGCAAACACATGACATCAGTTTGGGAATGGTGAATAATGGGGAGCTTATCCTGTTAACATTTAGGGTAAGAAATGTAGACGCCTGGATTAGTTAACACATGTGAGGTATGAAAAGAGAAACTAGAAAAGAATTTGAACATCACGTTTCGCTCTCCACAACACCCCTATGAAAACATAAAGTGGAAAAAAATTTACTCATCACGTCCCGCTGTCCACAACACCGGTAGATGGCGGAGAAGAAGGTACAGGACTTGTATCCTCCTCACGGGAAGGTGCAGATTCAATGTTTCTTTTTTATTTTTTTTTTCGGCGCGACTCTGCACGCTCAAGTTGAAAGCATAACTTCTTGACACGGAGGGGGAGAGGGATCATCAAGGTCTGCCGCAGGGGTTGGGGGAAGGGGTGGGGGGGGGGAAGGGGAGTCTTCCCCATTCCACTCAACTGAATGCAAGAAACACAACCGGGATCGAAGAACATCATCAGACAAAGAAGAGACAGGAAATGCAGCGCCTGGAGCTGCCTGCCTCATCTGACTACCTGGAAGAGGATCCGTAGTAACCTGTTGCTCCACTGTATTAGGACGAGGAAGGAATGCTATTGCATTAGATCACCGTAAAGGCAGAACAGCAGACGATGTCTCCGTTAAATCATTGGAATCCAACGAGGAGAGGACGCAGATGCAACATTCATTTCAACATCATTACCTGCCACGTCATTCTCGGCGAAACAAGAACCGTAATTAACGTCAGTTTGCAAAACATCATCACGGGAAGAAGCATCCTCCACCACCACCTTCTCGGAGAGACGAGACTGGGGAGGGGTAACTAAAATCTTCACCATCCCGAGTCCACCGGCGTTTAAATTGTGCTACCGGCCCCGGCGCCGGCGCCTTAACGTCAGCAGGAGCTGCATCTAAACGTGCCAGTAACAGCGGGAAGTCGCGCGGAGCGGGGAGTAATGTTTCCCTGACGTCCTCTAAAGCTGGAGAAGTATTGACAGCATGACGGCAGATTGCGGAGACACTAATTCAACTAATGTCAACGGACGACGTTTTTCATAGGACGACTTTAAAATCATAATACGATGCAGGCAATTGGATCTGAGATGGCCACTTTGATTACAAAGGGAGGAGGTTCCTTCTTGCCCTGCATACGTAACAAGAATCCGGTAACTACAAATATTCAGGTGTGAAGGAATATTTTTTTGAAGTGATATTTCTCCACGCCCTTCTAAAAAGTATGCGTGACTCAGGACTAGCGTTGGGATTAATATAAAATAATGACAATTAACCCCTTTTTTTCAAACAGATGAAGAAACTCAGTGCTCAGTTTGCCTAAAGGATTTCATCACATGCTTACAACGAGCTTAAAATAATATAAACACTGAATAAATTACTTCCTAATCCGGCGACACCCCCGCCGCGGCACCATACCAAAAGAATGACAAAAAACTACACAATTTGAGGCTGGAACGGGAGATTCCCAGAAGCGTGTGTGACCCGCCAACGCCTAGCCCTTGAGCGGTGACGGGAAAGCCGCCAAAGCAGAAGGAAAACGCGTCCTAGCAGAACAGCGACGGGTCAACCGCTGCCGATACAAGCCTGTCAACATGCACCAAACAACAAATATCAAACAGCTTTGATAGAAATTAACATACACAGCAATACTTAAATGTCCAACTAAAGATTATGTTCAAGGAAACCATTAAACGTTAACCTTCCCAGAAGTAACAAGAAACAATGTATAAAGTCATTTAAAAAATAATTAGATAATAATTCAAACAAGATTAAGTAACTCAAGGTATACATACCTCTACTGGGGCTTCTTAGATGCTAATAGACACTGTAATTTGGATTCGCCCAAATGGCGAATGGTCGGTTAAAATGTGCAGCTATAACCAGGCTCCTCAGCACGGAGTAAGAGAGTGCGCAAACACAAACAAGCGTACACACATGACCCACACGTGTCTATCTTTAGGCTGAGCGCACACAACTTTAGTTACAGACCAAATCCAATAACTCGCCCCAGGAAGGGCTCTAAGATCTAGAACAAACAGAAATTACGATCAGTAGTACCAAATACTCAATGATAACAGACAATGATTTCAAGTTCCAGATTAAAACTGCAAAATACTATGTCCAGGACGATCCTTCCATACGCCGGCAACCTTTCATCTAAAATAGGCAGGATCCTAAGGAAACATCAAGTTAAAGTAATCTTCCGGCCACTGGCGAAGATTAGTGCCCTTCTCGATTCAGTAAAGGACGAGCTGGGTCTCCAGAAGGCCAGGCTCTATAAAATTCCTTGCCAGTGTGGCAAAGCTTACATCGATCAGACGACATGCACGGTACATGAAAGGTGCGTTGAACACGAACGCCACACTCACCTTTCGCAGCCCAGTAAGTCGGCCGTAGCTGAGCACTGTATTACCACAGGACGCGTTATGGATTTTTCTGCCACGAAAATCTTGGCCCCAGCGAAAACTTTTTGGTTCAAAATGGTTCAAATGGCTCTGAGCACTATGCGACTTAACTTCTGAGGTCATCAGTCCCCTAGAACTTAGAACTACTCAAACCTAACTAACCTAAGGACATCACATACATCCATGCCGAGGCAGGATTCGAACCTGCGACCGTAGCGGTTGCGCGGTTCCAGACTGTAGCGCCTAGAACTGCTCGGCCACCCTGGCCGGCAAAACTTTTTGGGATTCAGTAATTAAAGAATGTGTGGAGGAGATACGCCTCGCTCAAAATCTTATAAATCGTGACGGCGGTTTTCAACTGGACAAGGCTTGGGACCCGGTGATCTCTCTAATTTCCTCTGAGAGAAGACAGTTTATTCATAATGGCACGTCTGGCGACATCTGATGTCCGTTTTTAGCGACGCGGGCGCGCATTCCGACAGAGGGTGGACATGTAGTTCTCACCTTTACGCATGCGCCTGCGCGCCACAGATAGAAAGTAGCTCCAGAGGGCGCGGATTTCGATAGATGACACTCCTGTGACGGAGCCCAATGCGCATGCGCTCTCGCGCCAATTTTTTGCTTTAAAGGTGACTCCGGGAACTTGCAGTCTCACCTCCTTATGTATGTATTATTTTATTCTTGTTTTAGTTGTCATGTCACTCGGCTGAAGAGCGGCGGATTGTGCTGCTGACAGCCCTCCCCTGCCCATATGGGGCAGGGGAATGAAATCACAATAAAGAAAAAAAAAAAAACTTGCAGTCTCCAGTGACGGACACTCACCTGAAGATGGCTGGACGATTGCCAGCCGAAATATCGTGGCAAGAAGTCAACGTGATCAGGCTGCATTCCCGAAATCTCATCGAACATTCAGTTCGCGGGGAAAACTTCAAGAATCACTGCAAAATACCAGTTTGGCACTTACATAAACCTCCAGACTGGCACACACACAGCCCCAAACGTGTCACTGAATTACATTAAGGAACCAGATTCCTGGGTAGCTGACACGGGGGCAAAATTAACAATTTTTAAGTCTCCATACATAATTTCGAATGAATGCCAAGGAGGCCAATAGCTTCAGGACTCCAGGTAGGCA
Source organism: Schistocerca nitens (assembly GCF_023898315.1). Classification (NCBI taxonomy): domain Eukaryota; kingdom Metazoa; phylum Arthropoda; class Insecta; order Orthoptera; family Acrididae; genus Schistocerca; species Schistocerca nitens. The sequence goes on along the minus strand of NC_064619.1, from coordinate 404,506,443 downwards.
CCGGACAATACTGCCCTACTGCTCTTAGCTGCTAACAAGTTGTCTAGTACATCACAATTGACTAACGCATTTCGTATCCAGGTTGCACCCGACGACACCCGTTCCTTGCCCGCTAAACCCGCCGGTAGCATAGGTCGACGCTGCAGAAAAACGCGGTGTTCCATGGCCCAACGGCCAATGGTGTAATTCACTGTAATCGTCAGGATGATGAATACCCAGCCACACCCGTCCAGCTCCATGTCCCATACACCGCTCACTACCAAACTGCCCCAGAGGAAACACATAACCAAGCAAAGATGACACGACGACCGCCGAAGTCGATGGAACGCGCGTGCAAGTGGCGCGAGTAGGAGCGCGCGTGCGCTCACAGAAGCCGCCACAGCTCAGTATGCCTTCTGTTTATTAGAAACACGAACAAGACGGTAATTTCTGCACCAAAATATAGACAGTGGATACAGAGTCAGACGACATTTTACGTAGACAGTGGATATACACTCAGAAGGCGTCTTGGAACATGTTGTGAAATGTGTGGTGCTTTGTAATAGCTTCCGGGTTGGTGACTAGTTAGCTTCGTCTGACAATTTCTTCCTCTCATAGTCATCTCGGTGTTAATGAAGACGCCGTTCCTTCGGTTGCACGCAGTCGAGCCCATTTGCACTCTACTCGGACTGTGTGCTTATTGCCGCTTGGCGCCGACCGGCTACTGGCAATTATCTACCGAACGGTCGGAGTTCCTCTGAAAGAGCAGCAACTGCCGTAATACCGGTCCTCCGGCATCGCGCTTCGATATTAAAATTTCCGTGAGGGCTCCCTCCACTCTCCTACTCTATTGCTTTTATTCTTCTTCGGTATTCTTTGAATTTTCATTTCACTTCTTCCATACTCATCGCTGCTTGGCTAAAGAAAAAAAAGGGGAAAAGGCAGAAAAAAACTGAGAAAAAGAAGAGGGCGAGGACAGAAGTTGAGAGTTAAATCGGAGATCTTGCGGCAGAGGATGCAGCGAGCGAACTCGCCCAGGGCGAGCCTTTGGTGGAAGAAAACAAAAGAAGAGCGAGCACTGGGAAAAGGGTGCCGGCGAGACGGGGGAGGGGGTGTGGGATTTTTGCATGCGCGCGCTGGCGAAGAGCTCGGCTGTCGGTTCGGGAAGAACTTTTATCATTAGCTGCCGCCGGCGCCCGCAGTGTTTGCTTCCGGAGGAGGCGTCTCGGCCCGAGATGCTGGCTGCGCGGTGCCGCTTCCGCTGACGAGTGCGCGAGCTACAAGCAAGTGATTTGACATCACTGTGACTCGGGCGTCCGCCACATGCGTGACAGGGGGCGCTGAAAATCTCTTGGCCATAGAAAGGAGAAAATAACACAGAGCCATGAACGCCATCTCCATATTTGACATGCGTAATCGAACGACAACACATTTACCTGAACTATTCACATGTTTGTTTAACTGTGATCTAACAAAGCTGGCTTAACGGACTCACGATAAGTACAAAGTGCTACTCCGCTGCAGACTGTTAACGAAGCTCTGAGCACTATGGGACTTAACTTCTGAGGTCATCAGTCCTCTTAAGTAATAAAATCAAGTACTTTGTACTCGGCGACAAGTGTTCATCAGAGACAAAGGTATCGCCAGGAGCGCCTCAGGGAAGTATGATAGGACCGCTACTATTCTCTATACAGGGTGGTCCATTGATCGTGACCGGGCCAAATATCTCACGAAATAAGTGTCAAACGAAAAAACTACAAAGAACGAAACTTATCTAGCTTGAAGGGGGAAACCAGGTGCTGCTATGGTTGGCCCGCTAGATGGCGCTGCCATAGTTCAAACGGATGTCAACTGCTCTTTTTTAAATAGGAACCACCATTTTTTATTACATATTCGTGTAGTGCGTAATGAAATATGACTGTTTTAGTTAGACCACATTTTGCACTTTGTGATAGATGGCGCTGTAATAGTCACAAACATATGGCTCACAGTTTTAGACGAACAGTTGGTAACAGGCAGGTTGTTCCAATGTAATACATGTACCTTTGTGAACTTTTCATTTCTGAGAACGCATGCTGTTACAGCGTAACTACCTGTAAATACCACATTAATGCAATAAATGCTCAAAATGATGTCCGTCAACCTCAATGCATTTGACAATACGTGTAACGACATTCCTCTCGACAGCGAGTAGTTCGCCTTCCGTAATGTTCGCACATGCATTGACAATGCGCTGACGCATGTTGTCAGGCGTTGTCGGTGGATCACGATAGCAAATATCCTTCAACTTTCCCCACAGAAAGAAATCCGGGGACGTCAGATCCGGTGAACGTGCGGGCCATGATATGGTGCTTCGACGACCAATGCATCTGTCATGAAATATGCTATTCAGTACCGCTTCAACCGCACGCGAGCTATGTGCCGGACATCTATCATGTTGGAAGTACATCGCCATTTTGTCATGCAGTGAAACATCTTGTAGTAACATCGGTAGAACATTACGTAGGAAATCAGCATACATTGCACCATTTATATTGCTGTCGATAAAATGGTGGCCAGTTGTCCTTCCTCCCATAATGCCGCACCATATATTAACCCGCCAAGGTCGCTGATGTTCCACTTGTCGCAGCCATTGTGGGTTTTCCGTTGCCCAATAGTGCATATTACGCCGGTTTAGGTTACCGCTGTTGGTGAATGACGCTTCGTCGCTAAATAGAACGCGTCCAAAAATTCTGTCATTGTCCCATAATTTCACTTGTGCCCAGTGGCAGAACTGTACACGACATTCGAAGTCGTCGCCATGCAATTCCTGGTGCATAGAAATATGGTACGGGTGCAATCGATGTTGATGTAGCTTTCTGATCACCGACGTTTTGAAATTCTCAACTCTCGCGCAATTTGTCTGCTACTGATGTGCGGATTAGCCGCGACAGCAGCTAAAACACCTACCTGGGCATCATCATTTGTTGCAGGTCGTGGTTGACGTTTCACATATGGCTGAACACTTCATGTTTCCTTAAATAACGTAACCATTCGGCGAACGGTCCGGACACTTGGATGATGTCGTCCAGGATACCGAGCAGCATACATAGCACACGCCCGTTGGCCATTTTGATCACAATAGCCATACATCAACACGATATCGACCTTTTCGCAATTGGTAAACGGTCCATTTTAACACGGGTAATGTATCACGAAGCAAATACCATCCGCACTGGCGGAATGTTACATGATCCCACGTACTTATACGTGTGTGACTATTACAGCGCCATCTATCACAAAGCGAAAAAAGTGGTCCAACTAAAACATGCATATTTCTTTACGTACTACACGAATACGTAATAAAAAATGGGGGTTCCTATTTAAAAAACGCAGTTGATATCCGTTTGACCTATGGCAGCGCCATCTAGCGGGCCAACCATAGCGCCATCTTGTTTCCCCCTTCAAGCTAGACGAGTTTCGTTCTTTGTAGTTTTTGCGTTTGATGCTTATTTCGTGAGATATTTGGCTCGGTCACTACCAATGGACCACCCTGTATACATGGGGGTTCAGTAACTAGAGTAACATATTTTATTTCTCGGTCAGTTTCGGTTGAAAAAATGCAGAATTTGTTGTGGGACATCGTGGAGTATTCCCGCTTCAGCCACTATAGTTTCATGAAGTTCCGATATGTGGCGGTGCTATACATAGCCCTGAAAATGGCGTCTGTAACAGAGGTGCGTTTCAAGCAGAGAGCTGTCGCTGAGTTTCTTTTGCGGAAAAACAGAGAGTCGCAGGTATTCATAGGCGCTTTACCGAGACGTGACAGTGAAGAAAAGCATGCTGAGTCGTTGGGCGAGGCGTCTGTCATTATTGCAACAAGGTCGGCGAAACCAGTCCGATCTCTCGCGTGCCACCTATCGCACACGGCTGAAGAAACGACTTCAGCGTGTTCGTAGCCACAAAAATGCGAACAAGCTTCTTCTTCTCCTTGACTGCGCAAAGTCTCGAACAAGTCTGCTCACTTAAGATCTCACAAAACTTAATTTGACCGTTCTTCCTCGTCCACACTACAGCCCGGATCTCGCACCTTCCGACTTCTATCTGTTTGGTCCAATGGAAAATGCATTCCGCGGGAAGCAGTAGTTGGGTGGTGAGGAGGTTATTGATGCCACAAGACGTTGGCTCTGTCTTCGACCAGAAGATTGGTACCATGCGAGCATATAATCCCTTCGAATAAGGTGGAGTGGGGCCGTCGCATTGAACGGAGATTAAGTTCATTTGAACGCCCCTCGTACATATATGGTCTGACTGACAGCGCGTAAAGCAATCTGCGGTTGGGAAGGCGTCGTCCTTGAGTGAGTGTAGGAGGAAACAGGATGTCTTAGAAGAAATTTCTAGTTGGTGTGATCAATGGCAACTTACAATGTAGAAAAATGTAACGTAATGCAAATGAGTGGGAAAAAACAATCTCGTAATGTTCGAATGCTTGGCACAGTCACGTCGGTTAAATATCTATACATATCGTTGCAACGCGATGTGAAATGGAACAAGCACTTAAGGACGGTAGCGAGGAAGGCGAATTGTGTACTTTTTTGGGAGAATTTAGGAAAGTGTGGTTCATCTGTAAAGAAGATCGTGCATGGATCATCTATTGATACTCATTCTCGGGTACTGCTCGAGTGTTTGTGGTCACCAGCAAGTCGGATTAAAGAAAGACATCGAGGCAGTTCAGAGACGTGCTGCTAGATTTGTTAGGTGTAGGTTCGATCAGAACTCGAGTATTACGGAGATGCTTCGGGAACTCAAATGAGAATCCCTGGAGGGAAGACAATGTTCTTTTAATGAAATACTAGTGAGAAAATTTAGAGAACCGGCGTTTGAAGTTGTCTGCAGAACGATCCAACTGCCGTCAATGTGCGTTTTGCGTAAGGATCACGAAGATAAGATAAGAGGAATTGAGGCTCGGACACAGGTATATAGACAGAAGTTTTTCCCTTGCTCTTTTTGCGAGTGGACAGAAAAGGAAATGACTAGTAGAGGTAGAAGATACCCTCTGCCATGCACCATATGGTTGCTTGCAGAGTATGTATGTAGATACAGAAGAACTGTGTTCAAGTAAATACAATTTGTGAACGTTTGTGCTTCGATTATTGTGAGATTTATTAACATCTTCCAAACTGTTTCTCTGTATTTCAAAAGACTACTGATCTGTCTGTAAATCCCAGTCTTCATATTGATTTATTATCATGGAAACTATGTTTAAAGAGAACGTGAGAGCGTGAAGCCACTCAGTAAACTCCATATAAGTAACATGATAGTAAAAAATGGTGTGTCTATAGTCAGAGTCTATTGTTATTAATTAATTATAGAAGTTTACTTCTGAATATACAGGTAACCGGATGATTCAATGAAATAGCTCCTCAGAAATGTGTTGTTCGTCAAACTACACATGTAGTTGCTTCTAATGAAATTCTTTTCAAATAAAGAGCTGTGTAATGACATTACAAACGGTGGATTTTACTTTTAATACATGCTAGCAGATTTCCTCAAACCCTACATTCGAAGAGTGGAAATGACGAACGTTCTAAGTGCCAAATCTCACAGTTATCAGGAAAAACGAAAGAACAACGTATCTCTTTTAGTACATAAATTTGTATATATACAAAAAAAGCGAGAACGTATATTACTATCACAGAATTATTCTACTCACCCTAATCACTGCAAAAAGCAATTAAACAAATTAAAAAGTAAATAATGTATCAAGAACGGTCTACGTGCCTTAGCAGGAGACTGACTGCATCTAGGTGCCAATAAGAAATTTTTGGTTGCAAGTGCCATTACGTTTTATTTGTGACAATACACGTACAGAAATACAGCGGTAACGTTTTAACTAGTAGAACTGCAGGCAACTAAATCATTTCTCATACCTTTTAAATTTTTGCAAGAGAAGAAGAAAATTAAATGCAAGAAAAAGAATCTCTCAGTACTGACTTCCTTTTCTCCCACAACTCAGTTTCTGGGATCAGATGCTGCAAAGTTTACTGTAGAACTCTCTGTGCTACTGAAGAAATAACAACATCGTCAACAGATCTTTCTATTTTGCAACTTATAAACGTAACAAGGGTAGAATTCGTTATGAATAAGAAGGTAGGACAGTGAGTGTGTCACTGTAAACAGGGGTTGTTCTTATCAGAATCGACAGCAAACCAACACGGACAACGGTAGTTTGGGTATACATGCCGACGTCGCAAACTGAAAATGAAGAGATAGAGAAAGTATATGAGGGTAAGGAAAGGGTAATACAGTACGTACAGGGAGATGGAAATCTAATACTTATGGGGAACTGGAATGCAGTTGTAGGGGAAAGAGTAGAAGAAAAGGTTACAAGAGAATGTGGACTTTGGACGAGGAATGAGGGAGGAGAAAGACTATTTGAGTTCTGTAATAAATTTCAGCTAGTAATAGCGAATACTCTGTTCAAGAATCACAAGAGGAGATATACACTCCTGGAAATTGAAATAAGAACACCGTGAATTCATTGTCCCAGGAAGGGGAAACTTTATTGACACATTCCTGGGGTCAGATACATCACATGATCACACTGACAGAACCACAGGCACATAGACACAGGCAACAGAGCATGCACAATGTCGGCACTAGTACAGTGTATATCCACCTTTCGCAGCAATGCAGGCTGCTATTCTCCCATGGAGACGATCGTAGAGATGCTGGATGTAGTCCTGTGGAACGGCTTGCCATGCCATTTCCACCTGGCGCCTCAGTTGGACCAGCGTTCGTGCTGGACGTGCAGACCGCGTGAGACGACGCTTCATCCAGTCCCAAACATGCTCAATGGGGGACAGATCCGGAGATCTTGCTGGCCAGGGTAGTTGACTTACACCTTCCAGAGCACGTTGGGTGGCACGGGATACATGCGGACGTGCATTGTCCTGTTGGAACAGCAAGTTCCCTTGCCGGTCTAGGAATGGTAGAACGATGGGTTCGATGACGGTTTGGATGTACCGTGCACTATTCAGTGTCCCCTCGACGATCACCAGTGGTGTACGGCCAGTGTAGGAGATCGCTCCCCACACCATGATGCCGGGTGTTGGCCCTGTGTGCCTCGGTCGTATGCAGTCCTGATTGTGGCGCTCACCTGCACGGCGCCAAACACGCATACGACCATCATTGGCACCAAGGCAGAAGCGACTCTCATCGCTGAAGACGACACGTCTCCATTCGTCCCTCCATTCACGCCTGTCGCGACACCACTGGAGGCGGGCTGCACGATGTTGGGGCGTGAGCGGAAGACGGCCTAACGGTGTGCGGGACCGTAGCCCAGCTTCATGGAGACGGTTGCGAATGGTCCTCGCCGATACCCCAGGAGCAACAGTGTCCCTAATTTGCTGAGAAGTGGCGGTGCGGTCCCCTACGGCACTGCGTAGGATCCTACGGTCTTGGCGTGCATCCGTGCGTCGCTGCGGTCCGGTCCCAGGTCGACGGGCACGTGCACCTTCCGCCGACCACTGGCGACAACATCGATGTACTGTGGAGACCTCACGCCCCACGTGTTGAGCAATTCGGCGGTACGTCCACCCGGCCTCCCGCATGCCCACTATACGCCCTCGCTCAAAGTCCGTCAACTGCACATACGGTTCACGTCCACGCTGTCGCGGCATGCTACCAGTGTTAAAGACTGCGATGGAGCTCCGTATGCCACGGCAAACTGGCTGACACTGACGGCGGCGGTGCACAAATGCTGCGCAGCTAGCGCCATTCGACGGCCAACACCGCGGTTCCTGGTGTGTCCGCTGTGCCGTGCGTGTGATCATTGCTTGTACAGCCCTCTCGCAGTGTCCGGAGCAAGTATGGTGGGTCTGACACACCGGTGTCAATGTGTTCTTTTTTCCATTTCCAGGAGTGTACTTGGAAAAGGCCGGGTGATACAGGAAGATTTCAGTTAAATTACGTCATGGTCAGACAGAGATTCAGAAATCAGATACTGAATTGAAAGGCGTACCCAGGAGCAGATACACACTCGGATCACATTGTAGTAGTGATGAGGAGTAGGCTGAAGTTTAAGACATTACTTAAGAAGAATCAATATAAGAAGAAGTGGGATTCCGAAGTACTTAGGAATAACGAGATACTCTTGAAGTTCTCTAAGGCTATAGATACAGCAATAAGGAATAGCTCAGTAGGCAGTACAGTTGAGGAAGAATGGACATCTCTAAAAAGAGCAACCAAAGAAGTTAGAAAGAAAAACATAGGTACAAAGAAGGTAACTGCGAAGAAGCCATGAGTAACTGAAGAAATACCTCAATTGATCGATGAAAGAACGAAGTACAAAAAGGTTCAGTGAAACTCAGGAATACATGAATGAAATAAACAGGAAGTGCAGAGAAGTAAGACGAAATGGCTGCATGAAAAATGTGAAGAAATCGAAAAAGAAATAACTTTCGGAAGGACTGACTCAGCATATGGGAAAGTCAAAATAACCTTCGGTGAAATTAAAAACAACGTTGGTAACATTAGGAGTGCAACGGGAATTCCACTGTTAAATGCAGATGAGAGAGCGGATAGGTGGAAAAAGTACATTGAAGGCCTCTATGAGGGGGAAGATTTGTCTGATGTGATAGAAGAAGAAACAGGAATCGGCTTAGAATATATAGGGGATGCAGTGTTAGAATCAGAATTTAAGAGAGCTTTGGAAGACTTAAAATCAAATAAGGCAGAAGAGATAGATAATATTCCATCAGAATTTCTAAAATCATTGGGAAAAGTGGTAACAAAACGATTATGCACGTTGGTGCATAGAATGTATGAATCTGTCGACGTACCATCAGACTTTCGGAATAATATCATCTACACAATTCCAAAGACTGCAAGAGCTGACAAGTGCGAGAATTATCGCACAATCAGCTTAACAGCTCATGCATCGAAACTGCTGACAAGAATAATATAAAGAAGAATGGAAAAGAAAATTGAGGCTGTGACAGATGATGATCAGTTTGGCTTTAGGAAAAGTAAAGGGACGAGAGCGGCAATTCTGACGTTTCGGTTGATAATGGAAGCAAGACTAAAAAAAATCAAGAGACGTTCATAGGATCTGTCTACCTGGAGAAAACGTTCGAAAATGTAAAATGGTGCAAGATGTTCGAAAGTCTGAGGAAAATAGGGGTAAGCTATAGGGAAAGTCGGGTAATATGCAATATGTGTACAAAAGCCAAGGGGGAATAATAAGAGTATGTGACCAAGAACGAAGTGCTGGGATTAAAAAGGGTGTAATAGGTAGGGATGTATTCTTTCATCCTACTACTAAATCTGTACATCGAAGGAGCAATGGTGGATATAAAAGAAAGGTTCTGGAGTGGAATATAAATTCAAGGTGAAAAGATATCAATTATACGATTCGCTGATGACATTGCTATCCTGAGTGAAAGTGAAGAAGAATTACATGATTTGCTAAAGGGAATGAAGAGTCTGATCAGAGCAGAATGTGGATTGAGAGTAAGTCGAAGTAAGACGAAAGTAATTAGAAGTAGCAGGAATGAGAACAGCGAGAAATTTAATATCAGTATTGAGGGTCACGAAGTAGATGAACTTAAGGAATTCTGCTACCTAGGCACTAAAATAACCAATGGCGGATGGAGCAAGAAGGACATCAAAAGCAGACTACCAATGGCAAAAATGGCATTCCTGGCCAAGAGAAGTCTACTAGTATCAAACATAGGCCTTAATTTGAGGAAGAAATTTCTGAGAATGTACGAGGGGCGTTCAGAAAGTAAGCTCCGATCGGTCGCGAAATGGAAACGACTATGAAAATCCGATAAAGCTTTGCACAGATGTGTTGGGTAGTGTCTCTAGTATAACCCCAGTTAGCATCACGTCGCTCTTCTCATTTCTGAGCTCGCAGTGAGTGCGTAAAGATGTCTAGAAAATAGTGTCTGCCGCCAAGTACGAGGGCCTGGTGAGAAATTTCGCCTGAAGCTATGCAGCTAACATTACATAACTGTCGTGCTGTTTCTTCTTCAAGACAATTCTCAGCCGCATTCTGCAGGGGCAATGAAGATGCTCCTGCATCGTTTTCAAATGGAAATGTTAGATTACCCACAATACAGTCCGCAATTGTCTCCCCCTGAGTTTCATCTCTGGTCACATGAACCGCTGTCTTTGAAGACAACATTTTGACACAGACAACGAGGTTTAGGCCAGCGTGGAGAATTGGCGGAAAGCACTGGCGGCTGCCTTCTATGATGAGGCTATTGAAAAGTTGGTACAACGCTATGACAAAAGTCTAAGTCAGAACGGCGACTACGTAGAGAAGTAGCTGAAAGGTGTAGCTAATTGTTACAAGTAAAACATTTCTGATGTTCACTGTGGTTTCAATTTGGCAATCAATTGGAGCTTACTTTCTGAACAGGCCTCGTACGTTTGGAGCACAGCACTGTATGGTAGTGAAATATGGACTGTGGGAAAATCGGAACAGAAGAGAATAGCAGCATTTAAGATGTGGTGCTGCAGACAAATGTTGAAAATTAGGTGGACCGATGAGGAGATCCTGCGTAGAATCGGAGAGGAAAGGAATATGTGGAAAACACTGATAAGGAGAAGGGACAGGATGATAGGGCATCTGTTAAGACATTAGGGAATGAGTTCCATGATAGTAGAGGGAACTGTAGAGGGCAAAGCTGTAGAGGAAGACAGAGATTGGAATATCCAGCAAATAATTGAGGACATAGGTTGCAAGTGTTATTTTGAGATGAAGAGGTTAGCACAGGAGAGGAATTCGTGGCGGGCCGCATCAAACCAGTCAGAAGACTGATGACAAAAAGAAACAGAATGCTCGTCTTTCTGATTAAAGTATGGCTTGGTATATATCAGCCATGTTCTTTTTCCTTTTGAATACATTGACATCATACCATTCTTTTGTTCCTGAGGAATAATACTAGCTATTTGAAATGGATGAGTGTGAGGCATTTCGATCATACTCCATTTGGAGCCCTTGCGCACTTGCAGTGACAATGTTTCAAAAGCATCATTAATCTCAAAGAAGTCAGTTGTATGCATTGGAATTACATGAAATGAGTTCATAGATTTATCTTTAGTAAATTTTATAGACACATATTTTTATCTGTCGACTTCTCCAACTTTTTTGAAATCCAAATTATCTGCTTCCATAACAAAGATGTTTTGTTGATGCAGAGAAAAGCTTAGACGCACTCTGCTTGCTACACAAACTGCTCATCAACTAAATGGAACTTTTACCGCAAGGCAGTGAGAACTACAGAGGAAACACTTCTTAGCACAAAGACCATGCACCAATCTGATAATGAATATTTGAAACATTTTCTGCCTAATTTGGTTCTTAATACAAGTATAAGGACTTGCTGCAGAGTACTGTGGACAGTGTAGCACTAAAAGAAAACTTTTTGTGAAAAAGAGGCACATGGAACTTTTGGCATTTGCGCACTTCGTTTGTTGGCATAGATTTTTTTTTAAACTTCATGTGCGTGCTACACATACTGCCCCATATCTGATAGGCGCCCAATACTTATACATCTACATCTACATGGATACTCTGCAAATCACATTTAAGTGCCTGGCAGAGGGTTCATCGAACCACCTTCACAATTTTCTGTTATTCCAGTCTCGTATAGCGCGCGGAAAGAATGAACACCTATATCTTTCCGTACGAGCTCTGATTTCCCTTATTTTATCGTAGTGATCATTCTTCTCTATGTAGGTCGGTGTCAACAAAATATATTCCCATTCGGAGGAGAAAGTTGGTGGTTGGAATTTCGTGAGAAGATTCCGTCGCAACGAAAAACGCCTTTCTTTTAATGATGTCCATCCCAAATCCTGTATAATTTCTGTGACACTCTCTCCCATATTTCGCGATAATATAAAACGCGCTGCCTTTCTTTGAACTTTTCGATGCACTCCACAAGTCCTATCTGGTAAGGATCCCACACGTCGCAGCAGTATTCTAAAAGAGGACGGACAAGAGTAGTGTAGGCAGTCTACTTAGTAGGTCTGTTACATTTTCTAAGTGTCCTGCCAATAAAACGCAGTCTTTGGTTAGCCTTTCCCACAACATTTTCTGTGTGTTCCTTTCAATTTAAGTTGTTCGTAATTGTAATACATAGGTATTTAGTTGCATTTACGGCTTCTAGATTAGACTGATTTATCGTGTAACCGAAGTTTAACGAGTTCCTTTTAGCACTCATGTGGATGACCTCGCACTTTTCGTTATTTAGGGTCAACTGCCACTTTTCGTACCATTCAGATATCTTTTCTAAATCGTTTTTCAGTTTGTTTTGATCTTCTGATGACTTTATTAGTCGATAAACGACAGCGTCATCTGCAAACAACCGAAGACGGCTGCTCAGATTGTCTCCCAAATCGTTTATATAGATAAGGAAGAGCAAAGGGCCTATAACACTACCTTGGGGAACGCCTGAAATCACTTGTGCTTTACTCGACGACTTTCCGTCAATTACTACGAACTGTGACCTCTCTGACAGGAAATCACAAATCCAGTCACATAACTGAGGTGGTATTCCATAAGCACGCAATTTCACTACGAGCCGCTTGTGTGGTACAGTGTCAAAATCCTTCCGGAAATCCAGAAATACGGAATCGATCTGAAATCCCTTGTCAATAGCACTCAATATTTTATTTTCGTGTGTCATAATTTACCTTATTTATTAAAATTCTTTTCTTGGCCATCTGAATGGGAATACAGTAGATACCACTGATTCGTTCCTGTGTACACGTTTTAATCGTTCCGCTGCACTTATAGAGTGTCCAGTCATATTAATGTGTCCACCTGTCAGACGCCTGAAGCCTGCTTTTGCGGCACAGACCGCTGCAAGTCGTGCAGTGGGATTCTGGAGGCACCGACAGTGATGTGGAGCCACGACGGCTCCAGTACGGCGGCCCGCTGCGCTAGGTTTTTCGGTTGAGGATCCGCACGGAGTCTGGTGGCAGGGGAGTACGGTAAACTCGTCCTGGTGCTCTTCGAACCCTGCACGTTTACTGCGAACTGTGTGACACGTTGCATTGTCCTGCTGGTAGTTGCCATCGTACCAAGGAAAACAAACTGCGTTTAGGGGTGCGTATACTTGTGGTGCTCCATTGTACCTTCCAATGACGAGATCACGAAAACATTCCCCAGAACATAACGCTCCCTCCTCCGGCTTGGACCCTTCCAATGATTGTTGCAGGGTGTTTGCTTTCAAACGTTTCACGACGTACACGCGAACGGTCACCTGTCCAGTGAGCATAAAACATGGTTCATCTGCAAGAGGGCACCTGTCGCCACTCAGCGGACGCCGGGCTGCGCTACTGTCGTGCAAATTTCAACCTTTGTCGCCGATTAACGGCAGTCAGCATAGGAGCGTGAAACAGGCGCCTGCTACGGAGGACGATAGGCAGCAACATTCGAAGAGAGGTCATTGAAGAGGCACTGTTGGCAGCAGAACCCTGAAATGTCATCCCTCATACGCTGGTCAGGTGACACTGCAAGTAATTACGAACGAAAATGACAAAGTACTCAGAAAGCAGTTAAAACTCCATCTAAAGACTCGAATAATTTAGATGGACTGTAGATGATCTGTAAGCAGAAATCCATAGGTCGCCGGTTCGAATCCGGCCCGGAGGAAACATTTTTATAGCTGTAGCTCGGAAGGACAATTGACACACGAGCTGACGGTTGTTCTTCGCGCGGGACGGGAATTCTCCTTCACCGCATTGAATCTTCACCTGGGCGACAGTCATTATCGCAAGGAGCCCGAAGCCTAGATGTGCCATGAAGCGGTTATGATTATCATAGAGACAACAAGAGTAATACATAAATGACTGAATATTAATACTGTAATCAGTTATATTCTGGCTACGATACAGTTTATATGTATGTTTTGCACTGCTGAAAGTTTGTGATACGTGGCATCATTTTGTACTCTCTGGTGACGAATAATCTCGTTTCATCCGAGCAGTTAGTTGCTCAACAATTACACCTCTAGAATGAGATTTTCACTCTGCAGCGGAGTGTGCGCTGATGTGAAACTTCCTGGCAGATTAAAACTGTGAGGACGGAGCGTGAGTCGTGCTTGGGTAGCTCAGTTGGTAGAGCACCTGCCCGCGAAAGGCAAAGTTCCCGAGTTCGAGTCTCGGTCGGGCACACAGTTTTAATCTGCCAGGAAGTTTCACACCAGCGCACACTCCGCTGCAGAGTGAAAATCTCATTCTGGAAACATCCCCCAGGCTGTGGCTAAGCCACTTCTATCAGGAGTGCTAGTTCTGCAGGAGAGCTCCTGTAAAGTTTGGAAGGTAGAAGACGAGATACTGGCGGAAGTAAAGCAATGAGGACGGGGCGTGAGTTGTGCTTGGGTTGCTCAGTTGGTAGAGCACTTGCCCGCGAAAGGCAAAGTTCCCGAGTTCGAGTCTCGGTCCGGCACACAGTTTTAATCTGCCAGGAAGTTTCAATTACACCTCTATTCTTCAGCACACTTTTCTGCAGCCGTCGTTCGTCCCCGTCATCTGTAGCCCATGGTGCACCGCATCTGCCTCGCCACCGCTTTTGGAGAGCAACATTTTGCCATGCACGGTATACATTAACCACGGCAGCACGTGAACAGTTTAAAAACATAGCCCTTTCGGAAATGATTCCACCCCTGGCCCGAAAGCCAGTGCTTGGACGTCTCATAAATCCCTCCGTTTCCGCATTACGACGACTACACTGTTTTCCACGTCCACCTCGACTCGCTTTACATATCCTCCACTGTAAGTCCTGCCACCTGATGTCTGAGACTGGTTGTTGCACGTTGACGTCAAACTTAGGCGGTGGTCACATTAATGAGATTCGACTATGTAACAGCATGTGCTTGTCTTCTGCACAGTGTTCCGTATTCATGTTTCGTATCCGGCCGCTGTGGCCGAGCGATTCTAGACGCTTCAGTCCGTAAACGCGCTGCTGCTGCGGCCGCAGGTTCGAATCCTGCCTCGGGCATGGATGTGTGTGATGTTCTTAGGTTACTTTGGTTTAAGTAGTTCTAAGTGTAGGGGACTAATGACCTCAGATGTTAAGTCCCATAGTGCTTAGAGTCATTTGAACCATGTTTCGTAATTTTCGACATTTGTTAATACATTAGTTGAGATTTTTTTTTAAATGGGTAGAATATTGCTGATCTGTTCTTGTGTACATGTGTTAAGCGTAGAATTGCGCGTATTAAGGAGTGAAACAGTTTTTCTTAACGTGCAATAAGACGTGAAGTTCGACCGTCTATTTGACAGCTTCGCACTGTTGCCATACTGAAGGCTCTGGTCTGTGTAGAGTAGGCTGTGGATCACTTCTTCCTATCATTCTTACTTCTCTTGGGGCCGGGGGGAGGGGGGGGAGGCACCTTGTATCTCTGCGATTCTGAGCACTTTGGCACTACGTACGAGGAATAGTCGTAAAAGTTTTATCACCCCGAGAAAAACAAAGTTATGCAATTAATATTTTTGTTTCTGTGTAAGTACATGCGTACTTCCTGGCACGCACTGGATTCTCCACACTACATTTCCGTAGGAGGCCGCCAAAGGAGACAAAACAAAATAGCGAACTCAATTTATATTGTGGCGTATGGATTTTATTTTGTTCCATGAATACACAAAGGTACCTGAAACAGTCAAAAATTAAGTGATTCTATTTTTTCGAATTACTAATGTAAACTGTATGGTACCCTTAAGTGTATTCCATTCTACCAGTGGCCTTCGCTATTTTATTTTGCCGCCTCGAACAATGCACTGCGATACTGTGGTGAGGATATTCCAATACGTGCCAGTGCTGCAGACATGTACCTTCAAACAAACAAAAAATTAGTTATGTAAATTAATTAGCCTCATAGTTTAAATGATTTAGATCTGCAGAATATCGTTTGTACACTGAAATAACGTGACGTCAACTCCTTCCGAATCCTCAAAGATTTTTTTCCCATGGGATTACCTGCTGAACAATGAAACCTGAATCCCGTTGTCCATGGAGAACGCACTTTCTGTCGCTCTCGGACGCTGTTCTCTTGTTTCATCGCGGTAGTCAAAAACGCCGTTTGGCCAACAGCGACGAGTCTTTCCATGAAATCATAATCCGTTGCTGGTTTCATGCATTTGTATTTGTTCCGTTACATTGTGTCTCCTTCCGTTTACACTTCGCTGAGGTCTTGTTGTAAAACTCCCCCACACCAGTGCTTCCCAAAAAGTGGGCCGCGGGCAGCGTGGCACTGTACGGCAAACGGTAGTATAGAATCGAAGACAAGATAAAAACTATTGGCTTCAAGCTTCAGTAGCTTCTCTAGTCAGTCGTTCAGTCGCCAAGGTGAGAGAGTACAGAATGAAGTAAGAACTGAAATGCCTCCTCACTACCCTAGACCACTCTACAAGGGAATGGACTATTATGTCGTGTCTAAATCTGCCCTGCTGCTTTAAGAGGAACTGCCAGTCCCAGTGGAGATACTGCTGATTTAATATTCACTGAGAGACTTGATTGACTTTTCGACAAACTCTCTATGTGAACGAGTCTTTTCGTGTTTCACTTTTTGTGAAAAAGTAGTATAAAAATAGACTGATTGTAGCCAGTGATTTGAGGCTACAACTAATCACTTTTAATCTAGATACTGACTCTCTATTAGGTGACAAACAATGTCAGAAATCCCAATGAGTTCTTTTTAACACTGACCATTCGAGTTTCAGTTTTCATCTACTTGTGACAGCTAATTGAATACAATAAAACTCTTTTTTTTTAATTATACAAATATTTTTCAATCCTTCATGTACATTGTATTTTGCAAAACATAACATAACACACACACACACTTATATATATATATATATATATATATATATATATACTGAAATAACGCGAGGTCAACTCCTTCCGAATCCCCAAAGATTTTTTTCCCATGGGATTACCTGCTGAACAATGAAACCTGAATCCCGTTCTCCATGGAGAACGCAATTTCTGTCGCTCTCGTACTACTACTACTCTTCGGCTCTACAGTCCTTGAAGGGCCTTGGCCTGCATCACAATATCCTGCCATTCTATCCGGTCCATGGCATTCCGTCTACATCCTCTGACACACAGATTTTTCATGTCTTCTTCAATTCCGTCCCCCCATCTCTTTCTGGGACGTCCCTTCCGTCGTCTGCCTCCAGCCTTGCCATCAATTATCGTCTTATATGTTCTGTCTTTCTCCATTCTGACCAAGTGTCCTGCCAATCGCAGTATTCTTATTTTGATGGTAGTGACAATGTCAGGTCTTTCAAAAAGTTGTTCTAATTCTGCATTTTTACGGATGCGCCAACATTCTTGATCGTATATTGGGCCGTATATTTTACGCAGAACCTTTCTCTCCAAAATGCTAAGGATCCTTTCCTCATTTGCAGTCATGGTCCACGTCTCGGCACTATACATAACAACTGGTCTTGTAATTGTTTTGTAAATGAGAATTTTAGATTTTCGTGACAGAAGTGTGCTCCTAAGCATGGGTAGTGTGGCAAAGTAGCGTCTGTTGCCTACTGCTATTCTAGCTTTCTCCTCGCTGCAGATGTCAGTTGCCTCTGTGATAGTCGATCCGAGGTACTTGAAGTCTCTCACTCTTTCAAACTCCCTGTCGGCTATCCTGAGATTTGGTAGGTTTCGCTGGTTGGTCATTGACATATATTTGGTCTTTTCGACATTGACTACAAGGCCAAGTTCCCTTGCACCTTTCTCCAGTTGTTGATAGGCATCAGCAAGCACAGCAGTGTTTCATGCGAGTAATGCCACATCATCTGCGTAGACCAGGTACTGCAGTGAACGATTAAAATTGTTCCTCCTCTATTTATCTCTATCTGACATTTGTCACCCTATCCCAGTCCCTTCTTCACTTCCACTTCTCTGGAGATTTCGTCCTGTATTTTTACGTTACAGTTGGTTTTACTGAGGGTCATCATAGTAAGTTTAACGAGCTTCTTAGGGTTCCAGCCTCTTCCATCACATTCCGCAATGTCACTCTTGATATGCTATCATAGGCTTGTTTAAAATCGATATAAAGCTGTTGTATGTTCATTCGATGTTCATAACACTTTTCAAGTAGTATGCCTAATGTGAATACTTGGTCAGTTGTTGACGTATTTCTTCTAAAGCCACTCTCATAGTCTCTAATGCTGTCTTCCACATAGAGTACGCCTCCTAGTTAGTATCTTGGAGGACACTTTATATGTACTATTTAGCAGGGATGTTCCTCAGTAATTCTGGCAGTTTACTTTATCTTTTTTTTTATGTATGGGACACGTAATAGCCGTTTTCCACTCCATTGGCATGCCCTCTCCTGCCAGATGTTCAGTATTACTTTAAGTATTGCTTTCCACAATATTTGAGAAGTTCCGCCTGGATCTGATCTTCTCCAGGTGCCCTATTATTTTTTAAGGTCTTAATTGCTTGTATCACTTCCTCCAGTGTGGGTGCCGGTGTTAAGACCTCTGGTTCATAATAAGTTATTTCCACCAGTTCCTCTTGTTCTAATCCTACTACTTCTGTGTTCAGTACCTCTTGGAAGTATTCTGCCCATCTGTCAAGTTTTTTATTACTCTCCCCTATCGAATCCCCTTCTTTATTTCTACATATATTTGTTGTGGCTTGAAACCCAGTCTTTCCTTCTTTAATCTTTTGGTACATTTTACGTACTTGCTTCTCTCTCCTAGCTGTTCAATTTATTCCAATTTTTTCTTTTCTAGTGGTGTTTTCTTCTTTCTGCAAACCTTCTTAGCTACAGGGCGCTTCTCACTATATTCATTCAGATTTTATCTAGTTCTTCTCTGAAATAATTTCATTCATGCTATGTTCCGCTCCTCAGTTCTTGTCATACATTCTTCATCAAACCAATCTGTCTTCCTATGAACTCGTACATGACCCAAAACCTCCCCAGCTGTGCAGAGGATTGCAGTCTTACATTGTTTCCACATTATTTCTATATGTTCATTTGATGTGTCGGTATCGTTCTTAATTCCCTCTTCTATTTTCGTCTGATATGCTCTCCATATTTCTTCTGACTTTAACTTCTTAATGTCAAAACTTTTCTGTTTGTGGCGTTTTTGTTTACTCAATAGTGAGATTCTTTGCCTGTACCTAATGATAGCCTGAATTTCAGTCAGCTCCACGTTGGCTCCTAACATCCGTTATGTCTGATCTGTGCCTCCGGTCAATCAATATATGGTCTGTCTGATTTCTAGTTTGTCCATCTGCTGACACCCATGTTTCTTTGCGTATATTTTTGTGTGGAAAACATGTACTGCTGACAGTCATGTTTTTACTTATAGCAAAATCTACAACCCTAATTCAATTGTCATTTGGTATTCCATGGAGGCTATGTCTTCCTATAGTTGGCTGATAAGCCTCTTCTTTTCCTATTTTTGTATTCAAGTCTCCTATTAAGATCTTAACATCGTGTTTAGGAGCCTGATCATACAAGTACTCTATCTTGCTATAAAACTCATCCTTCTGTTGTTCATCTGCCTCCGCTATGGGTGCATGTACATTTGTAATTGTTATGTTGAAAAAATTTCCCCTCAATCTTAATATGGACACCCGTTCATTGATTGTTTAGAAGCGCATTACAGCATGTTTCAGTCCTTTAGCGACCACAAAACCTGTACTAAAGATATTCGTTCTCCAACCACTATAGAAGATAGTGAAATATCCTGAGTCCATTATGTCACTTCCCTTCCACCTAATTCCTGGAGAGCCACTAGTTTTATACCGTCGTTGTTTACTTGCGTTAGCAGCAGCTGTAGAGCTCCAGCTTGGTATAGGCTCCACGTATTCCATGTTCCTATGTACATATCTTTTTTTTTTTTTTGTTTGTTTGCTGGGGTTGTCATCAAAATATCTGTAATATCTGTCCGGCGTATTCCTCTGTTAGCATTCGCAATAA
This sequence comes from Schistocerca nitens, assembly GCF_023898315.1. Lineage (NCBI taxonomy): Eukaryota > Metazoa > Arthropoda > Insecta > Orthoptera > Acrididae > Schistocerca > Schistocerca nitens. The sequence goes on along the minus strand of NC_064619.1, from coordinate 404,486,527 downwards.
GTGATTTTTACAGGGGAAGATTGTTAATCTTCCTCCCAACCATTTGAGGGGTTGCCCCATACAGCTCGCCGGGTAGCTGGTTCCATTTTCAGGGGAACATCCTTAGCCTTTGTAGATTACTCTACTGACTGCAAGGCAGCAGTTGATGGTTAGGGGCTCCTCTGCGTTTCTTCCAAGCCATTGGCCCTCATACCTGCTGGTTTTGGTCCGCCACAGCTATTTTATTTCCTTGGTACCCTTCATATCTGGAGGACATTCCCCTATCCGCCACTTGGAGAGGAGCCCGATGGGAGTCCAGCAACCCCACACGACACACTCAAACACACACACACACACACACACACACACACACACACGCGCGGATATGAGTGTTTATTGGCTCTGAGCACTATGGCCGGCCGCGGTGGTCTAGCGGTTCTAGGCGCTCAGTCCGGAACTGCGCGACCGCTACGGTCGCAGGTTCGAATCCTGCTCAGAGCCATTTGAACCATTTGAGCACTATGGGACTTAACTTCTGAGGTCATCATTCCCCTAGAACTTAGAACTACTTAAACCTAACTAACCTAACGACATCACACACATCCATGCCCGAGGCAGGATTCGAACCTGCGACTGTAGCGGTAGCGCGGTTCCAGACTGTAGCGCCTAGAACCGCTCGGTCAACCCGGCCGGCTGAGTGTTTATTATTTGTATATTTAGTTACTGGGCTACTAAGCTTCTTTTACAAAATAGGTGGTCCGCACGGCTAGATAGGTTGGGAATCGCTGCCCTACACCAATATCGTTTCGAATATGTACACTGCGCGATCTCTGGGCTACAACGAAAGCACCTACGTAAGCACGGTAACTACTCACAAAAGGCGATCGTCTGGGGTACCCTGCTGGAAACCAGGCGGCGGAAGGGATTTTCACCTCAAGGATTCGCCCAGAAAGTGGAGGACATGTCGCTAAGCATTGCACAAATATTATGAATTAATATGCAAACCTCTCCGCAATGATAACATGTGACACTATTGATAGTGATATATGGTTCGAATGGGGATATTTATCTCTGCGGTCTCAGAATATGGCAGGGGCATTTTTGTATTTTCAGTAATTTTCGCTAATTCGACAATTGCACAAGTTTCTCATTACTTCTGCTTATTCCGATTATGCCCCAGGTCGCAGATTTGAGTACTAGTGGCAATGATGTTGCTATTTTCGTTACACAAGCATATCATTACATCTAGTCAGCGCCAATGCGTCCCACATTGCTGCCAGAGACGATTTTTATTTCATAATTCGGCATACACGTGAGTTACATTCCTAAATATCAAGGGTTCTATTCTATTACACGTGTTACTCCTCAAGAGATTATGATTTCGGATCCAGGAATTGTCATTATACCTGGTGGTACTGTACAGCGTGGCGCGGGTTTGAACCCCAGAAGTTATAGCTCCAAGTCTATGAACCTTGGGCGTAAGCTGTTGCAAGTTAACGACATGAGAAAAAAAACTGTCGGCTTTTAGGATCGAACACGAAACCTGGGACGCAGTGAGGCCGAACAGAAAGAAAGAGATATTTATGTTACTAAATAGCAAAACTCCGGCCACTAGTACTCAAACCCGCAACCTGGAACGTAATATCAGTAGGTAGAAGTAATGAGAGGATATCACCAAAAATATCACAATATCGCCAACGTATCTTGAACCTAATGCCCTGCAGCGTAAATCGTCTTGTGTATGTCTGTCTCTCATTTTAACTTATGGTATTTAGTTCATTGCCGAAAATAGTATAATGCCCTTGAGAGTGTCGATCCTGGACCTCCTAGGGGCAACCCCATTTAAGGGATGTCCCCGCCTTTTTAGCTTAGGAAAAGTGTGCTACTTTTTATTTCCCACGAGGGGAACTGCCGGGAGGGGAGGGGGTGGAGTTAAAAACACTTAAATGGCACAACTGGCTGATTTGGATTTGTTACTGTTGCTTTTTCGCTGAGTATCGGTCACGTGAAGGGGTAGCTGCTGAAAATCGACACGGAGCACGAGTTTCGGCGACTGACACGTATCAGTTGAACAGCACTGTGGCGCAGTCAACCAGACAGTATAATCTTCATCAACACGGCAACATGTCCCTCATAAAATTGCAAAACTTTAGCACGCACCGTATGAGTATACAACAACATATACCCATTACAACGATCTTCTAAAGGTTAATAGCGAAAAGACACCGCACGAATGGCAGTAAGGTTGTTGAAGAAAGAGAAAGATTGTTGATGAAAGAGAAAGATTGTTGGTCTTATTCGTGACGATTTACATCTCCTGTACGCAATGATTAAAAACTATTTCCTTCAGCTCAGACGACATCTTAGTATTGAAAACTGAAAAATATTTTCCGTAAGCTTGCCAGTCCAATTTCATACGACGAAGTATATCCTGTTTTAAGTCTGTGAGACATGAGTATTAAATACATTCATTGTTCTAAAACTCATAGTAGACCAAAGAGGAATGGAAAGATCAATGGTGGACCATATAAAGAAAGACAGTGAGAAAGCAGTATATATCAGACGTACAACAGTAAAGAGTAAATACCTTGAAACGGCATTTTACTGGTCATGTCCCTCGACGAAAGGACGACAGTTAAAATAAACACTGGACTGGAGCCCCGTTTATAAAAAAAGACCGAGGGAAAGAATTCCAGACAGATGGGATAAAGGCTTACGAAAGACAGCTAGAATGAATTGGTAAAGGGAAGCTCAAGATTGGCAGAAATGGAAGACCGTGCTGGGATCCTATGTTGCACGCCGCCTCAAAGAGACCATATCACCAAGTGACTGAATTGGCTGTTGCTGATGATTATAACTTCATTCCATGGACTGCGGGGTGTGTGTGTGCCTGACGTTAACTGCATGAGATAATGGTTGTATTGCGCATAGTGTCCACAACGCCTGTTGGCGAAGGGCGATTGTGGAGGAACTAAAGTGTTCCATCAATCGCTTGACAGCATGAAGTTCCTCGTTTCGCCCTTATTGTTGATTTGGAGACTGGGATTGTTGTATGTTGTTGATGACTTAGAGATGCTCAGAAGGAAAGATACCTGTGAGTTTGAGAAGGAAAATTAATACTCAAAGTTCCGTCGATGTCGGAGTCATTGGAGTGGGATGGGCCAGAAAATACATTCTAAGTGGGATAAAAGAAAAAAGGGAAAGAAAATGACGGCGGGCCACGAAAGAATTATTCGAAAGGAAATCGGTACATTTTGTGAACATGTACAAAATACAAATGAACACAGTTTCAGAAAAATAGGATGATTTGTTGAAAAGAAAGAGCTTCACAAATTGAGCGAGTCAATAACGCATTGGTCCACCTCTGCAAGCAGTTATTCGGCTTGGTATTGATTGACCGAGTTGTTGGGTGTATTGCTGAGGGATACTGTGCCAAATTCTGTCTAATTGGCACGATAGATCGTCAAAACCCCCAGCTAGTCCGAGTGCCCTCCGTAATACTTCAAAAGTAGTCAATTGGGGAGAGATCTGGCGACCTTGCTGGCCAAGGTAGGATTTGGCGATCAGGCGCTACGTTGCTGAAATGTAAGTTCAGGATGGCTTGCCACGACGGGAAATAAAACTGTCGCCCGCCATATGGCCCGACAACCATAAGTGATGTCTGGTGTGTCATTTCTTTTCATAGCAGGACCTCTTTTGGTTGTCATCCGTGGCACCCTCACGGAACAGCGGTACGTCGACGATATTGTACGTTCCGTTTTGTTGCCCTTCAAGGCAAGCCATCTTTCAGCAAACTAATGCACTGCCGGACACGACGACAGTTTCTACAGCTTGTCTTCGTGTTTGCCAAACAGTACTTTGGTCAGAAAGGTTGCCGGATCTCTCCCAAATTGAGAACGTTTCGAGCGTTATGGTTATGTACTCCAACCATCTCGGGATTTTGACGATCTAACTCACCAGCTGGACAGACTTTGGCACGATATCCCGTATGACAACATTCAACAACTCGGTCAATCAGTGTCAAGGGGAATCACTGCTTGCATAACGGCCAGAGGTGGACCAACTCGTTATTATATATGAAGATGGTATATGTTCTTTCAGACATGTCCGAAAGAACAGATACCATCGGTGACTATGCAACTCGTTGGAATGAAATAACAATGAAATGAAAACCCCTAGCAGCATACAGGCGTTGATATAAGTCAATGGGGACAGTTGAAAATGAGTGTCCCGACTGGGACTCGAACGCGGGATCTCCTGCTTACATGGCAGACGCTCTATCCATCTGAGCCACCGAGGACATAGAGGATAGTGCGACTGCAGGGACTTATCTCTGGCACGCCTCCCGTGAGACCCACATTCCCAACTTATTGTCCCGCACTATATTCATAGTGCCCCTGTCCATTATACTTATCACTCGCGGCTTTACTGCCGATTCCTGTAAGAGTTCGGGCACTGTGTGCATCTCCACAGAAGAAAATAGCCACATGGCCGGTGAGCCTTAACTATATCTATATGAAGATGTTGTTGATCCTGCAGCTCTAGAAGAATGAAGTCCAGATCACTAGCTGCTTTCAGGCGTTGATAAATATCAACGGGGAGAGTTGAAAATATGTACCTCGACCGGGACTCGAACCCGGGATCTCTAGCCAATGATCTTCCTCAGTGTGGATGCACTCACATTGCTCAAACACTTACGGTAATCGGTAGACTGGCTACCGCGAGTAAACCCCTATTGCTGAGGGATACTGTGCCAAATTCTGTCTAATTGGCACGATAGATCGTCAAAACCCCCAGCTAGTCCGAGTGCGACTGCCAGAGAGGCGTGCCAGAGATAAGTCCCTGCAGTCGCACTAAAAATGTACTGTGTGGACAGTAAGTTGGACATGTGGGCCTCACGGGGAGCGTGCCAGAGATAAGTCCTTGCAGTCGCACTATCAATTGTGTTCTTGATGGCTAAGTGGGATAGAGTGTCTGCCATGTAAGCAGGAGATCACGGGTTCGAATCCCGGTCGGGGCATACATTTTGAATTGTCCTCTTTGATATTTATCAACGCCTCTAAGCAGCTAACGCTCTGGATTTCACTGTAATTTCATAGTGTTACAGCTGTTGTACTGGTCTCGTCCTACTTTGCTTGGCCTTTCACGTGGGCGGAAATTTAGCGTTGCTCCATATCATTCCTCACTCTGGGTGTTAATGTGGCCTGCAGGGCTCGATAAAGAGACTCGCCTGGTGAGTCAATTGTCGAGTCTACTATCGGAGCCGATGTCCAGCTGACTAGTTTCGACGATATCTAGGGAATATTAGCTTGCAACCAGGCTTCGACCGCCGCCACTCGTCCACCAATTCATCGCGTCACGATTGTCTCAAAGAGGAACTTCTTGGATGGGCCTATTAACTGGATTAGGAATTTGACTCAAAGTGATATTGGTCAAATATTGTACGTGACATCGCATCTCTTCAAAAAGAGAGTTAATTACTGTATGAAGGACATTCAAAAGAAAAGGTACGAAACAACGCTGTGGGTTTAACTGAAGTTTTTATTCAAAAATAACCACCAAAGGCCTGAGCACAACTATCCTACCGTTTCACGAGCCAACTATTTCTTGTTCCTAGAATTCCTATCACTGACACAGGAGCCAGTTCTCCACTGGGTCCCAGTTCGTTGTCCTAGTTGAAGCTCTTAACTTTGAGTTTTTTTATTTATTTTTTATTTTTTTTTATTTTTTTTTTTAAAGGGACAAGAACGTAAGTCGCCTGGTGACATGTCCGGGCTATAGGGTCCATGCTCAAGCTGTTCCCACTTGAACTTGACATTATACTTTGTGTAACCTTGACCTTGGAGACGTGTGGACGAGCGTTATTGTGTAGCAGAATCAGAATGAGTCCCTCCCTGGGCAGCCCTGTCGTTTAGTGCTGGTGGACTTGATCAGGCTGTGGAGTGTCTCACAGCACACGCCACTGTTAGTAGTTTTTCCGTTGTCGAGGGGACCAATCAGTATCGGACCTGGGACGTTGAAAAGGACGGTGAGCTTCACTGTGCCTGCTGAGGGTGCAGCTTGAATTTCTTGACTACGCTGTATTCGTGTCCCTGGATGTCTAACTACGTGATCCCAAAGAAGCACATTCAAATTTCAACCGGTTTGTCCGTCACGACTTTTCGTGCCTTTTTATTTGTTGTTGCGTTAGTCGTTGCCACTTTGGCAGAAGTGATATAATAACTTTTACGCATGTTCTGTGTTGTACTACTCTGAGGCCTAGCAAACCTCGTTGCTATAGTGTATCCTATAGAAGAGTACAATACAGCAAGAGTAAAAAAATATAAGGGTGTGGCCTTGTTTAAGATATCATTTCTGCATTGCCTTGTAGGGAAATCACAGAAAACCCAATGTGGGTAGCTGAACTGTGATTTGGACCCTACTTGTTCTGACTTCGAAACGACTGTCTTACCATTCAGTAACATCTGTCGGCAAATTTACAGATACCAACGAACAAGCTATGCAGCGATTCTCCGTTTGATTCCCGGTATTGCGAGGAGATTTTTCTTGGTGCAAGAACTGGAACGAGGTGCACTCAGCCTCGTGACGCCAGTTGAGGAGCTACTTGAGTGAGAAGCCGCGGCTCCAAGGTCTGGGAAACTGACGACGTCTGGGAAAGCGGTGTGCTTACTCCAAGCCCCTTCATACCACCTCCGAATGAGGCTGCTGGTAGAAGACGACACGGCGGCGGGTTGGTACTAAATGGCCCCGTAGAGACACTATACAGAGCTTAGTTTTAGCTTTTAAAGAACAAGCTGGTTTTATGTTTCTCTCTCCTTCCGTCCCTCCCCCTCTCCCTCCTTCTCTCTCTCTCTCTCTCTCTCTCTCCCTCCCTCCCTCCCCCTTCTCTCCCTCCCACCCTCCCTCCTTCCGTCCCCCTATCTCTCTCTCTCTCTCTCTGTGAGTGAGTGTGTGTGTGTGTTTGTGTAAAAGGGAGACTGGAAGGGAAAGAAGAAAGTAATGACGTAACTCTGCAATTTTAGTGAGATATTTAATTTGTAAAGGCACTGCCTATCAACCCCAGATGTGTACGATGTGCTGTTCATCAGCCACAATTGTTCAATCTATGAACACTCCTGTTCAGAGTAACAAATGCCGTTGCAGGATGAACCTCATTCAGCGTTTTCGGCAAAACCGTGGGAAAACGACGACTGATGTCAAAGATACTTTTTACTGAAAATTAATGTTTGGCTAATAAATACATTAATTTCAGTTGACGAACACGAACTTTACAATCAACTAGGGGAAGGATTTTTGATGAGAGAGTGCGCGATAAGCGTTGATAATTTCGAATCTGGAGATGAGGGTGGGGTATCAGAGAATCTCTGAGAAAATTACCATCGAATCACTGAGTAAGAAGTTTCGATGGGGTCTAGGGGAACATGATATACTGCAACATTTGCAAATTTTGCTTCGCCGATAGCAAAGCACGTCATTTTAGGGAGTGCGCAGAACTGTATAAGCAACTGTATTTTACGATCTTCGACCGCAGTTAGAACATCCATTTCCCCTCTCAGAAGCTACAGAAATTCGATACTATACAGCAGATGTGCAGAACAGGCGTCTGCGCCCAGCTGGGACCACGGAGGTACCCTGGCAAACGAGATTCTCTATTTACAGTAGCAGTGCCGCTTATCGATCTCGCCACCCCTTTAGCGATGTTCTGTTCTCACCTTGCAGTCGTTTACAATTTCCACGCCGGATATGTGACTGTAAACTAGAGTACTCCAGTAGTGGTACAACTTTGAAACTTACACTTTTCTATGCCTCAGAATCACACGAAAGTAAGCAATTTTGATTTTTTAGTTGCTCGTTTAGTTTCTGTTATTTGCTATGTTACAGAGCGATACAACCTCTGCATAAAAAAACTGAATTTCGGGAACCGTTTCCAGCTATCTTGTTTACACGGTAAGGGATGAATCGATTTTTTGGACTGGTCAGATATCGGTTTTCGACCATCAGTCGTTTCACACTAATGGTCTCGGAAATAAACTGTTCCGGTTTCGTCAGCACGATGACTGTTTATCTTCAGTTCAGTTTTAGTCTAATAATTTATTGTTCTTATGCTTTGGTACATCAACAGTCACTTCTTCCAAAGTAGCTAAAATTTTTAAAAACAAAACAAGAACTGACTATCTCAGTTCGTATTGATAACGACCGAACGTTTACGTGTAAGCGAAAACCGAGCGTGGTAGAGTAAATATAGCAATTGGAACCGCATGTTTGAAGTCGATATCGTACTGCTTACACGACCAGTCGGAAGCGGTATTGGAAAGTCAGTTTACAGAAACTCTTTTTGGGAGCCTAATGTAAACATAATATCAGACGCTCAGTCTTACACTAATATTCAAATCCCGCATTTCGTAGTAGTTTGCTACGTGTACTATCATTCGTTTCAAAATGACTGACGCGTGGATTCGAACTTCTCTTCTGGCTCCATCGAATAATGACCACAGATGCATCACCCGTATCTAGAAGCGTAGAAGAGTGTTGCTTCATTTGACATGTAAATATTATATTTTGACTTACAAGTAGACAGCTTGAGAGGAAATAATATTTCCGTGAAAGCATTGTTTCCCGCCCATGTTTCGGGACCTGTCACCTCTGAAATGGTGAAATCCGCTATTTCACCGGGCGCCACTGGCCGAAGAGTGGAGGTGGCCAAAGCATTCACCAAAAGGGGCTGTTCCTGCATTGAAATCATTCTTCTCGTTAAGTAAATGACTGAATGTCCCCAATGGAATTATACTGCTACCCACCGTTAAGCAAGAATACCAGTTTGACATCCCGCCCATGGCCCTTCTCAGTGTTAGGCAACAGAAAATATGTATTATGGGAAAAAGCAAAATTTTCTCAAATTCCTCTCCAGCCAGCACCAAGCCAAGGCAAGCCAACCCAATGCCACATGTCGCAATCAGAAAAAAATTCAAGCAGAAAACCGACATCTGACAACAAAGCTTGAGTTTTCAAGAAGACCTATCAGTCTGCTGATATGGCGGAAACGCACCAAGCTGAAGTCGTGAAAGCCGTTCTTGCGAAATGGGAACTGAAGACCGCCGATGGGCCCAGAAAGGGAACATTCAGTCATCGCCAGCCAGGCATAACATCATTGTCTCAGACAAAAAGTAATAAGTGCTGGTGTTTTCGGACCTTCAGAGCAACTACCGTTGCAGTAGATCACCTACGAAGCCGAACTTGTTATATGGTAAGATAAAAAAAATGGCTCTGAGCACTATGGGACTTAACATCTATGGTCATCAGTCCCCTAGAACTTAGAACTACTTAAACCTAACTAACCTAAGGACATCACACAACACCCAGTCATCACGAGGCAGAGAAGATCCCTGACCCCGCCGGGAATCGAACCCGGGAATCCGGGCGCGGGAAGCGAGAACGCTACCGCACGGCCACGAGCTGCGGACTCACCAAGATCACTTTTGCCTTCGAAACTGCTACACGTTTCTGGTCATCTGTACTTATTGTGGTGTCACCGCCAGACACCACACTTGCTAGGTGGTAGCTTAAATCGGCCTCGGTCCATTAGTACATGTCGGACCCGCGTGTCGCCACTGTCAGGATCGCAGACCGAGCGCCACCACAAGGCAGGTCTCGAGAGACGGACTAGCACTCGCCCCAGTTGTACGACGACGTTGCTAGCGACTATACGGACGAAGCCTTTTCTCTCATTTGCCGAGAGACAGTTAGAATAGCCTTCAGCTAAGCTAATGGTTACGATCTAGCAAGGCGCCAATTGTACCATTTCATGAATCTAAAGAGTCTCACTTGTATCATCAAGAATGCTGTATACCAAAGGACGAGATAAAAGTTAAGTGTTCTAGTAGCTATGTTCTTTTCTTTATCACATTCATCACGTATCCTGTTCCAGACTTAACGCCAGACGGCGTGAGTTGACGCGTGCCCTTTCGGCTACTTCACTGTGGACTGGCTGCCTTAACAGTCCACTACATTGGCGACGAGGATGGGATTGCTTGTCCGGATGTCTTCCACGACGTCTTCTGCCACCATCCAAGCGTTATCCGCTATTTTTTGCATTGAAGGTCTTCCACAGACTATTGTTTCCGACAATGGCCCACAATTCATGTCCGCAGAATTTCAGTCATTCTGCAAGGCCAATGGTATTCAACATCTGACATCCGCGCCGTTTTCGCCTCAGTCAAACGGTGCCGCTGAACGATTGGTCCGGACTTTCAAGTCACAGATGTTGAAGTTGAAAGAGTCGCATTCTCGGGAGGACGCATTGATGCTCTTTTTGTCTTCGTATCGCTCTCAGCCCCGCGATGGTCGCTCGCCGGCTGAGTTGCTCCATGGTCATCCTCATCGAACCTTGATGTCTTTGCTGCATCCGCCGCATCAGGTTCCTGTGCAGCGGCAGACTCCTGCTTTTGCTCCTGGCGACGTTGTCTTTTATCGCACCTATCGAGGTTCACGGCGTTGGCTCGCAGGGCGCATTCTTCGCTGCCTCGGCCGCGCGATGTATTTGGTTTTGGGGGCCTCTGGTGAGGTGCGTCGGCGTCTCAATCAGCTGCGCCTCTGTCGTCGCCCGGGTTCTGCCGCTCCCCGTCTGCTTTCAGCGACGGTGCCGTCCGGTCAGCGCCCTGGGGACCCATCTACTGGCTCGCCTCATCCCCAGGTGTTACCGACGGTGCCTTCCATTTTGCCCCATGGCGTCGCGCCGTCGCCGCAGCCGCCGCAGCCGCCGCCGGCGCCGCCCGCAGTGGACGCTTCGCTGCAGCCGCCCAGCGCCTCCCTGGGTCACGCGCCGCCGATCGCTTCCCGTGACCAGCTGTCCTCCGCCATGGAACTCTTGCCCGCTCCGGCCCAGATGTCGTCATCGCGCGTCGGATCCCCCGACGCAATGGAGGTCGACCCTTCGGCCCCTCCTGTCTCATTACGGGCGCATACCACCGCATGTTGACGTGCACCCTGGACTAGGTTTTCAGGCGTTTCCTAGCTCCCCTCGGACCGAATGGCAGGGTGCGGGTGGCACAGCCTCGCCTGTTGTTAGGCTCCCCACCTCATCGCATACGTCAACATGGGGTCCTCCCCACGGCGGGCGGAAGCCTTATCACACGACCGTTCGCCGATTTGCGGGGGAGGAATGTGGTGTCACCTCCAGACACCACACTTGCTAGGTGGTAGCTTAAATCGGCCGCGGTCCATTAGTACATGTCGGACCCGCGTGTCGCCACTGTCAGGATCGCAGACCGAGCGCCGCCACAAGGCAGGTCTTGAGAGACGGACTAGCACTCGCCCCAGTTGTACGACGACGTTGCTAGCGACTATACGGACGAAGCCTTTTCTCTCATTTGCCGAGAGACAGTTAGAATAGCCTTCAGCTAAGTTAATGGCTACGATCTAGCAAGGCGCCAATTGTACCATTTCATGAATCTAAAGAGTCTCACTTGTATCATCAAGAATGCTGTATACCAAAGGACGAGATAAAAGTTAAGTGTTCTAGTAGCTATGTTCTTTTCTTTATCACATTCATCACGTATCGTGTTCCAGACTTAACGCCAGACGGCGTGAGTTGACGCGTGCCCTTTCGGCTACTTCACTGTGGACTGGCTGCCTTAACAGTCCACTACACTTATTACCACTTATTAGCAGGTACGTCGTTCACCAGTAAAAGACCGGATGGACTGCGTCAGTCTTAGGAGGTTACAATTACAGAAGCATTATAAGGCAAGAACAAATTTAGGATAAGTATGCATACTAATGGAAGTACAAATCTGCATAACTATAGCATAACACTTAATGCCATATGGAGTGAGAACTTTTAAAAAAGTACATTTTCACTTCATTTAATACTGTAGTGCATTGTTTAGGCAGTCCAATTTGCTGTTTCACTGTAAAAGAATTCATTTAATCTGTACAGTGGTTTCTGGAATAGATTTTGTGACATCTTGCCTCAAAATTTCACCAATTCCAAGGACTGCATTTTACTGTTCAGATGGTTGATATTAATAGCTATTGGAAAACTGTCCCGTGTCATGGAGAGTCGAGAGCTTGGAATGTCCACGTGTTACTCATTGAACATGTTATAAGTGTCGACGTCACTGCTGTGAATGTTTCATGATTATCTTTCACATGAGACAGATGAAGACAAATTGACTAAAAATTGTTTCTGCTTGATGTTATGACCCTTTTTGCTTTTTGTAGTAGTAATATTTTCTTGCAGCATATAGAGTAATCCTATAGTAACAGACCATAGCTGTGGATCGGTGAATAATATACCAGAGCAGATACTGGTCGGTTTATCTCATGCTTCCGTTTCCTCAGGAGGTATACCACTCATGACAGTTTGTCACACACAAGCGCATGTTTTCTTACCAAGGGAGTTTACTACCCATCATGAAACCAAGAAGCTTCACAGAGTTTAGGTATCCTTTGTAACTGCGGCTGCATACTAGTTTTTGCGTTTTTTCCTTTTATTTTCATTTTGTTTAGGAGAAACCACTTGTTTGTAGCATTAAACAGAGTATCTGCTTTTATTGAGCCTTGCTGGCATCAATGCCTTTCGAGTACAGAGTTGTGTTATCTGCGAATTGCAAGTATTGTCCATCATTTAAAAAACTAAGAACAAGAGGGGCCCCATTACCAATCCCTGTGGCACTCCTTATTCCAACTTCAATTCACGTGATAGTGCTGCTTGGAGTGATACAAGCTGCCTTCTCTTTTGTAAATAAGATTTGGTGTTCCCACAGCAGTGCCTCCAACTCCATAATTATAGGGATCTTTTAGGAGAATGCTATGGAGAATGTAGTCAGACGTCTTACTACGGTCGCAAAGTAGCAGTGCTACAGATTATTTTTCCTCAAAACTGTGCTTTACCCTAGTAATCAGGTCTAGTGTTGTTGCTGTTGTAGATTTGGCCTTTCAGAAACCATATTCTACATCTTTAAGAGTTCATTAATTTCAAAATAATTTGCTGTTTGGTCTTTCACTGCAGTGTCAATGACTTTAGCGAACATTGGCATTATTATTGTTATGGCTGGGTCACCATTTTTATAAACCGGCACTGTCCGTGAAAGTTTCAGAAAGTCTGGAAATACACCAACAGTGAAACTCTTATTAATTGCTGTAGTTAATGGATCAACAATTTCATAGATAATTTTCTTGAGAACATCCCCTATACATTCTGACTGTCGGAAGGTTCATAAGATTTTACAACCATTATTACATCATTTTTTTGTAATTCCCTCCAGTTTCTCATGGTGCATCTTTTGCCATTTATTACAGCAGATGCAGGATCTATATTGAGGTCTGGGATTGTACCTTTAGTGTTTGCAACAATGTCAATAAAATAACTGCTGAAGTCACCTGGACTACACAAGCTTAAGGAACAGGGGTTTTCTTCCTGTGTTGATTGATCAGGTCCCAGGTTGCCTTGCATTGGTTGTCAGCTTATTCAATAAACTTTTCATTGCTTTTCTTTTTGGCTTCATCTACATCATTTCTATGTTGTCTTTTTGCATGTAAATGTCTGCTGTAGAACACTTCCTTTCCACTGGGACCTGTTGCTGTTTTGTAGTGATCATGCAATAGCAATGTCATGCGTTTTAAATTTTTTAGTTCATCAGTACACCATGTTTTTTCTTTCACACTTTGGTTGTGAATTGACATGCTTTCAGGAATATTTTTGATCTTTTGGAGGTAGGAGAAGTCAAATTTGGCGTTGACGAACTGGAAATGCACCAGTTATTGCCATTTCTTGTAATCCAGGCTGCCACTTTACTGCAGATACTGCTGGTTTGAAAGCGTTCAATGCTTCCTTATATATGACCAGTTTTTTGAATATATAATTAGTATACCAGATAACAGCTGGTTGATTTTTTCTCACAGCGGTCACAGATAATTGGGTCACCTACAGTCATCTAATTCTCCCACGATCGTTGTGAACTGTCATCTCTCAACCACTACCTCCGGCTTTCTGAGCCCAAATAATGCTGTCTGTCGCACCGTCTACCTGCTGCAGTATTCGGAAGACACGCTAACCACTTTTGCCCTTGACTAATACCTGTAAGCAGTCATCGACATCCACAGCCTTTAATGTAATAAATTCTTATTTCGCCTGATATTGTACCATTAGCGCCCAGCGCATCGACTGGTCTGATCCACCACACTCCAAGCTTCGTCATCCTAACAACTGTAGGGATCTCAGCCCAGTCCTCTACAAAATGTAGTCAGAAGAGTTTACCTCGGCTGCTGCGGCCGTAGTAAAACACGTCTGCAGCATAATCGTCATCACCATGTGGACCTCCAACCTGACGGAATGAAGTGCGGTGAGTGAGCATTTTTCCGTAGGCCTTTCAGGTTGTGTTATTGTTTGTGGCCATGTCGAATCGTAGAGACTCTTAATTACACTCTTAAAATGTCGTTTGTTAAACAGTAGGAACATGCAGACTTGTCATTGTTTAGAGGAAATTCCAGGGGGTATTTAATGCCAGTGAGGTGCAACTTTTGTAATTTATCAGCCTATGAGTTGCCACTCGCTAAATCAGTAACATCTACGTGTGACATTCGTAGAAGGTTTGGGTGCATGACGCAGGACTGTTCAGAGGTACTTTGGGCTATTCTCCAGCACAGAAAATAATTTGTTGTAATTTGTTTGTTACATAAGTGTAGTTTCTCGTACATTTCTTTTGTAACAGTAGGAGTAGAATCCAGAAAACGGCGGTCACACTTGCTGCTACAACGGGTGAAACTGTCACCGCTTTAGCATCTACATCTACATCTAGATGGATACTCTGTAAATCACATTTAAGTGCCTGGCAGAGGGTTCATCGAACCACCTTCACAATTCTCTATTATTCCAATCTCGAATAGCACGCAGAAAGAATGAACACGCATATCTTTCCGTACGAGCTCTGATTTCCCTTATTTTATCGTGGTGATCGTTCCTCTCTATGTAGGTCGGTGTCAACAAAATAATTTCGCATTCGCAGGAGAAAATTGGTGATTTCGTGAGAAGATTCCGTCGCAACGAAAAACGCCTTTCTTTTAATGATTGCCAGCCCAAATCCTGTATCATTTATGTGACACTCTCTCCCATATTTCGCGATAATACAAAGCGTGTGAGTAAAAACGTATGAGCAGGAACATAAAGATCTACCTAAGCAAACTGAAACCTTACAAGCTTCCGCTACAGCAACTGCAGTCAGGATCAGGATAAGGAAAGATCGTGTTAAGTACGCCTTTCCCTCCTCACGATCCGCCCGCCGCAAATTTGATAACAAATTTCTGGGAAAACAACGGAGAATGTTAGTGTGTTCATGACAGATCTATTAGCTACCGCTGAATTGTGCAACTGGACGAATGCATGTCTGCGTATGGCTAACTTAGTAGGCGAATCTGTCACGTGGTACTTAGCAAAGCAGAAACGTTCCACGAGCTGGTTGATGGTATGCGCCTGTCTCTGGGAGCGAGAGAGCGCTAGACTTTTTAAAGAGGAACTAAGTAGTTTAATGCAGAAACCTAATGAGTCAGTGGGATCTTTTTTCCATAGAATCCGGAAGATTAGCGTACAAACATACTAGCTGACACAAAGGCCAGAATCTGATGCCGTTACCCTGCATGAAGCTGGAACTAGGGCTCTCACTGGTTTTTATGGGATATTACCGCCGAAATGTCATCCAGTCAGTTTGGAGGAGTCAACTGACCTGGCTGAAGCTATTAAAGATTGGAGGAAATCGCCATTGCTATGAAAGGGCGAAATGACCGCTGGTTCTTCGCCTCTGAAGCAAAGTGCTACAGACGTGAACATAAGATTCATCTACAGAAGCAATGTCACTACCCAGATTGTTACGTGTGTGGTCGAGTTGGTCATAAATCATAAGAATGAAGGAACGAGAAACAAGGGAAACATCACCAGAAAAAACGGAAATGCATCGCCTGTCGGATGGCATTCCCAGTACAACAAAAAATCGTACATACATGTGCAGAGACGGTATGCCGCTTTTTAGGCATAGTGCAGGGCAAGGAACGTAAGATTTAGTAGACACAGGTGCGCATGTGTCAGTCGTTAGTCTGGACAAAAGAGACTTATAGATCTCCACTATACAGATCACAGACATGAAGTTATTAGGAACGATACTGCTCGAATTTAGCATTGGAGCTGAGTTTTCGAGAATATGTTGAAGACCTGCCAAATGTTGGTGAAGATTTTCTGCAATTCTCGGACTAGATTTCCTTGATAAATGTCCATGCCAAAATTGAACTTTCGCGGTGTACAAGTGAACTCAGTGGAACTTCGCGTCCACTGGGAACAACAACTGCAAGCAAGACAACGGTGCAAGGTGCATCAATCATGAAGGTATGGCCAACTGAAATGCGAACACGAACGCTAAAGATTTATTCTCATGGTATGGCATCACCAGGCACTGGAAAGCTGGCCTGGTTCTCGTGGATGCCTATGTACCACAAGAAGTGTCGAAGACATTGATAGGTCATGTGACGACCAGAGCCAGAAGCAAGCCGTAAGTGCATCTACATTTTTGTATGTGTATATGATATCAGAAGTAATCTTCACTTCTGTTTTTACACGAGTAATGTAGGTGTAAACGCAACAGCTTCTTTCGGTGTGCAAATAAAGTTACTATATCAACATGCGGCCACAGCTGCATGAACGAGCTTGCAGCCTCCTATAGCTTGTGGTGAGACCTGAGGCCGTACGAGTGGTGCGACTGGGACTTGGATGCTGGTGGTGAGCACCCATGAGTGGAGTCTGAACTGTGATTGAAGCTTAACTGCGGATACTGACATCTTGTGATGTGTGAATGGAGGCACAGGTTGTGTCTGTTGTCTCAGCTGAAGCTGGTCCCTGCGGCTGACCGCCCACTGTTGTCGAATCATGGCACCAAAAATCTGGCACCCGCTGTGCCCTACGACAACACTTTGCACCCACTCCCTCCTCCCCCCAACCAAGATATGTAAACCTGCACCATAGCATGGGCCGGAACGCTAACTATGCGCCCTCAAGGACTGGTGCGGAAGCTCTAACAACGTGTGAATACTCCTATTAAAAACTTCAGCTGGACTGCGACTCTTGATGGATGTGGTTCTGTAGGTGGCGAGGAAGTTGCTTTGGGTTACTTTGACTGATGACATTATTGCTTTCCTCACCTGCATCTTAAAAGTTTTGACCAAATATGTATATGTATTTTCCACATCTCCTCGTAAACCATTGGATCGATTTCAACCAAACTTGTAACAAATACAACCTGTTGTCTGGAAAGGAGTACAGTGACTAGAACCACCTCTTTTTAGGGTGAGAGATGGTGTGAAAATGGAGTGACATTGGAGGATAAAAGAGAGAGAGGGGATGAGGAGTTGGACAGAGAGAGGGAGGAGGATGAGGAGGAGGAGGAGGAGATGGACAGAGAAAGAAGGACCCGATAGAAGGGGAGGGGTGGTTGGGGTTGGGTTGTTTGGGGAAGGAGACCAGACAGCGAGGTCATCGGTCTCATCGGGTTAGGGAAGGATAGGGAAGGAAGTCGGCCGTGCCCTTTCAGAGGAACCATCCCGGCATTTGCTTGGAGTGATTTAGGGAAATCACTGTAAACCTAAATCGGGATGGCTGGACGCGGGATTGAACCGTCGTCCTCCCGAATGCGTCCAGTGTCTAACCACTGCGCCACCTCGCTCGGTAGAAGAGGAGGGGTAGATGGACAAAGATAGAGGGGTGGGGGTAGCGCAGATGTATTTGACATATGATACACGTGTATGTTGGTGAAGCTACGGGTAAAAAGCCAGTCTTTCTTCATAACTACGAAGTTACTGCTCGATATTACAATTTTTGCCATATGCAAACCCCTGATTTTCGAGCAAATTTCACATCCTCCATAGGACAATGTCCCCAGAAGTATAAGAAGAGAAACGTGTCTGATCCTTGGCTTTTACCAGCGGTGACAAGCTACATCCAGCTAACTGTGACAAAGAAGATGTAACCAAGTGTACATCAATTGTAACAGGCTTCTTCACAGAATTTTAAGAAAATGAAACTAAGAAAGTTCCAGGGTAAGTCATCTACGAATACATTTAAGATTCCTTTGAGACTTTTCACCGTTTTCGTTAAGTGTTCCACACTTTTATTCTCACGCGAAGCGATTACTGCGCTGTGCGTAAGTGCGATGTTTCTGGTGTCCTGAGTAGTACTGTGTTTGTGGACAATTCGAACAGGTCGAGCGATTTACATAGCAGTTAGAGAAATCTTGGAATATGCTTGAGCTCTCGGTCGCCTGGTAATATCGCGACGTCTTTTGGTACTACCTCCACGATGTGACTTGCCTGTAGCATCTTATATGTACTGTGGATTTGGTTAATAAAAATATCCGTGAAGCACAGACCACAATATCTTTCATAGTGCAGGTCACATGTAAAAACAGCAGCTAATAAATGGCCGGCCAAAGTGGCCGAGCGGTTCTAGGCGCTACAGTCTGGAACCGCGCGACCGCTACGGTCGCAGGTTCGAATCCTGCCTCGGGCATGGATGTATGTGATGTCCTTAGGTTAGTTAGGTTTAAGTAGGTCTAAGTTCTAGGGGACTTATGACCTCAGTAGTTAAGTCCCATAGTGCTACGAGCCATTTGAACCATTTTTGAGCTAATAAGTAAACAAAAGATCTAATCACAATTCAGTCCAATTTTCCTCGTCCAGCGTGCTGCTGACATTGTGAGTTGGCTCTGGGTCAGAGGGGTGGCATGAACGCCGCTACATACACTTTTAGCCCCACAACAGCATCCGCTGTTTGGTTGAAAGGTTTTGTAGGACAGCACCGATCACGCATAGTCAGACAGTAATGCAAATAAAAAGATAAATAAACGACAAAAGAAAACAAATAAAATTAAGTAACTAACTGGAAAAGGTAATTGAACCAGGAAGTCAACAGAATGACAAAGTTGATTTAAGACTGAATATTGTACTGACAGTAAAACTCACACGAATATGTTGTTGTTGTTGTTGTTGTTGTCTTCAGTCCTGAGACTGGTTTGATGCAGCTCTCCATGCTACTCTATCCTGTGCAAGCTTCTTCATCTCCGAGTACTTACTGCAACCTACATCCTTCTGAACCTGCTTGCTGTATTCATCTCTTGGTCTCCCTCTACGATTTTTACCCTCCACGCTGCCCTCCAATGCTAAATTTGTGATCCCTTGATGCCTCAGAACATGTCCTACCAACCGGTCCCTTCTTCTTGTCAAGTTGTGCCACAAACACCTTTTCTCCCTAATTCTATTCAAAACCTCCTCATTAGTTATGTGATCTACCCATCTAATCTTCAGCATTCTTCTGTAGCACCACATTTCAAAAGCTTCTATTCTCTTCTTGTCCAAACTATTTATCGTCCATGTTTGACTTCCATACATGGCTACACTCCATACAAATACTTTCAGAAACGACTTCCTGACACTTAAATCTATACTCGATGTTAACAAATTTCTCTTCTTCAGAAATGCTTTCTTTGCCATTGCCAGTCTACATTTTATATCCTCTCTACTTCGACCATCATCAGTTATTTTGTTCCCCAAATAGCAAAACTCCTTTACTACTTTAAGTGTCTCATTTCCTAATCTAATTCCCTCAGCATCACCCGACTTAATTCGACTACATTCCATTATCCTCGTTTTGCTTTTGTTGATGTTCATCTTATATCCTCCTTTCAAGACACTGTCCATTCCGTTCAACTGCTCTTCCAAGTCCTTTGCTGTCTCTGACAGAATTACAATGTCATCGGCGAACCTCAACGTTTTTATTTCTTCTTCATGGACTTTAATACTTACTACGAATTTTTCGTTTGTTTACTTTACTGCTTGCTCAATGTACAGATTGAATAATATCGGGGAGAGGCTACAACCCTGTCTCACTCCCTTCCCAACAACTGCTTCCCTTTCATGCCCCTCAACTCTTATAACTGCCATCTGGTTTCTGTACAAATTGTAAATAGCCTTTCGCTCCCTGTATTTTACCCCTGCCATCTTTAGAATAAGGACACAGAAAAGGACATTAAAAGTGCATCATTTCCGTCTCAATTTGAAAATTAAAACTGTAGCGAGTTCGCAAACAGCAAACCATTTTGCAGCGTTCCCAGTTAATTCAGTTAACCCAGTAGCAATAATAAAATCCAAATCCCGACGACATGGCAGAGGGAAAGTTCCTCAGTTATGCTGTTTACTGTTCGTAGAAGTTTATCAGGTGCCAAGATAATGTTCTTCAGTCAAGAAAAGTACAACACTCGAAAACAGCGAGAAGACGACTAACAAGGGAATGGTCCAATCCGGTGTCGTTACGTTCAGACCAAGACTCCAACAAAAGCAATGAATTATTTTGCGCAAATCGTGAGAAGACGTACCATTGAAAATTAATCTCTCCCATTTTTTCAGATTTTGCTACGTCGATTACAAGATTTTCAAGCAAAGAGCCCTTTTTTTTAAAAAAAATTTTAGGCCCCAATTTGCCTTCATGTTCCTGAAGACAGATATAAAGCTCCGGAAACAGTAAGCCACTGCTACTTATCACTGGCATTGTTGTGTAGAAAAGTGTAACAGTAACTTTGTCCTTCCTTCACACGAAATGATAAAGTGTGGTTTGCACGAAACGTGACTTACTGGCTTTATACACAGCGTTTCAGAGGATAACAAGAAGCTTCGTCTTCACGTCAGTTACGAATTTCTCTGTAGTACTATCTGTTGTCGATATCTCCCCTAAACGTTTATTTGAGGTAAACTTCATAATTTTGCGTTTTACTGAATCTGTTTAACCAGGTCGAAAATACTTGGAAATCAGTGATGTCAATCTCACTTGCAATTCAGTGCTCCCAGTGTCCTAACAGAGCCCAGCCTCTCACGGGCAGTTCTAAATCGTTCGAACAGATTTTCTTTCGCATTTTTGTGAGTTTCATTTTGGCGCATATTTTGTATTACGTGTAAATCTTCCTTCTATTTATATAATTCATGTTCCAATTTTATGTATAAACGTTTGCTCCTTCCTTCGTTTAAAAATTTAAAGACTTTTCTCTCTCACAGAAAACTGTTACTGTACATGTTTTCTTTGGGCTTAGAAGCTACTCTGTTTTTATTCTGTACTTTAATTAGTACAACAATCATAGTTCGAACAACAACTCACGAGTTCGACGAGTTGTTTCCTATTTCTTTCGATGTTTCCACAATTTCTAACGCAATGTCGACATCATTCACAATGAATGTCCAAGAAATTTACCGATAAACGACACATGTAGGTCTTCAGGAAAAGTAGATGATTTAAGTTCCAAAGGACGTTCTTCATTTTCCACCTGTGCAAGGTTGAAAACGTTAATTGGATATCGCATTACTGTGAAACTCTGGAACCTGCAGAAAAGCAGATCCTATTGCCAAGCATATACGAAGAAATCACAAAGAAAATTAATTTGGTTTCGTTTGCAGCGCTAACACTCAGCCATACCGCAAAGGCAACTGCTAATTGTTACGGATATTAGGTGAGTTGCAAATTCGAGCGAACAGTAATTGTCACCAACGGTGTCAGAGAAGCTGTCAACGGAAACTGAAATTCGCTTTACAAATTACGATCGCGTTGCGCCGTTTCGTCTGTCTACCGAGGTGCCATCAAACAAGGATATGTGCCTGCCGTGTTACGCAGTGTGCTGTCTGCTGCATCTACGGCAGGGATATACACTTCTACAGCCGTCTGGTAAGCTACAACTTCGCAAATTTCAACATTAAAAGAAAAAAGCCTTGGAGTTGGTCTTAACAGCCGACATTTTGACATTGTGTTTGTTTTGGTGTATTCTTCCTATTTAAAAAAAATTTAAGGCACGTTTCGACCTGTCAGCTTGGACACTTCCATTGTTTAAGTCCACGTGGCTGCTCAAATTCTAAGTGCAGGAAAGATTCTGTTGTACGGCTGCTCTGAAAACTAAGTCCAACTCCCGTCTAAACACTGTCCCCATTCTCTTCATCGATTGCTGACCAACCAGAGACCATGAGGCGCTCCGGAGTAGCCTACTTCAAACTTTTAATAGCAGACTACGTTAGATTCATAACTTGTTACGGAACTGTCGTTAAAATGACCATCGTCATCCATTACATAAATATCATTACAATAAAAATATCAAAATAAGCGTTTTCTCATGCTGGTTAGTTCCACACCTTCTAAATCATTCTGATATAAATATTATAGTAATTATCAATAAAAGCGTTGAGTGGTGACGTCAAGAATTCCCTTAAAATGAATAAAAAACGAAGAAAGATCTACATGTAAATCACGATGCCATATCCAAATGGCACTCAGAGTTCAGTTCTTTCTTGTGACGCATTCAATTCACATATAGCGCACATCATATTTGAATTATGGACGATTTACATAATGGCCCGTTTCACTCTACCAAGATAATACAGAATTTGGCACATAAATATAATTTAGAACCATTTAGTGAAAGGTTAAGGATATAAAGGACACATGCTGACGTCATGCTACTAGCTCCTGTGAATTACTTTGAGTTGTGGCCCGTATGACTCATATGAATGAATCATATTTATTACTCTAATATCACTTGAGTTTTAGATAAACCAATTATTAACCGTTTACAGCATATAAAATTTCCAATTTTTCGAAGAAAGATCTACATGTAAATCACGATGCCATATCCAAATGGCACTCAGAGTTCAGTTCTTTCTTGTGACGCATTCAATTCACATATAGCGCACATCATATTTGAATTATGGACGATTTACATAATGGCCCGTTTCACTCTACCAAGATAATACAGAATTTGGCACATAAATATAATTTAGAACCATTTAGTGAAAGGTTAAGGATATAAAGGACACATGCTGACGTCATGCTACTAGCTCCTGTGAATTACTTTGAGTTGTGGCCCGTATGACTCATATGAATGAATCATATTTATTACTCTAATATCACTTGAGTTTTAGATAAACCAATTATTAACCATTTACAGCATATAAAATTTCCAATTTTTCGAAGAAAGATCTACATGTAAATCACGATGCCATATCCAAATGGCACTCAGAGTTCAGTTCTTTCTTGTGACGCATTCAATTCACATATAGCGCACATCATATTTGAATTATGGACGATTTACATAATGGCCCGTTTCACTCTACCAAGATAATACAGAATTTGGCACATAAATATAATTTAGAACCATTTAGTGAAAGGTTAAGGATATAAAGGACACATGCTGACGTCATGCTACTAGCTCCTGTGAATTACTTTGAGTTGTGGCCCGTATGACTCATATGAATGAATCATATTTATTACTCTAATATCACTTGAGTTTTAGATAAACCAATTATTAACCGTTTACAGCATATAAAATTTCCAATTTTTCGAAGAAAGATCTACATGTAAATCACGATGCCATATCCAAATGGCACTCAGAGTTCAGTTCTTTTTTGTGACGCATTCAATTCACATATAGCGCACATCATATTTGAATTATGGACGATTTACATAATGGCCCGTTTCACTCTACCAAGATAATACAGAATTTGGCACATAAATATAATTTAGAACCATTTAGTGAAAGGTTAAGGATATAAAGGACACATGCTGACGTCATGCTACTAGCTCCTGTGAATTACTTTGAGTTGTGGCCCGTATGACTCATATGAATGAATCATATTTATTACTCTAATATCACTTGAGTTTTAGATAAACCAATTATTAATCGTTTACAGCATATAAAATTTCCAATTTTTCATATTGATGAAGAGTGTAGCTGCGCTGGTTTGCCAGTAATATAACTTAAAATGTTTCTTAAATCATAGTTTATAAAAGCTTTGTTACTCTGAACTAGAGGTCATTAAGTGAAGTGGAAAGCTACAATGAACTTGTTAAATCAGGACACTCAATTCGATATCCTCATATTATTAATATTTTAAATAATCTTATTACTTTTATGCTACGGAAATATTTGTTAGTTGTTTCGCTTTTTTCGTAGACGTGTCTCTGTTTCAGTTACTGATTGTAACGAAAATAATTACATAGACGTTTCACTGCGTAATAAAAAAAACATATTTTTACAAAGCTGAACAGGCTCTGTGTTTCAGTTGCTGTCGTAGATGGCGTGGTACGTTCAACAAATTAGTACTTCTTCCAAATAATTAGTTTCTTGTTCTTATTCGTTTGTCATTGCATATTATATTTCCCTTTGCGTTCGTTTTAGGCTGAGTATTACAGATTTTACCTGAAGATTAAAAATGAGAATGTTATAGACGATGCAACGGTGTTTTACGCTTCTATCTGCATTTATAATACTACATGTGGTGTGTTAATCCCCCTTAAAAGTTTTTAAAAGGAAGCTAATAGCAATTTTTACATAACTTGTTACTTGAAGCAATTTTTCTTTTGGTCTGTCTGTTCTCAGATCTGAAGATGGTAGTTAAGCTACCGAAACTGGTAATCACTTCGTAAAAATCTGTAACATTAAATGCAATTGAGACAATATACAGAAAATTTTTGAAAATTTAAAAAAGTTTTGTAGTAATTTTTCAAAATTTTTATAATTTTTTATTTTATTACATTATACATTAACTCTTGTCCTTCATCCCTGGGTGTATGTAACCTCAGCACGGAATCTTCTTGCATACCTCTATATTGATGACATGTGTGTCAGTTGTAAATTGTTTGTGTTGGTCAACTTTATGTTCACCTCACAGTACACAGGTTTTCGTGTCTGTTACGGCAATCATTTCTTAGGTAGCGATATATATGTTGGTCACATTTCACGTAATTGTCATATATTGTAAACACGTCTAAATTATATGACAGTAAATATGTTTACATTACATGACAGTTACGTGAAATATGACCAACATACGTCACTACCTAAGAAATGATAGCTGTAACATACACGATAACCTGTGCACCGTGAAATCAACATCAAGTTGAACAGCACAAAGAATTTATAACTGACAAACATGTCACTATATGCCACTGACGATGGGATATAAATACCCGAATACAAGTTTATCTATTAAACATTTTAACTGCAGCTCATGGTGTTTAGAATATGTCCTTTAACGAATATCGTTTGTCTGCTCGTAGACGTGAGATTTGTTAGCGATCTGTAGAGTATGTAGAATTCTATGTAGTTTCAGTCACGAGGCATTGGCTGTTAGACGTATACAGATATGTAGTGCAGTAATACAATGGCTGGCGAACTTTCGAGTCGCTCAGTAATGAATACGCAGATTGCGCAGTACACGATGAATAGAAGTTTAGAATCGAATTTCGAAGAGAGGAATTGCGATGTACGCACTTCAACAGCAAGAGTGCTGTAATAAGTATAATGTATGAAGCGTGTGGAGTGGTATTGGCAAGTAACGGTTCGCGTAAGTAATAATCAGCCACGATGCGAACGGTTACGCAAGTTATGAGTACGCTGCTAAATTAGTAATGAGTTTTTGCGAACGATAACTGCGAAACTTTGTGCAGACACGCAGTAGATAATTATCAAGACATTTCGGTTTATTTAATGGTGTACTGACCGAACTGAACTGCCGTTGTAACCTGTTAATCTTTCTGTGGAAGACCGTCTGCGGTTTAATCGGAAACTAGTCAAAACGTGAACGTTGAAGTGTGAACAGTGCAGTTAAACATTGCTTCTTTGATATCACTACGAAGAACAGTTTCTTTCCGAGCTGTGTATGTTTTATTAACTTTCCCTTGCCGGTGTCTGTTCTAGAAATTTGTTCCCAGCAGAAGCAAAATCGAGCAGGTACAGAGAGCTGGCTAAAGCCGGAAATAAGTTCAGCCGAAATTTTTTCAAACGATCTAACAGTGTTCAGAAAGGATAGATTAAATACAGTTGGTGGTGGAGTATTTATTGCTGTCAGAGGTAGTTTACCGTGTAGCGAAATCGAAGTAGATAGTTCGCGTGAAATAGTATGGGTAGAGGTTATACCTGACAATCGGACAATTGGATCGTTTTACCGACCCCGCGACTCAGAAGATAAAGTTGCTGAACAGTTCAAAGAAAACTTGAGTCTCATTTCAAGTAAGTACCCTGCTCATACAATTATAGTCGGTGGTGACTTCAATCTATCCTCGATATGCTGGAAAAATTATACGTTTAAAGCCGGCGGCAGGCATAAAACTTCATCTGAAATATCTGTACAGTGCGAAAAGTGGCAATTGACCCTGAATAAAGAAAAGTGTGAAGTTATTCGCATGAGTACTAAAAGAAATCAGCTAAATTTCGATTACTCGATAAGTCACATAAATCTGAAGGCTGTAAATTCAGCTAAATACTTAGGGATTACAATTACAAATAACTTAAATTGGAACTATCACATAGATAATATTGTGGGTAGAGCAAACCAAAGACTGCGATTCATTGGCAGAACGCTGGCCGGAGTGGCCAAGCGGTTCTAGGCGCTACAGTCTGGAACCGCGCGACCGCTACGGTCGCAGGTTCGAATCCTGCCTCGGGCATGGATGTGTGTGATGTCCTTAGGTTAGTTAGGTTTAAGTAGTTCTAAGTTCTAGGGGACTGATGACCACTGTAGTTAAGTCCCATAATGCTCAGAGCCATTTGAACCATTTGAACCATTGCCAGAACACTTAGAAGGTGTAAGAGGTCTACTAAAGATATTGCTTACACCACGCTTGTCCGCCCTATTCTGGAGTACTGCTGTGCGGTGTGGGATTCGCATTAGGTGGGACTGACGGATGACATCGAAAAAGTACAAAGAAGGGCAGCTCGTTTTGTATGATCGCGAAATAGGGGAGATAGGGTTACAGACATGATACGTGAATTGGAGTGGCAATCATTAAAACAAGGCGTTTTTCATTGCGACAGAATCTTCTCATGAAATTTCAATCACCAGTTTTCTCCTCCGATTGCGAAAACGTTCTGTTGGCACCCACCTACGTAGGGAGAAATGATCATCACGATAAAATAAGAGAAATCAGGGCTCGCACAGAAAAATTTAAGTGCTCGTTTTTCCCGCGTGCTGTTCAAGAGTCGAGCGGTAGAGAGACAGCTTGAAGGTGGTTCATTGAACCCTCTGTCAGGCACTTCATTGTGAATAGCAGAGTAATCACGTAGATGTAGATGTAGATTACAGGAAGGAGAAATAGCTGGCAGTAAATACGACCAAATTATTATAGGCATAGGTCGCAGAAATCTATCGATACCCGCTTGTAGAGCAATAAGGTCAGAACAGAAAAATAGCAACAAACAATAGATCCTGTCCCGTTCAGAGCAGCGGCAGCTTACACACCTACATTCAGAATAAGCATATCAAGAAATATGAGTGTATTTCCCGAAATACACTCATAGCTAAAGATCGAGGTAAGGCTTAATCAGAGACATTTGCTGTAGAGTAGTGTCCAAGAATGTGATCCCAAAAATTATGAAACAGAAGATAAACGTTTCAAAAATAGTAACGAAGCCGGAAGACAGCTTGAGCAGAATAACTATTCAGCAGGAGCCACGGTTTCTCTAGGTCGCTCGCATCTTTAGCAGTGACGTGGTGTGTGCTCTAGGTGGTGGTTCCAGAACGCTAGGGGCGGCAGATCCCTTTCCTGAGAAGCGGCTGTGTGAGAATCTGGAAGAGTACTTATGTGGAGCTTCCAGGCTGCACTTCGTGTCCTCACTGCGCCTCAAATCTCAGACGTGTTCCACATATTTCAGATCAGAAGTACCAGCATCAGTAAGAAATTCATCCCCCCTGAAGATACATGTGGACCGGCTTCTTTGTTTTCGGGCTCATCGTTGTCTCACGGGTTTTATGCGAACCACCTGTCCGCCCCCGGTAGCTGAGTGGTCAGCCGGCACGGTAGCTCAGCGTGTTCGGTCAGAGGGCTGCGTGCTCTCTGTAATAAAAAATAAAAAAATAAAAAAAAACTGAGTCAAGGAACCAACGATCAATTTGAACGGATGTCTTGTGACGTGACGTCCGCCCCGACCAAACGCAACGAACTATATCGAACAAAATGAGAAAAAAAAGCTCAGGGACTGGGTGTTGTATTGTCCTAATCATCATCATTTCATCCCCCTCGACGCGCAAGTCGCCGACGTGGCGTCAAATCGAAAGACTTGCACACGGCGAACGGTCTACCCGACGGGAGGCCCTAGTCCAACGACATTATTATTATTATATGCGAACCACCACGAATCCCTCTCTTGCGGCAACCTCTTCATTTCACAGTAGCTCTTACACTCAGCGTCTTGGCTCTGAGCACTATGGGACTTAACAGCTATGGTCATCAGTCCCCTTGAACTTAGAACTACTTAAACCTAACTAACCTAAGGACATCACACAACACCCAGTCATCACGAGGCAGAGAAACTCAGCGTCTTCGATTACTTTTTGTGTATAACCTAACACACCGCGTTTTGGAGTAAAATGTCCTCGGTCTCAAGTTCGACCACGGTCACTGCTTAAATCGTACTAATAATAAAACTAAAACCACTGTGTCTGTCTGAAAACGCTAACCTCCACAACCGCTTGCCCAACTTCCGTGGGGTTTTCGTAGGCAACTTGAGCGTAGCTTGGTGCAACACATGGGTTTGAATTCTAATCAGAATCGGAACACGTATGAAAAAGATATCGTAATTCAAAGTTTTATATAAAATCGTCTGCTTAGCTTAGTAGTTCGGATGTTTAATCATCATGGTGTAGTACACCAAAGAACCAACAGATGCCGCTGTTAGTCATAGTGTACCAATGAATCAACAGATGGCGCTGTTAACTTTTTTTGTTAATTCAGTGACAGATGTATTTTTACAAGTTTACGTTAGTCACCGAACTAAGCGACGCCATCTTGTCTTTATGAATACAAGCCAACAGCTAATTTAGTTGGCTAGGATATACGGATTTATTAACTTCACTTTGTGTATTAAAAATGTAACTGTACTGCTTTGCTTCTTTCTATCAAGTTTTGTTTATATTTGCCTTCTTTCCTATGAAAGATTTTGTTTTTACCTCAGTGACAGAAGTATTTTCGGAAGTTTACGTCAGTGTCAGAAATAGGGGCTTCAGCCTTCTCTTTAAAATTATGAACCAACGTCGAAATTGATTGGGTAGGATGTACGGATTACTGATTTCGCTCTGTGTATTAAAAACTTAACGACATTCCTTTGCTTCTTTCGATACGTTCCATTTCTGTTCGTTACTAGGAAAAACGAATTTATGAAGTTTGCTTTGTGATTTAGGTGCCTCTTCACTTTATTTTATTTTGTTTTGTTTACGAATTATAACGCCTAGAAATGGTCGTGTCTTTCTGAATACATCAGAATGGCTAAAAGAATGAGGGTTACACACTCTCAAGAATCCAGTGAGGACCGTGAGGTGAGGCTTGCTCCGACTCGAGAACGTTAGGCTCCAGTTCACTCTTTGGAAACTCCTTCCAATACCGTGCTGATCGAGAGCGTCGTGAAATATCTCGCTCCTCCAAACCCTTCACTTACAGCGGCTTAAAGTTATTTGTCTTCAATGTAACGTCTTAGAAGCGGAATTTTTAACACGAAATAGCGCAGGTGAGCGAGTTTTTATACCCAGGATCACAGTTATTCTTAACAATTTACCATTTCGCTTTAAACATGTACTGTTCCCAGTGAGCTTATGTCACGAACGTAAGCAACGCATAAGGTCAGATACTGAATGTTGTGGGCGTGGACCTTATTGTCAGCTGCTTTTCAAAGAAGCGAGAATATTTTATACACTTAAAGTAATATCAGTCGCAAAAGAAAATGTTGTAAAGAGAATAAGAGGCAGAACAGAGGCTTAGTTACTTTGACCAGTTCAGTTGTAAACTGTTCTCATCAGAATTAACTGCAGACCAAAACCAAGAACAATAATCAATAAAAATTTTCTGGCTTTGTGACTGCATTGTCAATAATGTAAAACTACCGATGCTTTGGTCACTGTTGCAACAGTTTTACATTATTGACAATGCGGCCACAAAGCCAGAAAAATTTTATTGACTGACAATGGCCGAGAAGCCTACGTTTATATTTAACCAAGAACAATAGGGGGTAATTCAGTATGTAAAGGTATATGGAAATCTAATAATCATGCGTGATTGGAACGCTGTAGTAGGGAAAGAAACAGAAGGCAGAGCAGCATGAGAATATGGGCTCCATAACAGGAATGAGAGGGGAGACAGGTTAATCGAGTTCTACCATAAATTTTAGCAGGTAATACAAAATAAACTGCAAGAGGAGGAGATATACTCCAAAATGTCCCGGAGGCCAGAAGGATTCCAGTCGAATTAAATCATGATTAGACTGGGATTCCGGAGTCAGATATTCGTTTTCAAGGGGCCTCCAGGAGCAGATAGATCACAGTTTGGTAATGAGGAAGAGTGGACTGAAGTTTAAGAGAATCTTCGGAAAGTATCATTGTAGAAATACATAGGATAGTGATGATGTGCATTGAAATTCTCGAAAGCTGTAGATACTGTGATAGTGAAAAATCACAATTAGCAATTCAGTTGGAGAGGAATGAACATCTTTTCAAAGAGTAATCACAGAAATTGGAGCGGAAAATGTAGGTACAAAGAAGGTAAGAGGGGAGAAATGTGGGGTAACATGAGAAGTACTTCAATTGATCGACGAAAGAAAGAAATAGAAAAAAGTTCAAAATAAGCAAGGGATTCAACAATGTAAGTCACTTAGGAACAAAATAAATAAGAAGTGTAGGGAAGCCAAGGAGAAATGCTGCAAGAAATATGTGAAGAAATCGAAAAAGAAATTATCGTTGAAAGTGCAGATTTTCCACGTAGAAAACCGAAAGCAACTTTCGGTGAAATAAATAGCAACGCCGTCAATATTAAGAACGCGAGATGAATATCTGCATCTACATCCATACTCTACAAGCCACCTGACGGTGTGTGGCGGAGGGTACCTTGAGTACCTCTATCGGTTCTCCCTTCTATTCCAGTCACGTATTGTTCGTGGAAAGAAAGATTGTCAGTATGCCTCTGTGTGGGCTCTAATCTCTCTGATTATATCCTCATGGTCTCTTCGCGAAATATACGTAGGAGGGAGCAATATACTGCTTTACTCCTCGGTGAAGGTATGTTCTCGAAAGTTCAACAAAAGCCCTTACCGAGCTACTGAGCGTCTCTCTTGCAGAGTCTTCCACTGGAGTTTATCTATCACCTCTGCAACGCTTTCGCGATTATTAAATGATCCTGTAACGAAGCGCGCTGCTCTCCATTGGATCTTCTCTATCTCTTCTATCAACCCTGTCTGGTACGGATCCCACACCCGTGAGCAGTATTCAAGCAGTGGGCGAACAAGTGTACTGTAACCTACTTCCTTTGTTTTCGGACTGCATTTCCTTAGGATTCTTCCAATGAATCTCAGTCTGGCATCTGCTTTACCGACGATTAATTTTATATGGTTATTCCATTTTAAATCACTCCTAATACCTACTCCCAGATAATTTATGGAATTAACTGCTTCCAGTTGCTGACCTGCTATATTGTAGCTAAATGATAAAAGATCTTTCTTTCTGTGTATTCGCAACACATTACAGTTGTCTACATTGAGATTCAATTGCCATTCCCTGCGCCATGCGTCAATTCGTTGTAGATCCTCCTGCATTTCAGTACAATTTTCCATTGTTACAACCTCTCGATATACTACAGCACATCCGCACAAAGCCTCAGTGAACTTCCGATGTTATCCACAAGGTCATTTATATATATTGTGAATAGCAACATCCCTACGACACTCCCCGGCGGCAAACTTGAAATCACTCTTTCTTCGGAAGACTTCTCTCCATTGAGAATGACATGCTGCGTTCTGTTATCTAGGAACTCTTCAATCCAATATCACTGTTAATTGTCGAAAAGAGAGAGGATGGTTGGAAAGAGTACTCTGAAAGTCGCTACTAGGAGCAAGCACTGATGAAGTAATAGAAGAAGAAATGGGAGTTGATATGGAAGACTTAGGGCGTACACTGTCAGAGTCAGGGTTTAACAGGGCTTTGGAAGACTTGCTTTAAGATAAAGTGGAAGGGATAGATAACATTCCTTAAGAATTTATAATACCATGGGGGGAAATGGTAACTAAATGACTATTCATGTTGGCTTGTATAATCTATGAACTAGGAGACGTAGCATCAGACTTTCAGAAAAATATGATCTACCCCATCCTGAAGGCAGCAAAGGCAGATAAGAGCGAGATGTGTGGTACAATGAACTTAACGTCGCATGCATCCAAGTTACTGACGAGAATGTTATACAAAAGAATGAAAAAAGAAATCTGAGAATCTGTTAAATGATATTCAGTTTGAGTGAAGGAAAAATAAAGGCGCCAGAACATTTCTGACGTTGCACTTGGTAGTGAAAGCAATACTTAAGAAAAATTCAGACACGTTCTTAAGATTTGTCGACCTGGAAAAGCGTTTGGCAATGTAAAATGGCGCAAGATTTTCAAATGCTCAGAAAGATATATTGTGTACAAGAAACAAAGGGAAAAATAAGAATGGAAGACTAACAACGGAGTGCCTGGATTAGAAAGGTCGTAAGACACAGTTCAACCTATACATAAAGAAAGCAATGACGGAAATAAGAGGAAGATTCAAGTGCAGGATTAAAATTTAGGGCGAAAGGATATCAATGATAAGATTCACTGATAACATTGCTATCCTCAGTGACAGTGAAGAAGAGTTACAGCATGTGTTGAATGAAATGAACAGATCTAATGAGTAAAGAATATGGATTGAGGATAAATCGGAGAAAGAAGAAAATAATGAGAAGCAGCAGAAATGAGAACAGCGAGAAACTTAACGTCATCATTTGTGACCACGAAGTAGACGAAGTGAAGGAGTTCTGCTACCTTGTAAACAAAATAACACATGACGAACGAAGCAGGGAGGACATAAATAGCAGTGTAGCACAGGAAAAGGGGGCATTCCTGGCTAAAAGAAGCCTAACAGTGTCAAGCAACGGCCGCAATTTGAGGAAGAAATTTCTTAAAACGTGCATTGGAGCACAGCATTGCATGGTAGTGATACATAGGTTATGGGAAAATCTGAAAATAACGGATTGGAAGCGTTTAAGACTTGGTGCTATAGAAGGATGTTTAAAATTAGATGGCGTGACAAGATCGTGCCTGACAAGATCCGTGGGTAGCGGAACACTTGCAAAACGACAAGAAGAAGGGACGGATTGATAGAACATCAAAGAATAACTTCCAAGGTAATAGAGGGAACTTCAGAGGGCAAAAAACGTAGGGTTAGGTAGGGATTGGAATGCATCCAACAAATGGTTTTTTCAAATCATTTAATTTGGAGGTTCCTTTATAACATCACAGCCCAGACGTTTCCATTCTCTTCTTCTTCGGATTTCCCACAATCCATGAATCTCTTCCATACATAAATTTCTTTTATAAATCAAGGCCTGTGTTTGATACTACAATAGTGAACCTGGTTTAGCAATGAACTCCCTCTTTTCCTGTGCTTATGTACTCATATCCTCCTTACTGCTTGCATCATTGTGCTTCCATGGTAGCAAGATTCCGTCACTTCATCCACTATCCGGTCCCCGCTTTGATATTAAATCAGTCATCAATCTTATTTGTGTTACTCCTAACTACTTTCGTTTTACTTCGGTTTATTTTCAATCTATATTTTGTCTGCATTTCACTTCATTTTATTCAACAGCTCCTATGGTTCTTCCACGAATTCGCTTAGGCTAGGGACTTCGTCAGTTTAATTTATCAATTATGTCCTTTCACCCTCAATTTTAATACCGTCCTGAAGCTTCCTTTAATTTCTTTCATTGGTTCTTCGTTACAAAGGTTGGACAGTGCAGGAAAAATACTACATCCCGTTTTAGGCCGCTTTTAATCCGAGGCTTTAGTTTTCCCATCTTCCTGTTCTATCTTGGACATATTGTAGCCTTCAGGTCTAATTGTGGTAATTACATTTTTCTAAATGTGCCTTTTTGAGTGGCTGTAATCATGAAGTTATCAACTATTTAATTATATTTGATTTAGCATGTCCCTCGATCCACACAAATTTTAGCTCATTGCCAGGGTTTTTGTTTTCCTTGGTGGCTATCGTAATGCCCATTACCAGTGGATAAGTTTTCCTGAGAAGGGCTGGTATGCGCAGATCTTGGAACAAGCTTGGTGCTATGATTCTACCGGATATCGCTTTCCCTCCACACGAATGTCAAAGGAATTGATACATCGAAACTTCCAAATATCTAACATTCAGCCGACCGCAGCGTCGAGGGCAGCGCACTGTCGTTGTGCTACCAGGAAAAATTCCGAATAACTCTTCCAAACATCAGAGGCCAGACATAAACAGTTCAGCTCACTCCACGGATGCCAGCATGGCTACGCTTACGGACGGATCGTCAACAATGACTTGGCTTCTCTCTAGGACAACGACAGGGTAGGACTTCGATTTTTTGTGCATTTTAGTTGTGGACTCTAGATGTGGAGAGGACTTGAATCATTGACAGGTATCGCAAGCCCAATCTATATTCATAAAATGACTGTCAGAGATGGAACAGTTATGTGTGAATCTTTAAACTAAATTTGTAATTGTCCAAATACAAAAAGAATTATTCTGGAAATAGCACCACAACTGGGGAAGTCATTTGACGCTGCCGACGAAAGCGTACGCGACTCCTGCCACCTGGAATTCTCTAAAAATTCCCAATGTTTTTAGAGATATAACATAAAAATAAAATGCAGATGGAAACCTATGTCCGAAACCATCATCCACTAAGGCAACAGAGCATAGCAGTTAAAAGAGACAAGGCCTTTGAAATACCAATCATATGCTAATTCAAGCCTGTAGTACATTACGTGCCAATTTGACGTTTATGCAGCAACCTCCATAGCGTTGCATTTTAATGACTAGTGGTGTACTTTTTCATTAGTGTACTTGTTCAACCCATGATTTTTATCGAACATTGAGTGTTCACCGCCTATATAAACCGTGAAAATCTAAGGACTTGCGAGGCCGATTATGACGTATGTTGTCCCCAATTTATCTGGACAGCGCAAAACAGATAGTATTAATTTTCGCAGCTTATTAAATTGCGCGTGGACATGGCGCATATTGCCGAACACACCTCATTTGTGACGGACTCTATCAGGGTTATGACCGACAAGAGCATATTGCATTTGGATTCTGTTTTCGAACGACTGGTTTAATTACGTCGCGAACTGAATCAGTCTGCAACAGCGTACTGTTTGGTTTATTTATCCCATATCGGGAGAAACAATCCAGCTAATTTCGGCCTGTTATCAATAAATTTTCTGGTAATGAATATCAACAAAGTCAAAGGTAAAATCGGTACTATGTTTACATCTGCACCGCCATTTTCTATCACGTTTATACACGTCATGAACCGTGAGTTGAAGATATCGTTTTCCTGATTACGATGACATTAATTGCAACATAGTCCTTGTCAATACACGTTCCACTTTCAAGAGTGTTATTAACTGTTGAATTATTCAATTGGAGTTTGTTTATAAAAGTGGGTGTAATTATTTGGTGCCAAATAGTGCTTTTAAATCATAAGACTTTTTGTCTGTGTTTGCAAGACGTTGGAGATGTGTAGGTGAAGAAACCGTATTCTTCGAAAAGAAGGAAAAAACCTGTTTACGAAATGTTTGGCTCTCACTCTAAAGTACAGTAATTAGCAAAAATACTGACTTTAAAAAGCTATCGTCATCCATTTGCCCTCTCACATTTGTACTTAGTCAAGCTAAGTTTAGATTAGTAAAACGCAAAGAAAAGTCATTACATTAAAAAAATCTACTCTAGCTTCTTCAGTTATATTAAATAGCTACTGTTTGTCCCCCATCGCTGGCTTAATATATCCAACACTAATCTTCGTGTTAGAAGAAGAGTTATCGATGTGCCCTAAGAAAAGAGACTAGTTTAATCCCCCCTCACACCCCCCCCCCCCCCCCCCAGTATGCATAACATTTTTTTTCATCTGGTTTTTATACGTTTTGGCTTTTTGTTTCCTTTACCTAATTAACTGCAAAAATGTAACTAAAATAAACTTTCAATAAAAAACGCAAACAGAAAGGTACATCAAAAAATGTGGACAATGGGAGGAACGGTGGGGTTGGTTTATAATTTATTGTTGTAACTGGGTTTTGTAATATTCAATCTGAATTCAATTATTTATTAAACGCTATCTGCGACAATACTTGCACATGTTAAATATACATTCTTTCTGTTTATAAATTAAAAAGTAATAATACATTTTAAATTTACAGAACAAGCAACCAAATATGAGACTTATTGTTACAATTATAAGGTGCAAGTATTAAAAAATCATAAGACAGACATTTGTATTATTTTACATAATGGAATCTTCTAAAAGAATGACAATGGCATGTAACGCCACAGCTTTTCAAGGACTTTCTTGAACAAAAAGGGCACTGAATTTCGATCGAATTTGTGGCAAGTACATGTTCTTTCCAATCTGATCTTATTTCATCAAGCACACGCCGCTTTCCTTTTGCCTTTTGTTGATTTTATATTTAGCTTATCACTTACAGAATCATACTTAACTGGCACATGCATAGTGTCCCATCGAACCCTGCGACCATATGTATTTCCGAAATGAAACACAATGTGAGAAATCCAGTTGTCTAGGAATGCACCTAAGTCAGGGGCTAACACAATGGGCAGGAATACACAATCTATAAAATTAGACAAACATCACGTTCAACACAAAGTTACGTTTATGTAAATGGCACATTTATGTTTTTTTTCTGCCGAAATGAAAAATAAAGGTACAATTTAGTGATAAGACTTGGTTCTAGTTTCCTTGACACAGTAATTAGGCGTCTATAACCCAGAGAAACTTCATGTTTGTGCATTACATCAAGTTCGTAAAACGCACTATTACACAACCAGT
The DNA here is from genome assembly GCF_023898315.1 of Schistocerca nitens. NCBI lineage: Eukaryota > Metazoa > Arthropoda > Insecta > Orthoptera > Acrididae > Schistocerca > Schistocerca nitens. The sequence goes on along the minus strand of NC_064619.1, from coordinate 404,449,614 downwards.
CGGAGGTTCGAGTCCTCCCTCGGGCATGGGTGTGTGTTTCGTCCTTAGCGTAAGTTAGCTTAAGTTAGATTAAATAGTGTGTAAGCTTAAGGGAAAAAAAACCACTAACGTCATGTGCGATGAGACTGCGAAAGTTCATTAAATGTTCGAAGTACCCAGTGTTTGCGTCCGTACATTTCTGAGACGGCGAACAAGTGAGCTTTGCACAGATTGTACTGCTTCTACAGATATTGCCACACACACAGGGCAGTAATACGTTGTTGCGTATTTTTTGGTATTGCTGGGGATTCGTGACACACGCTCTCTTTCACTGCGTCCCATAGAAAGAAGTCTAATGGTATCACGTAGGGGGATCGGGCTGGCCAGTTTATAGGGTCTCCTCGTCCCACTTGGGAACATTCCTTGGAAACATGTGCGCAGTGAGCGGACCATCCACCGTGCTGGAACCACATTGATAGACGAATTCCAATCCCACGATCTCTATGTGAAGGGGCAAAGTGTCTTGAAGGAATTAAGCATATCAACGATAAAACTCGGGACCTACAATATGGGTACCAATGACAACGCACGAAATATTGACACCCCACAGTTGTTTTGCACGGACCGATAGTGCATGTTCCGCAGACACACATGACAGTGATTTGTAAACGAAGCCCTATCCGCAAACAACGTACCACTTAGGAATTCAGGATTACGTTGGAACTGCTGAAGTGCGAAACGACGGAATGCAATAGAGGATTCAAAGTCATTACCATACAGTTATTAGTAGAGTTAGATACGAAACGAATGAAGCATATGCCCACGCAAAATTCTCCTCACACTACAACGGCTTATTCTATAAACGCGTACAATCTGTCGCTCACTGACCTCAGGACTGTGTACTGCAGCAGTCAGAAAAGCAATTTCGTTTCCATTGTTTGTTGTTGTGTTTGGACGCTGACGCTTTCTGGGGGCCCAGCTGCCTGTTCCACAACACTTGCGCAGATAATGGCAATGGTATAGATGAAGTACACCACCGTTCTGGGTAGCGTTCAGCGTACAGTGCTATATATGTCGTTGCATTTCTGTGACATTCACCGTCAATTAACATAATAATCACTTTTTCTTCGTTACTGAAGATCGGTATATCGACTAGACGAAAGCAAATGTAACAAGTCACACCAAAACAGGGAAAGCAACATACTAATAGTATGTGAAATGTGTCACAGTGTATTTCACTATTAGACAGCAGGCTTCACGTCAGTAGAGACAACCATTGCTCTGCCAATTATGGCAGAAATTGTTGCACCTTTGCCATCTCTTAAAGTTACAATATTTCAAAAGGTATGAGGTTTAGAAGATGGAAACCAAGTCCGGCATAACTAATTTGTTGTAAGTCTAGTTTTCTTTTCGATGGAAGAAACATAAATGTGCCATTTAAATAAATGTAACTTTGTGCTGCATGTGATGTTTGTTTAATTTTACAGACTGTGCATTCCCGCCCACTGTGTAAGCCGTTGACATGAAAGACGGATAACGGGCAATAGCTGAAAGAACTCGAGATATCAATTTTCCATCGCAGCTGGCTATCCAGAGGCTCCTCCTACCAGTTGATTGACGCAGATGTTGCGTCTGCAAAGTCTTTCCAGATATCGGTACCTATGAATTTTCTTTTTGGGCAGTCATGCAAAATGTGGTGCATTGTTTGTTTTGATGTTCCGAAGTCGCATTGGCCATCACCTGTCATTCCCCATGTATGTAGTGTTTCTTTGGTCATGGTATGGCAATGCAGAGCGGATGAGGGAGCTCCATATTTTACTTGGTTCGCTCTTGGGGGTTGGATGATCATATTTATTCTAGCCATCTTCTCAAGGCCATAGAAGGTGTCCACTGATTTCTCCATTCTTCTCTTAGATTATAACTTTCTGTGGTGAGTTGGCCATTGTTTATCCAGATTGGTTCTCTATATTTTAGTGTGTTGAATGGTAAGTTTTTCAGTGTTTCATGAACTGGTAGTTCTCTGGATCTTCTGAGTTTCGTCCATTCATGTGTTATTGCTTGTTGTCTCGGATATTTTGCGGGCCGATACTGGCGAGTTCCGATAGCCGTGGTATTGGTGTGGATTTAAGAGTACCTCTCACGATCCTCACTGCGTCGTTTGTATTGATATCTATTTTTGTACCTTGTTTTTGGACATGGCTACTTCTGCTCCAAACGGAAGTACAGTATTCGGTGGCAGGATACTTAAGTGCCTGTGCTGTAGCTCTTAAGGTATTTATTTACCGAGCGAGGTGGCGCAGTGGTTAGACACTGGACTCGCATTCGGGAGGACGACGGTTCAATCCCGCGTCCGGCCATCCTGATTTAGGTTTTCCGTGATTTCCCTAAATCACTCCAGGCAAATGCCGGGATGGTTCCTCTGAAAGGGCACGGCCGACTTCCTTCCCCATCCTTCCCTAATCCGATGAGACCGATGACCACGCTGTCTGGTCTCCTTCCCCAAAAACCAACCAACCATCTTAAGGTATTTGTGTTAGATCCCAGCTACCAGCCAGTTTCCTTAATATATTATTTCTTGATTTTAGTTTTTGTTCTGTTAGTTCTAGGTGTTTCCTAAATTTGTCGATGGTCACAACCAGATATTTTGGTTATCGACAGTGTCATAATATTTTGTTTCGGGGGATTACGTTCAAATCTTTGTTTGTCATTCTACTGGCTGCGTGGAATGAGCTGACTCCTGTTTTATTAAACTTCAGGCAAAGTCTCCCCCTTTTTAGTAGTGTTCAAGTTTTTCTAGATCGTTCGTGTGCTGCTTTGAGTCACTATTGGTAGGTCGTCGGCGTAGCTAACCTCTACAGTGCACGTGGTTATTATGCCGTTGGTGTTCAAGTTAAATAAAAGTGGATTCAAAATCGAGCCCTGTGGGAGATCGTTCTTTATGATACAGAATTTACTTGTAATTTCTCTGCTGTTTAAAAGAGTGGATTCTAAGCGTGTTTTCCTTTAGTGCTGTGATCCTTGAGATTGGAACGGTTTGCCTTCCGTAAGTTCATCAGAGGACAGTCTGATGAAATTACTCCCAACAAGGAATCCTTCGAGAGCGAGGTCGCAAGTTCAGTCTTTAGTAAGGCTCATTTGAAAGTGTTGTGTTAACAGTTATGACGGGAAGAATGACTCACCACATGCATCAGGACGGCGACAGAAAATCAGTGACGGGAGGTGCAGGATGAAACTGGTATAACAGGGTGATGAGAATTGATGGAATGTGAAGGCATGCAACCGAATGCGAAAATGTCTGTCGTGGAGCTTATCGTGAAACTGTCTATCGCTTAAGACGTAGCTGCAGATAATGAGATAATATGGTTTATAGGCAAGGAAAAGCAAACACCCAGGGGCTTAATTTGTCCATTGTTCCAGGTGATATGAATTGCAGTGTCACACACTTTTCAGGATGGATAGTTTGCTCAGAAGGTGTATGATTTTTATATGCAGACCAGGAATAAAAAAACAATGTTAGTTTGACCAGCTATTGGCCAAAGGCTTATACCATAGTTGTAGTTCTCTTACGCCCATTTTCCTACTATTGCTTGCTTTGACGTAAATATTCCCTACTTTTCTTGCAGGATCACGCACACGAGAAAGAATCGTAAGGGGAAGAGCACATCTGACTTCTCGCAGCACAATAAACAGCTTTCTAACCAATTTACGTTCCAGATTAAGTCGCAATAATTGTTTACGAATGCGTTAAGGCATTGATGTCAGTTGATCTTGATGCAACTCTCTTAGTACCTCTAACTTGCAGGATTCCTTTCACATGCATTTCCTCTTCAAATCCCGATTGGTTGGAGTTGAAAGCAAATTCCTTACTGAACGATGGGATAAGTCTGTTTGCCTCATCTACAAATTTTCGGACCGATTCCGCGGTCTGCCGTGCGTCGTCAAGTTGATGCTTTGTTTGAGATTTCTTTACCCAGAGTCTTCCAATTCTGTACCACTCTATGAAGTTATGGAACCATCCACCGATTTCCTTGAAATCGCTGTAAGCTATGTCGCGCGCAATCTGATGTGCATAACGCAGTAGGTCACTACGATGCACACCCTGCAAATTGTATCGAGCACTTTTTGAAACGCGCAAACACCAGTTTTTGTAAAGAGCGCGCCTTGTCCTAAATTGAATATCCATAGTGTTTCTTATGAAGTACATGATCATATTGCTGCGAACATATTCGAAATCTGTTCATAATTGTTTTTCTACTATGCTGTAGATGATATTCCATGTATGTAATCACGTTTAGGGCCCGCTCCTTGGACAACGATTATGGCTTACTACTTTTCACTGGAGACGGGATTTTATGGGTCCCTACCCGAAGAGCGCTGAAATACATGACTCGATACCTGTTTCAATATCGTCTTCACTTGTTAAGCACACATCGTCATCATTGTACCCTTCTTACACATTTTCGGTACGGTCGAGCGTATAAGACCCCGCATATTCCACTGACTCATCTTGCAAATTGCTAGTTTTTTCTCACTCTGTGAAATACCTTGGGTTCCTTTCTGACGACATGTCAACTTCGGCAAATGCTGTTGTAGATATACTGCAATATTTGCTTTCGTTGAAATTGCTCTGCTTTGTATCAAAACCACTATCACTGTAGCACTGTTGTGAGTTACTCATCAAGTAAGCAGTTCAACTACTCTCTGTAACCTGATGCTGTGCTCACCATCTCTATACTCCCATGTCCGCCACCTGTTTCCAGTAACAGCCAACATTGCGGTTGCATGGTAAACAATATGTTGGGCGTCGAATGGCGGAATGCCGTAAACGCCATTGGCCTTTTGCGACCTTGCACTCAAGGTGTTCCTTGTACATATTCTTTAGCTATAGTCCGAATGAAACCCAACAAACCAAGAACGTATTGAGAGGGATCCATTGGTACTCATTATCCAGTACTCTCAAAAGCTATGAGCAGGAACAAGTTTACTGACATTATGAAATATTTTCTTCCCTGTGACTGCTAAACTTGACCCCACTGACAAGCCTGACAAGATGCGACCTTTGTGCTACATGCTAAATGAGAGAGTTATAATGCTTTCCATTTCTGTTCACATTAGCACTGCTCGATGGTGATCATAACTACATATCTCTGGAGAAGGTACATTATCATTTTCTTATTTACTTCAGTAAACTGTTGTAGCCCATCACTGCAAATTTTACCCACACATCAGCATGTTCCGGTGGCTGTAATATGATATGTGCATCTGCAATATCATCCTCTTCCTGCAGTACGGCCATAATCTCGTGAAGTGTTAAACTGTTATGAAGTTTAACAAAAAATTATTTTGAAACAATCATCCCCGCTATGTCCAGAGATGTAGACATGTATATTATCATGGTTGCTGTGGAATTCATGTTTTCATTTCTCCGTACTCATTTCCATTAGTTATTACTACAGATGCTTATAAGTAATACGAAAATAGAGTTGGTTTTAACACTTGGAAAACGCTAGCCTTTTGTTCTAATACACAGATGCTGAAAAAAATGCCTTCTTTTCAATGTCACTTAATGATGAAGTGATCAATAATGAAACTCAAACGAAACACATTGTTGGTGGTGGGGGGGGGGACCAATTGTTGTGCAGTAAATTTAAATTATTTATAGTTTTATCACACAAAATTATACACAGTGGTATATTGAATGATAACAAATATGGGCATTAATACTAATGGGTCACAATGAGAACTGGAATTAATTATGCAGCTAACATAAATTTTCAATCGTTGAATTTACACTATGTGATCAAAAGTATCTAGATACCCCCAAAACATAAGTTTTTCATATTAGATGCATTGTGCTGCCACCTGCTGCCAGGTACTCTATATCAGCGAGCTCAGACATCGTGAGAGAGCAGAATGGGGCGCTCTGCGGAACTCACGGACTTGGTCAGGTGACTGGGTGTCACTTGTGTCGTACGTCTGTACGCGAGATTTCCACACTCCTAAACATCCCTAGGTCCACAGCTTTCGATATGATAGTTATGGGGAAATGTGAGGGATCACGTACAGCACAAAAGCGAACAGGCCGACCTCGTCTGTAGACTGACAGCGACCGCCGTCAGTTGAAGAGGGTCGTAATGTGTTATAGGCAGACATCTATCCAGACCATCACACAGGAATTCCAAACTGCATCAGGATCCACTGCAAGTACTATGACAGTGAGGCGGGAGGTGGTAAAACTTGGATTTCATGGTCGAGCGGCTGCTTATAAGCCACACATCACGCCGGTAAATCTCAAACGACGCCTCGTTTGGTGTAAGGAGCGTAAACATTGGACGATTGAACAGTGGAAAAAAGTTGTGCGGAGCAACGAATCACGATACACAATATGGCGATCCGATGGCAGGGTGTGAGTATGGCGAATGCCCGGTGAACGTCATCTGCCAGCGTGTGTAGTGCCAACAGTAAATTCGGAGGTGGTGGTGATATCGGGAATGGCGATTGCATATTTCAACATGATCGATGCATGGCCTGTGGTGGAGTGATTACACGACAGTAACATCCCTGTGATGGGCTGGCCTATACAGAGTCCTGACCTGAATCCTAAAGAAGACCTTAGGGATGTTTCGGAAGGCCGACTTCATGCCAGACCTCACTGACGGACATCGGTACCACTCTGCATCGCAGCACTCCTTGAAGGATGGGCTGCCACTCTCCAAGAAACCTTTCAGCATCTCATTGAATGTATGCCTGTTAGAGTGGAATGATGGGCCAACACCATATTGAATTCCAGCATTACCGGTGGAGTGTGCCCCGAACTTGTAAGTCATTTTCAGCCAGGTGGCCGGGTACCTTCGGTCAGATAATGTATATAATCTGATAACTTGCAAGAAAGAGTGACTGATTATGTATATTATTAATTTTCACGTAAATTTATACGGGTGCTTAATCGCTTGCTTGGTGTTAGACGAGAAATTATCGAATAATTCCGAAACGTAATACAAACTGGAGTATATATCGCAAGAGTTTGAAGTTTATATCACAAGGAGAGAGGACGAAGCCAATGATAGAGGCGTACTCAACACTTTTAAAAACTTCGTAGTATCTGTTAAAGGTTATTACAGATTCAAAACGCGAAATAATCTGGGTATAAGTGCCTAAGATGACCAATCTTTGTAATCGGAAGCTTTTACGACCGAGGTGTAGTGGCAAGACTTCGAAGATAAATATAGAGAATATCGCACATAAACATTCTGATTATCTTTTCCAAATAATGCCAGATTTATATTCGTCAGCCAGAGACTGGGAGAGCGAACAATTAGTAACTGAAAGGCACTGGGACTCATAAACACATTTTTAATACAATTAATACCTTACATTAAACAAAGGCGACTGAATGACTTTACTCACAATTGGTCGGTCTGAGTGTGAAGTTATACAGTAATGAGGTGGAGAATTTGAATGCCATGCCAGTCATCATTTATGCATGTCCCACAGAGGATAACAATGATTGATGAGTCGGCAACAAAAGTTTTCAGCGTTAATATGATGTTTCTTTTCGTATCCATTAATCATTGTTTCCTTATGGTGTCACTCAAGTTGTCTTCTTAATTATGGCTCAAGATCGTAATTGGGCAATCGTGATAATTAAGTTATTCAGACGTACCAGGGAAAATGTAATCATCTAAAAAAGGAAATAAACCAGAGCGCTTAGAGACACGACTTCTCAGGGCCACATTTTAGATACGTTGGTGATTAACAGACAATAGACCTATCTTCTAGATTCAGTTAACGTAGTGGTGAAATAGCATTAGTGACTACAGATAGGCATTTGGATCTGCTGAGGTACCTGTACGATGCTAAAAAGTTTATGTGGAAGAAATTGCTCCTCCTCTACTAGCAGTCTATCGGAGGTACGTAACATGCCAATCATTCGATTGGAAGAAAGCGTGGGTCATTCTCATTTTTAAGAAGCGTCGTAGGACAGATGCACATTACTACAGATCGATATCACTGACGTCATCTGTTGTAATTCTAGAATACGTTTTATTCCATCATGATTATCCTGGAGACCTAAAACCGACACTTTACGACTCATTATGACACCCGCAGCCACCTTGTGAGAGCTCACGCTATGCTAGACACAGTTATGCACTGTCTTCCAGCGACTACAGGAGCAGCTTTGTGAATGAATTCATATATCAGCCGGCGCTTTTCATTTTGTGACACTGTTTAGTAGTATCGACTTCAGCACCATCCTATAGACACCACAGCTAGTCTTTATTTTTCCTGATTGTCTGTTGGAAATGGATACGGACTACGCTTTTTGTGTGCAGACGTAAGGAGAAATGGCTTCTGTCGGGAGACCGCTGGAAGCTGCGTGGGTAGCACGTTACAGAAATTGGTTTCTTTGTATTTGTCTCGGAGTTAGGGGAAAGTTCGTTGACTTTATTTACGCCTGCCTGGCGGGAACAAGCCTCAGTGATAGAGGTCAACGTTCTTGCATTTCTTAAAATCGAGTTCTTTGCCTGACCCCTTTAGAATCACCCGTAGATCCTTTCTAGAACTTTTCTCTGCTCGGAAAGAGCGTGGGGGCAACGACAGGTTACCCTTTTTCAGCTCCCCTCGTTGATCCTCTTGTAATAGGCACTGCGACTGGTCAGTTGCCGCCTCTCCATAAATAACTTACTCTGAACGCTGCATACGCTGGAGTTTGTAATTTTTTTCACGAGACACACTCGGACACGGGTAGCCGAGTCACTCATTTCCGATGGAACGTGGTGTTAGGTATAAGTCGGGTTGAGGTTTTATAATTTAGGTCTTGATCATACCTGACGGTGTCACCACCATCATGTGTAGGAATTGATTCATATTACTTGTTATTACTTTTGCTATTGGAAATTAATTCTTTCGTGCTGAACCTAGAATCACGAATTTGTGTTGTAGGGTGGCATTGTAATAACTCAAAAACTGATATTAGTCTTGAACATTGTATTTATTGCTTTTATTCTGCCTTGCGCCTTTCTCAAAGGCCCTACAAGAGAAATATATGAAAAGGTATCAGTGGAAACGAAACAAGAAATCATTCAGTGAACAAACACTGACAAAATACGTGAAGTGCATATCGTATGAAACGAGGAGAAGTAGAACTCATACAAATATCTATATTCTTAGCTGAAACGAAACTGAATTTGTCAAACATGGATACAAAGTGTCTGATCTACATCCCTTGATGACATCTGAGTGCAAGCTGAATCGCTGTACACATCGAAGTATTAGATAAAGAAGACCCGCCAGATGGCTGTACTTTACGGTGTATATGAAAATTATATGTTTTGAAATACAGTAGTACTGATACAATTGATTGGTACAATGTTGTTTTAATTGACAGTTAATATTACACTGCGACTATTACATCACCCAGTTTATTATTTGACAAATATCCATCTGGTGCAAAGAGAGTGGCTAAAATTGTCACTGTAGGAGGGCGTCAATGTATAAAGAATAAGCTTGTCTACTTCTTTGTCTGCTAAGCACTATAATAAATAGCAAGTTTTCTGAACACAGCCACCGTGTCATTTCAGACTGCTGAGTTTCCTTTCCCACAGAGGAGCTATCAAAGGTAATAAACAATCTATGCAAGTAAATACTATGTTGCTGCATGGTCGTGCCGGATCTTAGCGTATCCACTGCGTTTATCTTGTTGTTTTTGTTCCTTCGGGTTAGACCATTTAGTAAATGTACGGCCTAAATGTGTGGTTTAATAAATCCGGACTATGTACGACTCTTTCACGTGCAGTGAACGATTTATCGCCATGAGATATGACCACTGAAACCTTACCCAGTGTACCAACTTAGGCACTTCTTTCCCCATTCTCCCGTAGAGTGTCTGTTCAGATTTCTTAATGGAAATACAAAGCAGCACTTGACAACAAACTGATATAACCTCCATCAATGAGCAGCTGTTTGTGAAAATATGTTGTCCATTTCTCTATAAAAATTAATTAAAAATGCTTTCAATCCCACGGTTTTGGAGAATGCCGGCTCCCTCATTTATAACTGATCGAGAGATCCTTTGCTCCACTAACAGTTCGCTTCATACGGAGGCATATAGGTGCTCGTTATTCCCTCGCACTGTTTGGGAAAGGAGCAGCAAAGGAAATGTAGTGGTGCAGAGTACACACCGCCACGCACCACACGGTGGCTTGCGGAGTATGTAGGTGGATGTAAATGTAGAAGAGAACCAAGACTCTGTAATGGGCCTGACCTCAGACAGACCGCGTTGTATGTGACTGGAAGTGTCATGTAAGGGTGTATTTACGTCGTAGGCCAGTACACCGTCGACACAGTGTACAGAATCTACAGCAAGAGCGATATTTATCTTTAACAGTGCGATGAAACTCAACGGTATGAACAGTTATCTTCAGAGTCGCCTCGCAAATTGCAGTTTCCCGACGTAATGTGTATCGGAAGTTGGAAGCAAACATCTGTGTGTCAAACTTTCGATTACGTGCGTACTTATAACGCCAATGCACAGACGAATCCAGCAACACAGATACTGGACGGTGAAAGAACACAGCCGATGAATCGGTGGGTAACAGATAACACCCCGGCGCAGCGCCTTCAAACGCTACGAACAGCTCGGAAATCCGAGAGCAGACACGCTACTGGACTGCTACACTGTGTAGAATCGGTAGAGCACAAATTTTGTAATTTATATTTCTTGACTACACTACTGTACAATACTAGACTACACAGCACTACACTACACAGCACTACACTACACGGCACTACACTCCACGACACTACACTACTACTTGGCATCAGAACGAAGCATAATTTCTCATTTGTCTGGATTATTAGCGCCCGGCGCACTGGGATACAACTTAGGATTCATATGAGCTGTACTGCTGTGGCGCCCATCATGTATAAATTGGGAGATGATTGTCAGGGTCTCATGAAATCTTTCCTGGTCCTCCCCGAAGGCCATCCCCTGACAACTTGTGGAAAGTTGTTGTAGGGGGATGTTCTGCCGTGGCGCAACTCGTTGTCGTCTTATATTGGCTCTTGTTGATGATCTCTCATCTATGTAGGCTTGCACTTCATAAACTAATATTTTAGTTGTCAGCGAGTTCAGATTATGCCACAGTTCCTCATTTCTTATTTTCTTACAGCTGTTCATGTCCTGTAACACCTTGTCTCATGACTCATTCCTTGACGATGCGAACCGGGATGTCCATTGCTACACATTCACAAATGTCTGTGGTGCGTTGCAGTATTTTTAGTAAGTATTGGGACATGGACCATGTCCTGACGGTGTATAACTTGGTCGGAAGGAAATATGACATTCTTGTTCTTTTTTTATGTGAGGAAGGAATTGGTAGGTTCTTCTCTCTGTTTCTGCCATACTCTACCAACGCTTGTCTTTATTTCTTTATTGGATTGGCTCATTTTATTTTTATTTTTTATTTACACGCCAAGTTCCGTAGGACCAAATTGAGGAGCAAATCTCCAAGGTCATGGAACGTGTCAGTACAGAAAATTGCAACATAAAAGTCATAACAGATAAAAATAAAATATTTATGAACCCGAAAAAAGTCAAGCCATTAGTTTAAGTAATCACAATCAACAATGCAACAAGAATAAGCTTAATTTTTCAAGGAACTCCTCGACAGAATAGAAGGAGTGACCCATGAGGAAACTATTCAGTTTCAATTTGAAAGCGCATGGATTACTGCTAAGATTTTTGAATTCCAGTGGTAGCTCATTGAAAATGCACACATGTCGGCACAGGAGTTAAGGAAATCTTATCCAGATGTAAGTTTAATTTCTGTCGAGTATTAACTGAGGGAAAACTGATTTTTCTTGGGAATAAGCTAATATTGTTAACAAGAAATGACAGTAACGAATATATATATATTGAGAAGCCAATGTCAAAATACACAGACTCGTGAGCAGGGGCGACAAGAAGTTCGTGAACTTACACCACTTATTGTCCGAACCGCCCGATTCTGAGCCAAAAATATTTTTGTCTGCTACAGCTCCCTCTAGTACCGTGGAACTCATTATCTGATGTCTTAACAGATGTCCCATCACCCTGTCCTTTCTCATTGTCAGTGTTTTCCATATATTCCTTTCCTCACCGATCCTCCAGAGAACCTCCTAGTTCCTAATTTTCCACATTCTTCTGTACCACCACATCTCAAATGCTTCGATTTTCCTCTGTTCTGGTTTCCCACAGCCCATGTTTCACCACCATAAAATGCTGTACTCCAAACGTACATTCTTAGAAATTTCTTCGTCAAATTAAGGTCTATGTTTGATACTAGAAGACTTCTCTTGGCCAGGAAGCCCTTTTTGCCAGTGCTAGTCTGCTTTTGATGTCCTCCTTGCTCCGTTCGTCATTGGTTATTTTGCTGCCCACGTAGTAGAATTCCTTAAGTTCATCTAATTCGTGACCATCAATCCTGATCTTAAGCTTCTCGCTGTTCTCATTCCTGCTACTTCTAATTACTTTCTTCTTTTTTCGACTTACTCTCAATCCACATTCTGCATTCACTGGACTGTTCGTTCCATTCAGCAGATTATGTAATTCTTCTTCACTTTCACTCAGGACAGCAATATCATCAGCGAATCGTATCTAATATCTTTCCACTTTCCGTTTTAATTCCACTCCTCAATCTTTCTCTTATTTCCACCATTGCCTCTTCAATGTACAGATTGAACAGTAGGGACGAAAAACTACATCCTTGTCTTATACCTTTTTCAGTCCGAGCACTTCTTTCTTGGTCGTCCACTCTCATTATTCCCTCTCGGTTCTTGTACGCAATGTGCTCGTATATCATCCGTCCCTGTAGCTACCCCTATTTTTTTCAGAATTTAGAACATCTAGCACCATTACAAATTGTCGAACGCTTTTTACAGGTTGACAAATCCTATGAACGAGTCTTGATTTTTCTTTAGTCTTGTTTCCATTATCAGCCGCAACGTCAGATTTGCCTTTCTGGTGCCCTTACCTTTCCTAAAGGCAAATTGATCGTCATCTAACACTTCCTTAGTTTTCCATTCTTCTGTATCATTTTTGTCAGTAACTTGGATGCATGAGCTGTTAAGCTGATCGTGCGATAATTCTCGCATTTGTCAGCTCTTGCAGTGTTCGGAATTGTGATGATATTTTTCGGAAAGTCAGACGGTATGTCGCCAGAGTCATACATTCTACACACCAACGTGAATAGTCGTTTTGTTGCCAATTCCCCAAAGAGTTTAGAAATTCTGATGGAATGATATCTATCCCTTCTGCCTTCTTTGATCTTAAGTCTTCCAAAGCTCTCTTAAATTCTGATTTTAATACTGGATCCCCTATCTCTTCTAAATCGACTCCTGTATCTTTTTCTATTACATCAGACATGCTGAGTCAGTCCTTCTGACAATCATTTATTTTTCGATTTCTTCACATTTTTCATGCAGCCATTTCGTCTTAGCTTCCCTGCAGTTCCTACTTATTTCATTCCTCAGCGACTTGTGTTTCTCTACTCCTGAATTTTCGTAAATATTTTTTTTACTTCCTTCTTTCATCGATCAGCTGAAGTATTTCTTCTATTACCCATGGTTTTTTCGAAATTCTTGACTAAAGTTTCGATTGTGATGGTTCCACTGACATCGAGAGCATTTCGTGATTGTTCGTATTGGGCCCAGGGCACCACATCTGCTGAGAGAGAAGTTTTCGTCCAGCACGTAGCTGTGAGATATAGTTGCGAACAAAGAGATGGTTTTGCGCATGTTGGGAACAGTTTAAGATATCCATACTGGGTCCGAGTTTAAACGTGTGGCTACTTAAGATTAAACTGAAAATAAAATCACTGCACTGCGTAATATTATTTATTTTGTTTCCAAAACGATTTTAGGGTTTTAATCTTCCATCTTTATGTGGGAAGTCCTATTTACAGCAATGAGATTTCGTGCAGATGTCAGTAATGGAATGTATGTGTTTTATCTTGGCTAGCCATGTTATCCTGCCACTTGTTGCAAGTAAAGAATGAGACAGGTTACTGTCAGTACTTTCGTAAAATTAATTTCCAGGGATACTTAGGAATCATCGTGATATTTGGTAGTAAAATTATTCAAAATGGACATAAAACGGTGTAAAACATGACGAAATCTAAGTCACTTACAGTTTAGGAACCCATCAAACGTTGGGACTTACGACCCTCCAAGGCTATCATGAAATCAAGAAATAATATCGCAGTACTGTATTTCTTTGTGACATTATGACTCAGTGGAATAGCACATGACGTGAAGACATCATGGTTACGAATCACTCCTAATTACTCCACTACCTGAGGTTAGAGCTTTGCTATATATCCAAATTGACAGCTACGCCCTAATTGTCTCTCACTGAGACGTATAAGTTTGAAATTTGACAACCTTCCTGTGTAATGACACAGAAGTGTGGCGTCCTGCGGCGTCACACTCGAATTCGCCGATGTTTCAAACAGCAAAGTGTCGACATATTAAAGACCAGAGTTCAATAGCTCACGTGAGGTGTAAAATGTGTTTATCATGTCACATTGGCATAAAATTTCTCCACAATTCTTCCCAACGACACCGTGTACGTGTCACACAATGGGAAGGCCATCATACCCCGTATTACCCACATTTCACGCCTTCTTTCGAAGCCTCTGCGATGTAGGTCGCAACCACGAGGCCCAGTGTTGAAATCACGCGGTTGTCTTCTGGGTGGCTGAGGAAAACGTTTCAGACATACCACCACTGAGAATCGACATGAAAAGGCCTTAGGTGGTGGCATAAGGGGTGTCGATGAAACCACCTTTCCCCATAGGGCGTTGATTGCCACACATTTCAGGCCTAAAACAACAGTTCTCATTCTGAAGAGCATCAGGGTGACGCTCTTGACAAGCTTTGACACTGTTGACATCCTGTAGACAATTCAGCCTCTCTTTAAGTTCATCCTGGGCCAGCAGTCCCACTGAGTAAGATCATACCCCTCAAGAGCGTAGTGCGACCACAGCTTTTGCTCCGGTGTACTGGTTGGAAACACTAGGGAGCGTTCAAAACCATACTACGAAATTTGAACGCGATGCAAAGCAGCAATGGGTGCTAATGCTTTTTCGACCCCTCTGTTTTGCGACCTCCTGTTCAGCTCTTTGAATATGTATCTGAAAAGAGACAAACTTTGACAAAGTCCTAGGCACTTGCAAATAGGCAGCCCTTTCAACACCCCTCTGATTCCGGACAGCCTATTATCAGGTACAAGGGCAGCAGTGTAGCCTGCCTGCAGGCTCCTAGGACTCTTGTGACTGTTTTTGTAAAAACAGTTATATTTTGAAGGTGCTCAACAAATGTGGGTGAGTGGCGCTGAGGCTGTTCCAAACTGGCTGGTTTTTAAGGGACGCTTTGTCCTTTTATTCATGCTTGTCGATGTTGCACTCCTCTGTGATCATGCCACAGGAGGCCATGAATGGGAGGCCTGAAAAACTGTAAGCACCCTTTGCTGCCTCGGATTGCTTACAAAATTTTTGAACCGTCTCTAACGGCTCCACCCTGCACTACAGAGCAAAAATTGCAGTCCCACTGCACCCCAGGGAGATGCTATCACGTTCGGTGGGACTGCTGGCCAACAATACTTTAGAAAAGGGCTGAACTGTCCTTCAGTGTTAGCAGTGTCATAGGCTGTCAAGAACGTCGTCCTGGTGTTCATCACACTGAGACTCGATTTCGATCACGAATTGTGTAGGACTCAACGCTCCAAGAAAAGATGTGGTTTCGTTGACACTATTTCTGCCCCCACCCCTTAAGGCCGACAGCAGCGGTGTGTCTGAAATGTTTCTCGATCACCCGTAAGAATACTGCGTGATTTCAGCGCTGGGAATCGCCGTTCTGACCTCCATGTCAGAGATGTCAAAAGAAGGAGTTAAATGTGGGTGACACGTCCATGGTACCGCTGGGAGGAATTGTGCTGAAATTTGGTACCAATGTAACATCATCAGCACAAATTACGCCTCATAAGATTTCTGAAGTCTGGCCTTTTTCTCCCATATTGCGACAACTTGCGTGTTTGAAGCGGCACGAGCCCAAGAGTGACGTTGCAAGGCTCCATGCTTTTGCGCCATTACAGATGAACGTTGTAGGTACTTGGAGCCCAATATAAAACTTATGCGTCGGAATGGTAGACAGTTAAGGTTTTTCGAAAAAGTGATCCTTTAATTGTACTGTACAGTGTACATGTAATTCAGTTGCTCACCAATACGATACATGCAGTACTGGCGAATCAAACTGCTTACATGCAAAAAATGTATCAGATCCTCTTCGGGTATCGTCCGCTGTGAATGTCCATATGTCACGTCAGAGCATGTTCACATCCCTGTAGCCAGTGAACTGGCTATGGAAGAACGCTGCTGGCAGAAAAGAGGCGTGCGGTTGCCATGTTCTGTGTATCGCTATACCTGATTTCTATTGGCGTGGGTTCATTCGTTCGGACAGTTTTGATAAAATGAGGCAAGAGAGCGAGTTGTTCAACTATTCATGTAGAGCGCATCTCATTTACATGGTACTGAATAGTACTATGTGTAGCGAACATTTCAAATTCTGCTGCAGAAATTACACCATTTTATCCGCACTTTAGAACTGTGAAACAACAGACGGGAAGTAATTCCACCTACTCGAAATGTGCCACGTGGCGTTAGTAAACAGCATATTGTCTGCTGCACGCACGTAATAACATTATCGCCACCGTCCCATCTAGATAAAAATCCATCTGAGTGGATGCAATTTGGACTGAGAGAACTTACAGACTAGATATATTCGACAAGCTATTTTGTGGTAGCACTTGTATAGCATTTTCGTGTGGATCAGAAATTATGCGCTATTGGGACAGAGTCGTCAGAGTGAGCAGTAATATACTTATGGAAAATTTCAGTACTCTGTTCTGAGTATACTCTTTATCAGATCTCGTGAAAGAGGATTTCTGTTACCATGCCGATTTATACTACCACGTGTACATATAGAGGGCTGTGTAGAAGTGCTGCGTTGTTTTTGACGAAGTCGCAATTAAAACTGAGGCGTGCGCTAGTGCTTCTGCAACTCCTTGAAAGTCGATAGTTGTTGCACTAGTGACACACCGGTAGCGAAAGGTATATTTGTGTGTAAGTTCACCTACTGTCCGTTCCACACTTCCTTTGCTGACATTAGCGCTTCAGAAATAATTGGCAGCTCGGATTCTATAATGATTACGTAATATTTTCATCGTGAGTTGCTTCCTTCGCCTAAAGAGCTACGATTTTCTTTCTCTTAGAGCCATATTGTACCTTTATTCAGTATATGCTGGCCTCCTGTTGACGATTACAGAACAATATCAGCAGTTACTGCATGTTGTAGTCAACGGGGTGATGACTTCTTCGCCTGTATCATCTCTTCAAGAGAACAAGCGCTGATCGATTAATTCCCTTGTTCCTGGTAAGCAACACACAGTGGGATAACTGTTAATTCAGCTATTAGGACAGTATTGTCAGGTGCAAACATAAATTATCATTTGATTTTTAGCAACTGGATTTCTATAGACGCTCTCGCATTCTTCTTCGGTTAGCGAGTTATCCGTATAGATTTGTGTGACGCTGCTCCATTTGGAGACATAGTTTTGTAGATTACCACTAGTGTCTCCTAAAATTTGGACAGAAAAACGGGACAAAGACGTCAATGTGCAGTCTTCTCACATTTTATTAGTTAAAAGAGGTAAGCATTCGTTATCACATTCATTCATTAGCCGTGTCAATAATCAGTGCAACAAAATAACTAGTTGCGCAATTTCGAAATTGGATATCGATGTAGGAATGCAATGCCGATTTTGGATCAAATACGGACAGTGGGCGTCCTCAGACTATTGCGGGTGGATATGCACTGACGATGTCTTTGGTCACTTGACATCACATGCATGGGTTACATAGATACAGGGGTAAGATGCTCTGTCACCATTAGCCTGATACACAGTTCAGTCAGCAAAAATATTGCCTCGTCGTCAGTAATTTCAGCCTACATGTGCGTACACAGTATCAGAAATACGTAATTTTATTACCCATTAACAATGAAACTGCCTATCACATCTCAATATTTTTCTGGCCATGAAAATGAAACAGTCGTCTTTGTTCTCTGGAATGCCCACTTGTCAGTCGGCAAAGTTTGTTGTACATAACACACTTGGCGATTAACCGTTTCAATGTCTAAAATGCGTATATTATTTACCAAAATACACATGACACTACTGCTGACCGAACTTAGAGGTTAAGTTGTAGTTGTCAATGAGTATAGTTTCATTATTGTATCACAATTAGTGTTAAGGTACAATGGATCCTCAAATTAATTATTTCCACATCTAAAATTGTTCTCTAACAGTAAAAAAAAGATGTAGCTAAAATAACATGCTTCTGTAATAATTGCCAGTTCCTTCTATGCCCAAATAACACTATTATTGCTCGTACATAAATTATGAGTTATTTATCAAAAATACATAAACACACACAAAATGGTTATGGTTATGGTTATTACCAGATCTAAAAATCTATATTAATGTTCTATAAAACTCAGTTCAGCTAAAATAACTTGCCAGCTACTGGAAGAGTGCAATTATTGTAAAACCGACAACTGATGCCTAAAACATACCGTGGACTCTCAAATTAAGTGCCACAATTCTATTTCGAAGCAGAAATTGATCTTTTACTGTAAAAAACAAATTTTACAGGAAACACAGTAATATCTGACAGCTTGTCCTACTCTTAGATGAAACTGTGTTACCGGTAGAACAAAAAACGATGTATTATTTATGAAAAATATAAGATGTCTCAAAAGGTAAGGTGCAGAATCGATGGATTATAGCATCTAAAGAAATTAAGTATTCACACCATGTCTGGCTTATGTGACAGACAAAGTTTTGTTTGTGTGTGTTCTAGCTTGTCGTGAGTGAAGCATAACGACAAAGCTTCAACAAAAGGCTCACTGTGTGGACTGGTTTATTAAGATCTAATTAAAGGACAAACATTTAGGACAAAAGGACCTAAAGGACTTCCAAACACGTTGTAGGAAGTAAGCAAAACAAAGTCGTTTTCCAACGAAATGGTGCACCGTCACATTGAGCTCAGACTACGCAAGACGTTCTAGATCAGGTGTCTCCAGCTTGTTGGATTGGCGGGGGTGGTGCCGTTCTGTGGCCGCCTGGGACGCCTGACATTACACTGACGCACCTCTTTCTATGGTGATATGTCAAGGAAGGAGTCTACCAATAGCCTGTCAATCACACAAATGACTTAAAGAACTGAATACTTGCTGCCATTGCCACAGTTGATATGGGTATACTATGGCGAGTGTGAATAAAGCTTGAATACAGACTGGATGTTGTGGGTTCCATCAAAGGTGCCCATGCTGAAATTGATTGAATGGCATAAAAACTTTGTGAGAGTCTGTCACTTAAGCCAAACATGGTTTGAATATCTAAAATAAATTATTGAATATATTGAATTTATAGCATACCTTTCGAAACACCCTTTACATAAGCACACGCTATTGTTATGTCAGTGTTATGACCAAATCTGAAACGTCTGTATTAATGTTCTATAAAACATGTTGAGCCGTGGATGGCTCGTGTTATGCTTTGCATTAAACCTTGGTTGCTATTATGTGTAGTCTCCCGCGGTTATCGCGATTATGCTGTTATCCTCTCTCTCTGCGAGCCGCAGCAGGGTGTATCGATATTCGCACCACTGTACTATCTATGGCCTCGCGCTTATACACTCCTGGAAATGGAAAAAAGAACACATTGACACCGGTGTGTCAGACCCACCATACTTGCTCCGGACACTGCGAGAGGGCTGTACAAGCAATGATCACACGCACGGCACAGCGGACACACCAGGAACCGCGGTGTTGGCCGTCGAATGGCGCTAGCTGCGCAGCATTTGTGCACCGCCGCCGTCAGTGTCAGCCAGTTTTCCGTGGCATACGGAGCTCCATCGCAGTCTTTAACACTGGTAGCATGCCGCGACAGCGTGGACGTGAACCGTATGTGCAGTTGACGGACTTTGAGCGAGGGCGTATAGTGGGCATGCGGGAGGCCGGGTGGACGTACCGCCGAATTGCTCAACACGTGGGGCGTGAGGTCTCCACAGTACATCGATGTTGTCGCCAGTGGTCGGCGGAAGGTGCACGTGCCCGTCGACCTGGGACCGGACCGCAGCGACGCACGGATGCACGCCAAGACCGTAGGATCCTACGCAGTGCCGTAGGGGACCGCACCGCCACTTCCCAGCAAATTAGGGACACTGTTGCTCCTGGGATATCGGCGAGGACCATTCGCAACCGTCTCCATGAAGCTGGGCTACGGTGCCGCACACCGTTAGGCCGTCTTCCGCTCACGCCCCAACATCGTGCAGCCCGCCTCCAGTGGTGTCGCGACAGGCGTGAATGGAGGGACGAATGGAGACGTGTCGTCTTCAGCGATGAGAGTCGCTTCTGCCTTGGTGCCAATGATGGTCGTATGCGTGTTTGGCGCCGTGCAGGTGAGCGCCACAATCAGGACTGCATACGACCGAGGCACACAGGGCCAACACCCGGCATCATGGTGTGGGGAGCGATCTCCTACACTGGCCGTACACCACTGGTGATCGTCGAGGGGACACTGAATAGTGCACGGTACATCCAAACCGTCATCGAACCCATCGTTCTACCATTCCTAGACCGGCAAGGGAACTTGCTGTTCCAACAGGACAATGCACGTCCGCATGTATCCCGTGCCACCCAACGTGCTCTAGAAGGTGTAAGTCAACTACCCTGGCCAGCTAGATCTCCGGATCTGTCCCCCATTGAGCATGTTTGGGACTGGATGAAGCGTCGTCTCACGCGGTCTGCACGTCCAGCACGAACGCTGGTCCAACTGAGGCGTCAGGTGGAAATGGCATGGCAAGCCGTTCCACAGGATTACATCCAGCATCTCTACGATCGTCTCCATGGGAGAATAGCAGCCTGCATTGCTGCGAAAGGTGGATATACACTGTACTAGTGCCGACATTGTGCATGCTCTGTTGCCTGTGTCTATGTGCCTGTGGTTCTGTCAGTGTGATCATGTGATGTATCTGACCCCAGGAATGTGTCAATAAAGTTTCCCCTTCCTGGGACAATGAATTCACGGTGTTCTTATTTCAATTTCCAGGAGTGTAGTTTCCGACTGTGCCGTGTGCGGGCAGTTGGTCGGTTGGCGTGGAGCAGCGAGGAAGTCTCCGTGGCGCGTGTCTGGATAGCGCGTCCAAGCGCGGTTGGAGTGTGAGGGGCTGTTCCCATTGCAACGAGGTCCGTGGCTCACCGATCCCGGACACGAAAGTTGAGTCTTTACTTAATTTACCAGCCATCCCCGACTGTTCACACTGTGTCGTTTGAATTTCGTTGTGGGCTGTTGGGACATTCCCGCGAACAACAACGTGTGTTTTCAAGTTGGCGAAATTCTAGCCGCCCTCCTGTGGAGTTTAACTTAACTTGATTATTTTTCAACTGAAGTGCTCCAGCGGAATCTTCTGCCTTGTGGCCGTTAACGTTCCGGTTACCTGTCCTGGCCGTTGGCGTAAATTCAGGCAGTGTATTTTCCTCGTCATGTTGTGGCTGTCCAGCACGGCATGTAGTTTGACAGCTGAATGTGTAATTCGTTGTGGGCGCCGATACATTCTACGTTGTTCTACGTTGTTCCATTTGAACTCCCTGTTGTGTGCTGCCCGGGTGGCAGAAGTTATCTTGTCGCTTGGTACGTTGACTGTCTGTCGGTTGGGTTGCCGTCGGATTGGGAATTGTTGGGCCGACTGCCTGTCTCACCTAAGGGAGCGTTAGTGTTTGAATTCCAGGCCGACCCTTGGAAACTTCTGAGCGCCGTTTGATGTGCTGCGTTTTCTTATTTTTCCTTGCTGTTTGTTTACGTATGGCTTCTAGCTTATTTTAAATTAAATTTGTTTTGCCCTTAAGGCGTGAGATTGTTTGGGCCTTCAGCCTAATTTAGAGAAATTTTTTAAGATAAGGCTTCTGCCTTTTAAATTCAAATTCCTGTTTTTGAGTCTTAAGTTACTGGCCTTTAGCCGGTTTTAAATTAAAGTTGTTGTGCCCTTGAGGCGTGAGATTGAATGGCGCATTTAGCCGGGAATTAAGTTATAAAATTAATATTTGGCTTGCTCTGTTTTTATTGTTTTCTTTACTCTTGTAATGTTTGTCATATGAATAAAGTAGTATGTTCGAGTGCAACTGACAGCCACTCATTTTGGCCCCTTTTCACAAATTAAACTATCTGTCCTGTCCTGCGGGTATAGCAGGGGATCTCATACGTCTTACAAGTTAGCTAAAATGACTTCTCAGTTACTGGAACAATTAAATTATTGCGTAACTGAACGAAAAGATGTATTTGACACTTAAAACATAACTGTAGACTCTCAAATTCTTTACCACAAGTCTAAATTATTATACAACAGTATGAAACGCATGTAGTACGATGTGCATTAATATTTTACACTCTCACGGCTAAATGAGGCTATGGTACTGGTAGTAGAAAAACCAAATGACAAAGCACAGTTTTAGGAGGAAAGAAGATAATGTAACAAGAAAATATAAAAGTTGTTACTGACTGGCTAATGTTGCCTATTTTATTATTGTTTTTGATGTAGGGCAAACATGTGGTAGGATGTTTATCCACTGATGTTATAGTTGGCGCCTCTTAAATACAATAAGATATACTAAAAATGGCGTGTTTTATGTGAAGTTTAATGCGCTGTATCACTGAAACCGAATATTTTGGTACTACACAAGGATAACTTTGTAATACTCCAAATACGAAATTGTGATGCATCATGGCTAAAGACAATGATGGAGAAGTTACCTCTCAAAGTTCAACATCTCGAAAATATGTCTTTGCACGAGAAACATTAGTTACCAGAATAATGCAAAAAATAAATTGCTCTACACATCACTATGTTACAGCAAAACTGTTGCAAATTACTCCATACATTGCTATGTTACAGTAGATTGTAAAACTGCTCCTATTAATTGCTGTGTCACACCGAAATTGCAGCAACTTGCCCCATACATCACCATTGTTACATGAAATTGTAACAAGTTGCCCGATATGTCACCATGTGTTCAAGGAGTTCCTTGCAGAATGGGGGAATGGCGATATACATAAAAAATAGTATTCCATTTTAGTCCATAGATGTATCACAGCACTGCACTGAACAGATATTGGAATGAAACTAAGCTTCTAATTGTTGTCGTTTATAGGTCCTCTAACTCTCACTTCACAGCATTTCTGCTCAAGCTAGAGAGGGTTGTTGATTCACTTTATAGGAAGTTTCAGAAATTAGTTATATGTGGTTATTTCAATATTAATTTTGTGTATGATTGTGCAAGAAAAAGGAAAGATCTCCTAAATTCATATGATCTGATGCAGGCTGTGTTTTTTCCAACTAGGATGCAGGGGAACAGTAGCACAGCCATAGACAATATTTTTATTCATTCTTCATTACTAGATGGGCATTCTGTTAGTAAAAGGGTGAATGGCCTTTCAGACCATGATGCATAGATTTTAATGTTAAAAGGCTTTAATACTCAAACAAATGTCACATATAATGACAAACTATGTAGTAAATCCAATGGCAATAGAGAGTTTTTTAAACCTCATCAACGAACACTATTGGCAGGATGTTTATAGTGCCGATAACATAGATGACAAATATAATGCTTTCCTCATCAGATTTCTCATAATCTTTGAGAGTTGCTTTCCATTAGAACTTTCTAAACGGGGTACTAGCGGTAAAAGGTAGCCTGGGTGACTGAGTAGTGGGATGATGAAATCATGTAGAACAAAGTTGGAATTATGTCAAAATATTAGTAGTAGTCACCATCAAGCTACAGTAGGCCATTACAAGCAGTACTGTAAGGTGCTTAAAAATGTTACTAGGAAGACAAAGAGTTTGTGATACACAAATAGAATAGCTAATTCACAGCATAAAATTAAGACCATATGGTCGGTTGTGAAGAAAATGTCTGGTCAGCAGCACAAGGACGACAATATAAACTCAGTTCGTAATAAAAATATTTCTATTACTGATAAATCAGATATATCTACAGTATTTAAGAATCATTTTCTGAACATTACTGGTGAAGTAAAAAAAATTAGCTTCTACAAGGAAACATAACTCTCTTGGCAACTGCCTTTCCGAGACTGAGGTATGAAATACTCCTCTGCGATACATACAAGGCGGAGATTGAGTCAATAATTAAATCACTGAAGACAAAGGACTCTCATGGATATGATGGAGTGCCTGTACTGGACATGTTAGCCCTGTACTTAGCTATGTTTGTAATTTTCCTGTAGGAATGGTCAGTTTCCTGAACGATTATAGTACTCAGTAGTAAAGCCGCTTTATAAAAAGGGAGAGAGAGATAATGTAGACAATTTTAGACCTATTTCTATGCCATCAGTGATTGCTAAAGTTATTGAAAAGGCTGTTTATGTAAGGATAATTGATTATTTTATATCACATAATTTGCTATCAGATGTACAGTTCGGCTTTAGCAGTCGTTTAACAACTGAAAATGCTAGTCTCTTTTCTCTGTGAGATACTATATTGGTTAAACAAAAGGTTTCGAATCCTAGGCATAGTTCTTGATTTAACTAAGGCGTTTGATTGTGTTGATCACAAAATATTGCTCCAGAATATGGACCATTATGGAGTATGGGGAGTAACTCACAATTGCTTCACCTCTTACTTTAACAACAGACAGCAAAAGGTGATAATTCACAGTGTTGAGAATGGCTATGATGCGTGGTCTGAGTGGGGTACGGTAAAATGGGGGGGATCAGTGTTGGGGCTACTCTTGTTCCTTTTTATATAAATGATACGCCCTCTAGTATTATGGGCAACACTAAATGTTTCTGTTTGCTGATGACACTAGCTTGGTAGTAAAGATCGTTGTGAGCAACACTGGCTCGGTTTCAAATAGTGCAGTTCATGACATAAGTTCATGGCTTGTAGAAAATAAACTAACGCTAAGTCACAGTAAGACTCCGTTTTTAGAGTTTTTAACAAACATTCAACAAAACCCGACGTTTTAAATTAACAGAATGGGCATATGATTAGTGAAACTGATCAGTTGAAACTGCTAGGTGTTCAGATAGATAGTAAATTGTCGTGGAAAGCCCACACCAACAACCCGACGTTTTATATTAACAGAATTGTGCAAATTAACAGTTCAAATTGCTAGGTGTTCAGATAGATAGTAAATTGTCGTGGAAAGCCCACATTCAGTATCTCGTTCAAAGACTTAATGCTGCCATTTTTACAGTTCGAAAGGTATCTGAAGTAAGTGATCGTTCGACACGAAAATTAGTGTACTTTGCTTCTTTTCATTCGCTTATGTCGTTTGGTATTATATTTTGGGGTAAATCTTCCCATTCTAAAAGGATATTTTCGGCTCAGAAACAGGCGGTTCGATGATATCATGTAGAACAAAGTTGGAATTATGTCAAAATATTAGAAGTAGTCACTATCAAGCTACAGTAGGCCATTACAAACAGTACTGTAAGGTGCTTAAAAATGTTACTAGGAAGACAAAGAGTTTGTGATACACAATTTCGAGAACCTCTTGTCAACACCTGTTCGTTAGTCTGCATATTGACATTGGCCTCTCAATATATACATTCTTTACTGTCGTTTTATAACCCTACCACTACTATTGTAATTTAGTATGCTGTTACCTAAATAATAGAAACCCTGTTTCTATGTTGCCACGTATAACCGTGTTACTAAAATTTAGTTTAGTTTCCAAATAAAGTACACTATGGGAGGATATTCCTGTTAATAGGAAAAGCGAATCAATAGAGTTACCATTTTTATAAGATTTGAGTGTGTGCTGTGTCTAATGGATAACTAATAAGACTATTCACTTCGTTTTCTAAGATCTTACCCATTGGTTAGAAAAAACGGAGTGTGAATAGTATTATACTGAAACTAGACAACTCATTTCCAAGTTTATTTAGTGGTTTAAAATATGTACTAACGGCGGCCAGCCTATCCAGGCAATGAAACAGTGAAGTATTGGAAAAGCAGAAATGACTTTCGCCTATTTTCTTGCTACTCTTTGATTTTTCAAATAAATAAACGTAAACACTGTGGGACTACACCGTTATACATAACGTTTTTAAAAGAGAAAAAACTTAGTAGACAACTTCAAAGATGCTAAAAAAAATTGATCCCAGGAGGGGGGGGGGGGGCGATCTTTAGGAAAGCACATTCCATAATCAACAAACTTAAATATTAAAATACTTAGATACTAAAGCATACACTTTTTGTACTTAACATTTCACTTCAAGAAAATCTTTTTCTTACTGGAATTTACTTTCAGAAGCTATTATTCTTTGAACTAACTCTGTATAGTCATTTAATAGATTCTAGTAACTTGTCTTCGCTCTGATTTTCCGTAAGCAGACTTTTATAATAACACTTTGTAATAGTGAAGAAAACTTTCTCATTATTTACACAAAACAGTTTAAATGGTGCCTCTTCATATTAACTTGGCTCTTGATAAGCTGTAAAAAAGGATACTCCGATTACTCAAACACCAGGAAGGAACCCTATATAGGTGTATGATTAGGATGAAATAAAAGGGTGAACCAGTTTCTTTGAAGTTCAAGAATGATTATTAAAACACAGTTTAAATTAATGGTTCACGCTGTAGAATAGTAAAATACAAAAAAAAAAAATCTTATTTGACGGCTGTAATCTTGGATGTGGCGAACAATCGTGATGGCTACACTACCCACAGTACAACCTCCAAGAATCTTGCTGTATGTGCTTACTTTCTCTGCCTGGCGTCGTTCAGTTTTACATACAGTAGCCCAACAACTTGCAGCTATGGCGTAAGCCGTTTGCAGTCTTCATCCGAGGAATTTTTGTGCAAATTTGTGGGCAAAGTTTCTCCTACTCTACAAAGGTGTTGCCTCAATCACTGCTGCCTACAGACTGTGTGATTAACTTCCTGTGCTTGCTCTAGATAGCTCTCCAATTCGCCCTTGCAGCTTCTCCACTCCCCAGGGCCACTACCGTTTCAAATAAAAGCACACTGGCTTTTACATAACACCTATTGTTTCTAAGCCTGACCATTTCCTACAGTTGTCAAATTTACATCAACATGAACAGTTTATACATAAAATATTTTTAAATACAAAGTGCCATTAGAAAATTATTTAATGTAATAAACAATGTATATAGTATTTTACATACATTACTCACATGCAATGCAAAGAACTTCAATCTCCAGCGTAGCAGACTTTACTTTATATATACAGAAAATATAGCACCAATATGAGAACATTTTAAAGCAAAAAATTATAATAATTTAAATGAACCACAAACAAATAGTTTTATTGTTTCTTGTTAACACTACCAGCTTATTTCCCAGAATAAGCAGCTTTCACTCAGTTAATACTCGACAGAAATCCAAGTTGAATTTGGATCAGACTTCCTTAACTCTTGAGAAGGAAGGTGTGCAGTATACTGCTGCATCCATTTTCAATAAGCTACCACAAGAGTTCAAAAGTCTTAGCAATAATCCACGTGCTTTCAAAACAAAACTGAAGAGTTTCCTCATTGGTCACTCCTTCTATTCTGTTGAGGGCTCCTTGAAATATTAAGGTGATTCTTTTCTTATATTGTTTACTTAAACTTATGGCTTGATTTCTTTTCTCTGTTATTACTTTTATATTGTATATTAATGTACTGACACGTTCCATGTCCTAGGTGATTTGCTCCTCAATTTGGTTCTATGGAACTTGACGTGCAAATAAATAAATAATCAGCGTTGGCTATCATTACCCTGATTTTGGTCAGTTGATATGGTAGTTAGCATCATCCCAAATGCCACTGTGGAGGGGGCAATGATGGTCATTTCATAGGGTGACTGCCATTACGCTGTGTACTATTGCGTGGAGCAATAATGGTCAGTTGTCACTGTTTGTTTGTTTTGTTTTATGGCGCAAAAGCAACTGGGGTCATAAGCGCCCAAGCCAAAACTACAGAACACGAAGAAAGAGAGGAGTTAAGAGACAACTATACGTCAATCCCAATTGACATAAGAGAAGACAGCTAAAAACAGGGACGTGGGGAAAGGGCTACAAAGGACACCACGCAGAAACGGAGGTCCAAAATTAAAAATTAAGTGGCCTTTGCCGTAATGCTTTGACGGATAAAAAGTAAAGCGCGGTCAACAGCCCGCGCGTCATTCGCTAAAACGGCCGATAACTCAGATGGCAAACGCAAGCGGAAATGTAAACGGTTAAAAAAATGGGCATTCTATCAGAAAGTAGCGGACAGTTAAAAAGTTGGGCGCAATGTGTACAAAGTGGTGGGGGAACACCACTTATCAAATGACAATGGATAAAAAGGCAGTGCCTAATACTCAACCTAGTTAAAATGATCTCCTCCAGGTGGGAGGGCCGAGAGCTGGTCGTCCAGCCGCTGGGAGAGGCTTAATAATCTCGAGTTTATTCCCATGAAGGGATGACCAATGGCGAAGCCAAAGGGACGCCACCCTCTGATAGATGGCAACACAGAGATCATTGAAGGGAATATAGGAATTAGTGAGCTGAGGTATGAGGACTGCAGCCTCGTTTCCTGTCAGAACGACATGACCAGGAACCCATAAACATCGCAGTGGCTCTCCCAAGAGTAAGCAAGTGGCAGTTTTCCTGGACCTGTTGCACTAAGGGATGGGCGGTGAACAGCGCACGTAGACTTTAAAGGGCGTTGGGAGAGTCTGAGCAGGGGACACAATTGAAAAGTCTGTGTCGCCAGATGTACTCGTGGCCTGATACAGGGCGAAGAACTCAACTGTAAACACTGAGCACTGTGCCAGAAGCTGATATCGAAAGACGTGAGCCCCAATGACGAAGGAACACCAAGCACCATGGTCAGTCCGAGAACCATCAGTGTACACAAAGTTACTGTCTTGAAGTTCCATGCAAAGGTCATGTAACTGAAGGCGATAGAGCGAGGCTGGAGTGGCGTCCTTAGGAAGCGAATGAAGGCCAAGGTTAACATGGACCACTGCACGAAGCCAAGATGGTGAAGAGTTCACACCCACCGGGAAAGTTGCAGGTAGTGTGAAGTTAAGCCGCTGGAGCAAGTAACCAAAGGACTCCAGGAGGTAACAGAGAAGAGGAATGCGCCCTATAGGACGCGCGCCATACTGGCGATCGAAGGAATCATCGAAGAAGGAGATAGGATGGATGGCCACGCATGGCAGACAAACGGCGTGCATACCTGCTGAGATATGCAAGTCATAACGGTAGGACAGTGGTAGTTCAGCAGCTTCAGCAAACAGATTCTCAACTGAGCTATTTGAAAAGGCGCTAGTGGCCAAACGGATGACACGATGGTGGATAGTGTTGAGACTGCGTAAGAGAAATGGGCGTACGTGTATATAAACAAAGCACCCATACTCTACTTTCTAACAGACAAGTGATTGGTACAAACAGAAGAGTGTGGTTCGGTGTGCACCCCAGGAAGTACCATTGAGGAAACGTAGGACACTGAGGACTCCGTACAGAGGGTTACCAGGTAAGACACAGGGGAGGACCAAGAGATTTTCCTGTCAAGCATGAGCCCCAGGAATTTCGTAGTTTCAACAAACGGAAGAGCAACAGGCTCAAGATGTAAAGATTGTGGGAGAGACCAATTGCGCCGCCAGAAATTCATACAGACGTTTTTGTCAGTGGAGAAACGAAAGCCATTGTCGATGCTCTAGAAGTAAAGACATCGCTGAAGACGCTGCTAAGTGAGACAGGTTCGTGGAGAACTGCAGTAGATGATACAATCGTCAACAAAACGGGAGCCAGAGATGCCAGCTCGAGACAGTCCATTATAGAGTTAATGGTAATAGCAAAGAGGAAGATGCTCAGAACGGAACCCTGAGGCACACTGGTTTCCTGGGTAAAGGTATCTGACAAGGCAGAACCCTCATCCACATTGAATTCTCGGTCCTTTAAAAATTCCTGAAGGAAACAGGGCAGGCGGCCATAGAAGTCTCACATGTAAAGAGTATGGAGGATACTACTCCTCTAGCAGATGTCGGAGGCCTTCTCTAAATCGAAAAACACAGCCGCAGTATGGGATTTCCGGATAAAACCATTCATGACATGGGTGGACAAAGTAACGAGATGGTCAACTGCTGAACGACGTTCTCCAAATCCACACTGTGTAGTCGTTAGTAAATTGCGAGACTCGAGCCACCATACCTGTCAGGCATGAATCATACGTTCCCTCACCATGCAAACACAGCTGGTGAGAGAGATGGGGTGTAGCAGAAGGGAGGTTCTTGTCCTTACTGGGTTTAGGTATGGATATGACGGTGGCTTCACGCCAACATCCGGGAAATGTGCCCTCTGCCAGCCCGCATCTCGTGGTCGTGCGGTAGCGTTCTCGCTTCCTACGCCCGGGTTCCCGGGTTCGATTCCCGGCGAGGTCAGGGATTTTTCTCTGCCTCGTGATGGCTGGGTGTTGTGTGCTGTCCTTAGGTTAGTTAGGTTTAAGTAGTTCTAAGTTCTAGGGGACTGATGACCATAGATGTTAAGTCCCATAGTGCTCAGAGCCATTTGAACAATTTTTTTTTTTTTTTGGCCTCTGCCCAGATGCGGTTGTACATATTTAGCAGAAAGTGCTTGCCTGCAAGACAAAGGTGCTGCAAAATCTGAATGTGGACAGCGTCTGGCCCTGGAGCGGAGGATCGTGATGAACTGAGAGCATGATCTAGCTCACTCATAGTAAAGGCGGCATTGTAGTACTCACGATTCTGGGACATGAAGGGTATCGCCCGAGCCTCCTCCACTCGTTTCCGATTGAGGAAGGCAGGGTGATAGTGGGAAGAGCACGAAATTGCCGCAAAATGGTGGCTCAAGGTGTTGGAGATAGCAATAGGGTCCACAATGACGTCGTACGCTATTGTCAAGCAGGAAATTGTCGAATGGATCTTGGTCCCAGAGAGCCTTCGGAGGTTGGCCCAAACGACAGAGGAAGGGGTGGAACTGTTAAAAGAAGCAATGAATGAAATCCAGCTAGCTTTTTTGCTATCCCGAAGAACGTGAAGACATTGTGAACGCATCTGTTTATAATGAATGCAGTTTGTCATAGAACTACGGTTAAAAACGCAGAGAGCACGTCTCCGTGCACGAATTGTCCACCAATGGACTGGGACACAGCGTGGTAAAGAGCAAGTGCAGTATGGACAACGTTTGTGAGATATTCCATCTGGTCATCACAGTTGGGGAAATCTTTTTCTTCGAAGGTCGCCAGGAAGGAGTAAAGCTGCCAGTCAGCCTTAGTAAGCTGCCATTTGGGTGTGCACGCAGGTGGGTTAGGAGTCAGGAAATGGATAGCACAGGGAAAATGAACACTCGAGTAGGTGTCAGAAAGAACGGACCATTCAAGACGATGGGCAAGCTGGGCAGTGCAGAAGGATAGGTCCAAATGGGAATAGGTGTGCGAGGAGTCGGAAAGTAATGTGGGTGCTCCAGAATTACGGCAGAAGACGTTGATTAAGAAGATCATCCAAGAGGGCACCTCTCTGACAGGGCCTGGGAGGACCCCAAAGTGGATGATGCACATTAAAGTCACTGAGTAGCAGAAATGGTGGATGTAGCTGCCCAATAAGCTGAAGGAAATCTGCCCTGGTGACATTGAATGACAGAGGGACATAATGGTACAAAGGGAAAAAGTCAGGTGAGGAAGATAAAGGCGAACTGCAACAGCATGAAGATGGGTTGGCTACGAACGTCATCCCATATGAGCAGTATGATGCCTTCATGAGATGGAATGCCAACCTGAGGGGGAAGGTCAAAACAAACTGGGAAGAAATGTGAAAGCTCAAAGCGATAGTGAGAACGCAATTTTGTTTCCTGAAGGCAGAGTACAAAGGGATGCTGCAATACTAAAAGCAGCTGTAAATCCTTTTCGTGCGACTAAAGGCAACGAATGTTCCATTAGAAGAGAGTGTGAGGAAGAAATGAAGGGGTACCGAGTGACAGTCTGCGAAGACTTGCTGCTACAGGCCATGGAAGCAGGAGATTCCTGCTCCATAAGGTCCACAGAAGCATTGGTTTGCTTTTGCTGCTGGTCTGTGGAGTTAAATGCAGAGAAACAGTTGCACGTTCGTACCAGTGACACAGAGGCCAGCCAGGCTAAGGTATCACGTGACAACACCATCGAAGAGGACCTTCGACTCAGCGAAGGAGAAGACCGTTTGCCTTTGTTGGCCTTCTTCAAGTTTTTCCGGTTAGCAGAGGAAGACTCAGTTGTTGTTTGGCTGGACGGACATAGGAAGTCTTCATGGGAGTGCTCCTTCTGTCCTTTATGGCCTACTGGTTGTGTAGATGGTGGCTTCGCCCCTTGAGGCGAGAGTTTGGTGGTTTGTTGCACAGCTGGACGAGGTGATGGCGATGCTACCTTGACATTAGGCGATTTCACAACCACAGAGCTGAATTGGCGGTTGCATGTCTGCATGGCCATGTCCTTCATGGAGCAAGAGGTAACAAGAACAGAACTATAAGTGCCAGACTGTAGAATGCAGGGTTTGCGACTAGCGAATAACTTGTGAGCGACTGGGTAAGGCACTTTTTCCTTTACCTGGCTCTCCTTGAGAGCCCACTCTCAAGATACACGAGACAATTCTGAGAGGAGGCAGAATGGCTGCCATTGTATTTGTTACTGCTTGGAGAACGAGGCGGACAATCGCCCTCATGCACTAGTTGAAACGATGACAATGCTAGTAGCGCATCGGTTTCGGAATGTACAGTCGAACTTCGATAATTTAATAGCCTGGATTGATCTTGGATAGAAGCACCACTCTATTAAACGTGAGAAAAAGGGTGCAGGTGGGCACTAAGGAGGAATCTACGTTTTTCATCACCAGATGGATGGCAATGACACCCTGATCTTAGAGGTAAGATCGGATTTCGGCCTCAATCAGACCGTCGAGCAGCCTTGTATAAATAACAAGACAGGAAGTATTTGAAGTTCTATGGGCCTCGACACAAACAGGATAGCTGTGGAGAAGTGAGGAGGCAAGCAGTTGTTGTGGTTGAGAATCAGAAGTAGTCTCCAGAAGCAAAGTGCCATTCTGTAGACAAGAAAAGGATTTCACAGGACCGGCAATGGCATCAACACCTTTCCGAATTATAAATGTATTTACCGTTGCGGAGAACTGACAGCCTTCAGTACATGAAACCAGAAGGAATCTTGGTGTAGCTGGGAGAGTCTTGAATTGTTAGCCACATTCCATTTATTTTGTTGATATTGATTGGGAAGATGATTGGCTCGTTGTGAGAAAACCCACAATGATTGCTAGCATCTCCGATGATGAGCTCCTTCCAACTGCCCCCCCCCCCCCCCCTTCACAAGAGGCGGGGTCACCCATCATAGGTGATTGTTCACACCTCACGCCACACCTCCCGAACACCTGACAGAGGGACTAATCGGCAATTTGGAAAGGTAGCGGCTGAGGCAATCGTCCTTCCCTGGGCTGGGCCTTTACCAGGGGGTACATGCAAACCCTACCTGTCGACCCAGGGCTGGGAATTATGCGTTACCCAGTCATCTGTTACGCATCAGATATGTGGGCCAGCCGTCAGGAGCGCACAGAGAGGAAGAAGAAAAAGATGAACCTCAAACACCAAAGTGGAGGAACGAGAGGAAAAGGGAAACAAAGAAAGAAAAAGAGAATGAAGGACAGTGGTGAGACTGTTCTTATGCCAGCGACAGCCAAAAATGCGGAACATTCCCAGTAACACCCCAGACACTTTCCCCAAGGGAGGGGAGAAAGAATAGCAAGAGGATAGACATGCAGCATGGAGGGGAAAAGATGCTGCAAAGGCTGGTGACCCATGGTAGCTAAGCAAGAACCCACCAAAGAGTGGCGAGCCCCCTGGGGGGTCAGTTGATATAGTGACTGCCATTACCCCAGCTGCTATGTGGTTGGGCAACAATGGCCAGTTACAGTGTGACTGCCATTGCCCTGGATACTATTGGGAAGTAATGGTAAATTGACGACTACCATTACACCAGACACTGTTGCTTGGGACAATGATGATCAATGGATTGGTGGACTGCCATTAGCCCATATACTGTTGGGTGGAAGAATGATACTCAGTTGATGGGGTGACTGCCATTACCACTTGATCTTGGCGACTACTGTTACCTACCGGTACTGCTGGGGGCAATTACGTTTATCTCAACTTTGTGAAATATGACATGCTTGGAAATTGCGTCATTGTGCATATGCTGTTGTCAGCAAGTTAATCACTTTCAGGTATGCTTCCTAAATTTAAAACAAGTATTAATTCATCTGAGACTTTGCAGACTGGGCAAATGTACACACCTTGGTACAGCAACTCCTGGCATCATTCACATGCAGCCTTCTCCCATCCTTTCTCTCCCTCTTTACCTCAACACTTTGCTATTTAAGAGGTACAACGCGTTAAACATCTCATCGAAAAGTCATTTTTAACACAGTTTGTTCTGTTAAAGTGTCGGAAATGTAACATTTTGCCGATAAAAATGCTACCATAGGTGAGTCCCAATGCAAAAGTAATAATATAAAAAGGGCTATTAGTCAATAACGTTATTTACGTTTTCATGATGCATTATCTTCTGTATCTCTTAAATGGTGCTTGTTCAATTCGTTTTTGAATCACAAACAACACAATCTTATTTAGGTCTAGGAGTAACTGTTCAGTACTGTTATAGAAGAATTTATACATGGAAATACTTAATTTGAGAGTTCATCATGCCTTACATCGACTGTAGTACAATAATCGAACTATGTTTATTGTGCGTTGTGTGTGTGTGTGTGTGTGTGTGTGTGTGTGTGTGTGTGTGAGAGAGAGAGAGAGAGAGAGAGAGAGAGAGAGAGAGAGAGAGAGAGAGAGAGAGGGAGAGAGAGAACAAGAGAGAGAGAGGGGGGGGGGAGGAGACAGAGATGAATTTTTCTGATGAGGCAGAATCCCTGCTGGTGAAAAGTGTGTGTCTGTTAGTAGTAAGGTTATGTTAGCATGCTCTGATGACACTGAACCATCAGCTGAAAGTGACATTGAAGATGGCCCTGGCAGGAAATTAAATGATCCACGATGGCACTACAGCAATTATAAACTTCAAGATGGTGTTAAAAAGTGTCTGCATGGTATGAAACTTGTGATAAGATCAAAAATATCCAAAGACCTGTATTATTTATAAAAAATAATGATCAGTATGCTATTTCATCCGAGGTCATGTAGTGAGTGGCAGCATCATTTATCTTATTGACAGACCATGACAAATGTTTTGAACAGCAAGATGAAGCCAACATCCTAGCATGGGGTGACTATAATGTTTGACTAGCTTTAACATGAGATTTAGACAACAAAGAAGAGTTTATGACTGATTTAGACATGGTAATAACGTTGTTTAGTTTGGTATAAAATCATACTAGTCTCATCGACAAGCGCACTTTAAACTGTAAGTTACACCAGCAGTAGCGTCCAATGTGTGTTATTTTATGTTATAAATAAATTTGAATGTATTTTAATGAATAACGAAGAAAATTTCTGGCACAAAGATCGAACAGAGATTGTTTCAATTGTAGCTTTTCGTCTAATTACCATTAGCAGTGCTACTATGTAAGCCATATGCATTTTTTAATGTTACAGAACAAGTAGATTATGACTGAAGTGCCACATGTGTTTTGTACCTGACTTCTTACATCTTTTATTTCTGTGCGATATCTAATTTTTCTTTTTATTGACATATCTGAAATTATGCTTGCTCGTTATGATCAGCAACCTACATGTGTTGTGTGCGTACTTGATAAATAATTCTATTTTATTGAAAAGATGTTGGACGTTCCCCCATGTGTGGTAGTTTGTTCCATCATTGTCTTTGAGCATGTATGTAACTCACTGCGAAGTTACCCTTGCGTATGATGAATATATGCAGGTTAAGTGATAAACATCTCATCAAAGCACATCACTTAAAGTATGGATAGTTGTGCTAAAGAGACAGAAAATGTGACACTGGTGTAAAGAACATCAGTGGAACAGAACCACAGATCTGTTCAAGACCGGAAGTGATTAAAACAGCTATTTTAGTCAGGTAATACGTAAATTTTATTGTTCTGGTGTAGAGCATGATGTGATATATTCACCCCCCTCCCCCCAAAATGGTGTTTGGTGAGGCGGAGCGCTAGTGAAAACTTCTTAAAAGTAAGGTGACAGAAGTTTTATCTTTGTACCACTAGTAACATAGTCTCAAGTATGCCTATGAGCGAAATGGCAAAATCATTTTGATACATGTAACAGACAGTTTAAACATGGAATTAACATTGTGGTATTTAATTTGATAATTCCCAGTCATGCAAGAGGCATCTGGTGAAACATAGTAAACACTATATGTGTCGCTGATGTGATTTTTGACACAAATTTTCGCTGTGGAAATATCTGACTTACATTTTAGATGTGGAAATACCAAGCTAGATCATTTACATATTTGGCAGACATTTTAGTCATGGAATTACTGTAAGTTACACAGTTTACGAATTTTGACATATATTTTAGATGTGGACATATTGTAAGTTACTCTTCCCCACAAAAATGATGCTTGTTAAGGTTCGTTTTTGCACAAGTGCCAACTGCCTGTGTAGCGTCTTATTTTTAGACATATCTGTTTATATTATTATAGAACAATTTAGACATGGGAATACCACTGTGACAATAAACTTTAGAATTCACAGTCATGCTCTATGTGTCAAGAGTTAAGTTACACATTAATTCCATTCTTGCAGTAGCTGACAGTTATACATCAGTAACTCACGTTGCCTATTTGTTTGTGTCAACTATCACTCCTTGTCTGTTTAGTGTAGTATTTTAGCCAACATGTGTTGTACAGTTGTAGGTTTAGTCAGGTTCGTCTTTGTACATAACCTCATCTAAAAATAACATAAAATGCCTCTTGCTTGCTAGCATGGCATTTTTAGCCACATGTATTTTGCATAGTCACAGAGCAATTACACACAGAAATAACAATGGGGCACTTAATTTGAGAGTCCACAGCATTGTTTTAGGTGTCAATTTTCATAGATATTTTAGACCTGGAAATAACATTGACATAAACGTGTGTGTGTGTGTGTGCACGCATATTTATTGCACTGTATGCACATAAATGAGATAAAACTAGTGATGAGGCAGATTTTTTTTCTGACAAAACTATGTATCAGATTACTGCTCACACTCCACCTCGCCCCTGTATCTAGGCAACCCGTGTGAGTGACATCAAGCGGCCACATACACCTTAAATGCAACTCCACCTGCCACAGTTTGAGGAATGGCCGGAGGGCATATTTGATCCCATATTGACATTGCAATCCTTCTATCGGTGAAACAAAAATACCATATTTGAACTTGTGACTAATGGAAATTGGCACCAAACAGACTGGATTCCAGATATCCAACTTTTCGCAAACTACTGCATTAACTACACTTGCCATTTTTATGGTGTTTAACCGAAGTAATCCCATTCGCATTTTAAAGTGAACCTAAATATATTCTGTCTTCTTAAGAACGTTTTTCCCTTTTGATGGTGTTGCAAGACGGTATAACAGAACAGCAGATGATGAATTAAATGACTTTGTTCAAAAATGTGTGTGAAATCTTACGGGACTTAACTGCTAAGGTCATCAGTCCCTAAGCTTACACACTACTTAACCTAAATTATCCTAAGGACAAACACACACACCCATGCCCGAGGGAGGACTCGAACCTCCACCGGGACCAGCCGCACAGTCCATGACTGCAGCGCCTAAGATCGCTCGGTTAATCCCGCGCGGCTTAAGTGACTTTCTTCTGTTTCTTTATTCTAGATGATATAAAAAAATTTGAAACTATGAAACTAAATTCTTCTTCTTTTAAGAATGAAATAGCGCAAATCTTCTACTTCTGCGAAGCCAGAATAAGGCCTTATGACCTGTTCCAGACACACGACCTCTTTCTCGGCCTTCCCACACTCCTTCTTCCAGTAGGACTGTGTTCCATCCTTTGTTTTGGGATTCTCGGGGTGATAACACAATACATGCTCTTTCCTACTCCGCTTTCGTTGGATTGCATTATCTGTTAATGGCTGTAGTACCAGTCCTTCCTTATTTCTTTAGTTATCTTGTCCTTGCTTCTGCAACCTTTCACTGATTTGTATTTTGAATTAAATAGCAGTGACGCGATGATTTTTTTCGCCTTCTTCCTATTAGTTAGATTTTTAAGTATACTGTCAATTTATATGGAAACGTCACACTTGTGGGTGGGACGAAATAAAACATAAATAGTTCTGGGAAGTGTCTTTTCTTGTGCTGGAGTGGATTTGTAATTTTCCAGTGTTGAATTGACAGATGTATCATAAAGTCTTGGATATCCGGATTGGCAGTCAGTTCAATCACAAGTAGGTGCTGTGCTTGGCCTTCGGGATGTCCCCAGCTCGACTTTAAAATGTACGTTGTTTCGACCGTATGTAGTGCTATGCGGTTCATGAGCGTCAGCTTCTTTCTCGCCTAGTTCCGTATGACGATTTGTCGTATGCAGATAAACCTTTATGACGTCGACTCAATAACTTGGCCGTGATCGCAAAGTGGGCTTGACGCGACACTGATCCGGTGTCTTTTTTCCTTTGTGGTGGTCGTTTTCGTAGCTGCGTCGTACCAAACAAAGGTTGGAAGCATCTTGTTATGCACGTTGTCCCAAGAATTTTTAAGAACTTCTTGTGCAGTATAGGTCTTTTGGAGGTAATACAAGTATTCGAATTGAGATTAATCTGTGGCTCAATACTCTGCGGTTGAAGAAGGTGGAATTAACGTCGAGTTATGCTCTCGTTGTTAACCGTCAGAATCTTATATGCTGTTTCAGATACATGGCCTTGCATGGTATAGCTAAGGATTTCTGAGGCCTAAATGTTAGGCTATGTATGCACGACTCCAAGGGTCTTAAACTTGCATTGTCACTTACGTTCACACCTATGATTTCTAAACGCTACCATCAGAGGATCTCTCATGGGGTCCATCGCCCATTCATTTCATTTCAGAGAAAATATTTCAGTTCATAAATATCATTTGTGCCTTTGCTTTTCCAAACACCAAAAGTCTCCTAGGATCAATTCCGTGGTATTCGTACCACCACACCAATCTGTGTTTTTTAAAATCCTTTACAGACACTTTCGGGAGCAGCTGAACAGTACTAGGAATGGGAACGGAGAGCGAATAATTCAGTTCTGCAATAAATATCAGCTAGTATCAGTGAGTACTGTGTTCAAGAATCACAAGAGGAGGTGGTGTACCTGGGAAAGGCCAGAAGATAAGCGAAGATTTCAGTTACTTTACATCATTGTCAGGCACAGATTGCGAAATCATATACTGAATTGTAAGTCGTACACAGGAGCAGATATAGACACAGGTCACAATTTTGTAGTGATGAAGAGTAGGTTAACGTTTAAGGGACTAGTCAGGAAGAATCGATACCCAAAGAAGTGGGACACAGAAGTACTAAGGAATGAAGAGATACACTTGAAGTTCTCTGAGTCTATAGATACTGCGATAAGGAATAGCTCAGCATGCAGCTCAATTGAAGAAGAATAAACATCTCCGACAAGAGCAATCACAGAAGTTGGAAGGAAAAGGTACAAAGAAGGTAACTGCGAAGAAGCCATAGGTAACAGAAGAAATACTTCAGCTCATCGACGAAAGAAGGCAGTAAAAAATTGTTCGCGGAAATTCTGAAATACAAAAATACAAGTCATTTAGGAATGAAATAAATAGGGAGTACAGGAAAGCTAAGGCGAAATCGTTGCATGAGAAACGTTGAGAAATCGAAAAAGGAATGATTGATGAAGAACTGATTCAGCATATAGAAAAGTCAAAATTATCTTTGGTGAAATTAAAAGCAACGGCGACATCGTTAATAGTTAAACGCAGAGAGGAGTACGGATAGGTTGAAAGAGTATACGGATGGCCTTTATGAGGGCGAAGACGTATCTGATGACGTGATATTAGAACAAACAGAGTCGATGTAGAAGAGACAGGAGATCCAGTATTAGAATCAGAATTTAAAACAGCTTTGGAAGACCGAAAATCATAAAAGCAGAAGGGATAGATAACATTCCCACAGAGTTTCTAAAATCATAGAGCAAGTGGCAACAAAACAACTGTTCACGT
Organism: Schistocerca nitens; assembly: GCF_023898315.1. Classification (NCBI taxonomy): domain Eukaryota; kingdom Metazoa; phylum Arthropoda; class Insecta; order Orthoptera; family Acrididae; genus Schistocerca; species Schistocerca nitens. The sequence continues at coordinate 404,409,342 of NC_064619.1, read as the reverse complement.
CTGTGTGTAGAATGTGTGAGTGTGGCGACACACCATCTGACTTCCGGCTAAACACCATCCACGCAATTAAGTAGACTGCAAGAACCGAGATTTATCCCACAATCAGCTTAACAGCTCATACATCCAAGTTGCTCACAAGAATAATATACAGAAGAATGGGAAAGAAAATTGAGGATGTGTTAGATGACGATCAGTTTGGCCTTAGGAAAGGTAAAGGCACCAGAGAGGCAGTTCTGAGTTTGCGGTTTATAATGGAAACAAGACTAAAGAAAAATCAAGAAACGTTTCTAGGATTTGTCGACCTGGAAAAGGCGTGCGACAATGTGAAGTGTCGCAAGATGTTCGAAATTATAAGAAAAATAGGGTTAAGCTATAGGGAAAGAAGGGTAATACACAAGACGTACAACAGCGAAGGGGGAACAATGAGTGGACGACCTAGAACGAAATGCTCGGATTAAAAAGGGTGTAAGACAGGCATGTCGTCTTTCGCACCAACTGTTCGATCTGTACATCGAAGTAGCAATGAAGAGAATAATAGAAAGGTTCAAGAGCAGAGTTAAAATTCAAGGTGAAACGGTATCAGTGACAAATTTCGCTCCTGATACTGCTAACCGCGCCTCTCGGGACACCCAGACGCCAACGCCGGGCGGCCTTGTTACAAGAATAGCCGCAGCAGACAAGTAATTCTAGTGTGCCGTGAATGCGCCTGGCTGTGCTATTGTGTATTCAACGCTACAGTGTGTCTCGAGTGTTACTAATGATTTACTGTTATCGAGTCAGCTCTAGAGTTACCTCGCAGAACGGTTGTTATTTTGGCGCTACGTACTTTAAACAATTCGGCCACCAGTGTATTAAACAGGTCCACAGAATCACAGCTGGGACGATTAATGAAAGTAAAGTTACTCCTTAACTAGGAAAGTGATTTTTCTCTTATGCAATATGGTCGCGAAGGAATGTCCCGTGCATAACAAAAGTCTACCCTTGTACTCTATTTTTTCGTTGATCAGTCTCCTAGTTTTTGTCTGTAACTGATTCAGGTTAATGTAATGTGGTTTGGAGGCGAAACTTTTGCAGATATCTATGTCTTCTTTTGGCATCGCCGCTGCTCCTACACATTCGACGTCGAACCATGGCTGTGGGTTGTGGTTTGGGCTCTCTTGTCTACGAAAGTGACGTTAATACAATTTCTTAAACACGGACGGTAAAATTTGCATACGAACTCTATTAGTGGTCAAAGTCCTGATATTTCTCAATATTGATTTATTCATACGTGTCTCAGTATGCTCTTCCTATATTCTATCTTCTAACAGTGTGGATTATATTACAATTACTTTGTTATTGCAGCTAAGATGGAGTGGAAGAATACGATTAGACTTCTCTGATTACTTATTAGTAACAAATGAAAATTTGTGCTAGACTGGGACTCGAACCGGATGTTGTGGTTTAGATGAGCGCTCGCCTTCACCATTTCTTGTCTCCATTTTGTTCATTATTTTTCTTGGCGTTTGGTCTGGATGGACGTCGCATGATACTCCTTCAAGTTCATCGTTGAATATTTCACTCAGCTTTTTTTATTACAAAGGGGAGCCAGCCTCCTGATCGAACACCATGAGCTACCGTGCCATCTACCACTTCGGCTATCTGAACACGCCTCCAGGACCGACTATATGCCAGCACTCGCACAATTGCTGTGATTGGCGAACAAGGAGAGACTGCGGAAAACTAGTTCTAATTTTGGCCACCAGGTGCCAATCTGGCGCTGTACAGCATCTCGTCGACGTCTCCGGTGCTCGTATTAGTAGTAGTAGTAGCTTTATTCTTCTGTCTTTTTACAAAGATATAGGACATGTCAAATCATTAACAAGATTAGACCAATTTAAAATACGCTAATTCGTATACACATACATTTATTCGTATACATATATATTTACAGACTCCTAGTTAGAGACAATCATTAGATTTACTCCTGGTACACAATACATCTTTTGCAATTAATTTATTGAATAATGCATTGCCACTCTGTTCACTCATATCTCACTATCAGTCACTGCACACACTATACACACATTGTTTCATAACACTTCACTCACTACACACAGAAACACCTACACACTGGTGACCTCTGGGCCATTTTCTGTACCGCAACTTCCCATTTGCTATTCTGTAAGACTGAGTCAGCATCCCTCTATAATGAGTGAGAAGTTGAGCTCAGAATGAGGAAGAGGTGTTAGTATTGTGCTATTGTGTTCAAACATTATGAACTACCTCGAAGAAAACTGTCTATTGACACACTGTCAACATGGATTTAGAAAACATCGTTCCTGTGAAACACAACTAACTCCTTATTCACAAGAAGTGTTGAGTGCTATTGACAACGGATTTCAGATCGATTCCGTATTTCTGGATTTCCGGAAGGCTTTTAACACTGTTCCACACAAGCAGCTTGTAGTGAAATTGCGTGATTATGGAATATCGTCTCAGTTATGTGATTGGATTTGTGATTTCCTGTCAGAAAGGTCACAGTTAGTAGTAATTGACAGAAAGTCATCGAGTAAAACAGAAGTGATTTCTGGCGTTCCCCAAGGTCGTGTTATAGGCCCTTTGCTGTTCCTTATCTACATAAACGATCTGGGGGTCAATCTAAGCAGCCGTCTGAGGTTGTTTGCAGTGACGCTGTCGTTTATCGACTAGTAAAGTCAGCAGAAGGTAAAAACAAATTGCAAAACTATTTAGAAAAGATATCTGTATGGTGTGAAAATTGGCAGTTGGCCCTAAATAACGACAAGTGTGAGGTCATCCACATGAGTGCTAAAAGGAATTCGTTAAACTTCATTTACACGATAAATCAGTTTAACCTAAAAGCCGTAAATGCAACTAAATACCTAGAAATTACAATTACTAACAACTTAAATTGGAAGGAACACATAGAAAATGTTGTGGGAAAGGCTAACCAAAGACTGCGTTTTATTGGCAGGACACTTATAAAATGTAACAGGTCTACTAAGGAGACTGCCTACACTACGCTTGTCCGTCCCCTTTTAGAATACTGCTGCGCGGTGTGGGATACTTACCAGATAGGACTGACGGAGTACATCGAAAATGTTCAAAGAAGGGCAGCACGTTTTGTATTATTGCGAAATATGGGAGACAGTGTCACAGAAATGATACAGGATTTGGGCTGGACTTCATGAAAAGATAGGTGTATTTCGTTGCGACGGGATCTTCTCACGAAATTCCAATCACCAACTTTCTCCGCCGAATGCGAAAATATTTTGTTGACGCCGACCTACATAGGGAGGAACGATCGCCACGATAAAATAAGGGAAATCAGATTTCGTACGGAAAGATATAGGTGTTCATTCTTTCTGCGCGCTATACGAGATTGGAATAATATACACTCCTGGAAATGGAAAAAAGAACACATTGACACCGGTGTGTCAGACCCACCATACTTGCTCCGGACACTGCGAGAGGGCTGTACAAGCAATGATTACACGCACGGCACAGCGGACACACCAGGAACCGCGGTGTTGGCCGTCGAATGGCGCTAGCTGCGCAGCATTTATGCACCGCCGCCGTCAGTGTCAGCCAGTTTTCCGTGGCATACGGAGCTCCATCGCAGTCTTTAACACTGGTAGCATGCCGCGACAGCGTGAACGTGAACCGTATGTGCAGTTGACGGACTTTGAGCGAGGGCGTATAGTGGGCATGCGGGAGGCCGGGTGGACGTACCGCCGAATTGCTCAACACGTGGGGCGTGAGGTCTCCACAGTACATCGATGTTGTCGCCAGTGGTCGGCGGAAGGTGCACGTGCCCGTCGACCTGGGACCGGACCGCAGCGACGCACGGATGCACGCCAAGACCGTAGGATCCTACGCAGTGCCGTAGGGGACCGCACCGCCACTTCCCAGCAAATTAGGGACACTGTTGCTCCTGGGGTATCGGCGAGGACCATTCGCAACCGTCTCCATGAAGCTGGGCTACGGTCCCGCACACCGTTAGGCCGTCTTCCGCTCACGCCCCAACATCGTGCAGCCCGCCTCCAGTGGTGTCGCGACAGGCGTGAATGGAGGGACGAATGGAGACGTGTCGTCTTCAGCGATGAGAGTCGCTTCTGCCTTGGTGCCAATGATGGTCGTCTGCGTGTTTGGCGCCGTGCAGGTGAGCGCCACAATCAGGACTGCGTACGACCGAGGCACACAGGGCCAACACCCGGCATCATGGTGTGGGGAGCGATCTCCTACACTGGCCGTACACCACTGGTGATCGTCGAGGGGACACTGAATAGTGCACGGTACATCCAAACCGTCATCGAACCCATCGTTCTACCATTCCTAGACCGGCAAGGGAACTTGCTGTTCCAACAGGACAATGCACGTCCGCATGTATCCCGTGCCACCCAACGTGCTCTAGAAGGTGTAAGTCAACTACCCTGGCTACAAGATCTCCGGATCTGTCCCCCATTGAGCATGTTTGGGACTGGATGAAGCGTCGTCTCACGCGGTCTGCACGTCCAGCACGAACGCTGGTCCAACTGAGGCGCCAGGTGGAAATGGCATGGCAAGCCGTTCCACAGGACTACATCCAGCATCTCTACGATCGTCTCCATGGGAGAATAGCAGCCTGCATTGCTGCGAAAGGTGGATATACACTGTACTAGTGCCGACATTGTGCATGCTCTGTTGCCTGTGTCTATGTGCCTGTGGTTCTGTCAGTGTGATCATGTGATGTATCTGACCCCAGGAATGTGTCAATAAAGTTTCCCCTTCCTGGGACAATGAATTCACGGTGTTCTTATTTCAATTTCCAGGAGTGTAGAATTGTGAAGGTGATTCGATGAGCCCTTTGCCAGACACTTAAATGTGATTTGCGGAGTATCCATGTAGATGTAGATGTATGCATAGCTTGGGGGTAAGTTTTTCTAGAAAATGAAAAAAAGAAGGAAAAAAACATAGTGTGAAGGTGTTATGTGGAATGTTGGATGTTTTATAATCATTGTTATTATTTATTTGTGTAACTTTTTTTTACCAAAACCCCTACTCTGTTTTACCTAAGTAATCGTTCAATGTATAAAATGTATTGCATAACAGGTACTTTTTAGCTGCCTTTTCAAATAAGTGTATTTTTGCAATTTCTTTAATCTCTTTTGGTAATTTATTGTACAGTTTTATTACTTCTTAGAAAATGCTGTTTTGAGTTTTATGTTAATTTCTCTTGGTAAATGTAAGCTGCGTCTAGCTCTTGTTCCATGATCATGGACAGAGATGTTTGTGCAGTAATTACTAATGTTATTTTTGATGTGTACGACTGACTGGTAAATGTATCCACACGGAGCAGTTATAATCTCCACTGTTTTGAACAGATCTTCACAACAGTTGAACACATTGTGTAAGAGGCGGTTGCTAGTAAAATCAACATTATTCCTTCTCACTTGTTTGACCTTTTCTGGCCATAATACATTACATATGGGAACATTGTTCAATGGCTTTTGTGCATTCAGAGCGCCAGATCTGCAACTGGTGGTCAAAATTGGAATTGATTTTTTCCAGTGTAACAGGATACATCGTTAAATGTAAATGTCGCGTGTCTAGGGCCTCCAGTGAGGTAGACCGTTCGCCTGGTGCAAGTCTTTCGATTTGACGCCACTTCGGCGACTTGCGCGTCGGTGTGGATGAAATGATGATGATTAGGACAACACAACACCCAGTCCCTGAGCGGAGAAAATCTCCGACACAGCCGGGAATGGAAGCTGGGCCCTGAGGATTGACATTCTGTCACGCTGACCACTCAGCTACCGGGGGCGGACGGTACACCGTTAAACACACACATGCTGCAACAATAATAATAAAGTTTCCGCCTGTGCGAGTACAGGACGTAGACACACAGTAGTATATGGAGATTTGAGTCGGCTCTGGTGGCGTGCTCAGGTAACCGAAGCGATTAAGGTTACTGATCGTGTGAAACAGGAAATCCGGGATCGAGTCCCAGCCAAGCACAAATTTTCATCTGTCACTAACACGTTGTAGAGCAGCAGTCTTATCGTGTTCGTAATTCCAGATACATTTCTTCCCTTAATTAATCATGCATGAATATCTGAAGGAGACTGCATAATACATCGTTCAATACAGCACTGGAAACAATAACGTGGACCGGCAGATGATCTGGTCTCAGGGCTTCCACTAATAACACCCAAGTGAAGTCAAATGATAAGGAAGCAGAAAAAAACTAAAGTCCGTGACGTTTGTTAGAAGATATTACTGATTAACAAAACTATTTGTTTAGCCTACTTCAGGGATTCCCAACCTTTTCAGCTGGCGGACCCCTTCTTCAGTTGAAAATCCATGGCGGACCCCTAGTCAGTCAAAAGCACAGTAACTTTAAATTTCAGAGCGAAACCCATGGGAACTGAAAGCTTGTAGCTTGTTAATGCAAGTGCCATGTTCCCAATGAAACCCCCCCCCCCCCACTCCCCGAAGTATCAATAGTCTTTGGTTTAGAGATGAATGAAAACAACTTGAAATTAACGATCCAATTTGATTCCCACTGTATCCAGACTTACTTGTGGATTTACTCCCTTTGTTCAACACACTATAGTCTGATTAAAATTACTTGGTAATTGAAATGTCTTCTTCCAAGAGCAATCAACGTCACGTCTAAACTGTTCGCTGTTGACAAGCTGCCGCTTATGGTATGTTCACTTCCACTATTTGGCTACTGTTGTGTAAGGAGCATGCATATTTCGTAACAGTCGTGTGTGTGATTTTTCGTGAAATCCGAAGAAAAATGTTCAAATGTATGTGAAGTCTTCCTTTGGTCGTCCTCCCTCCTCATTCATTTCAACTGGAAACTTCCCTTGTTGTGTAGGCGATGGAGAAACTGCACCCTTCTTCAATGATTCTGACTTCAGCACCGATCCATGTTAGAAGTAATAAACTGGTCAAAAATCGAGTTATGAAATAGGTAGTGCACTGACAAAACAAGTTTAACATTTAATGATACCTGGGGCGGCATACGTGCCAGCGAGTGCTGTGATTGGTCGACAAAGCTCGCTCCGCGCATGCGTAAAAGGTTTCAGCGCATCTAAAGCCGTGAGCCGGCGGACAGACGACCCCCGTATTGTTGCGAAACAGTCGATCAGAGAAGCCGCATTCTCCGGCACTAAACTGCGTATACGTTCTCACTTAGGAACCGCAAAGGCTGCTTGGGAATACGACCTGAAGTAAAAGTACACATATTTTTCACACGAAAAAAAATAGTGATGAATTTGATTTTCACATTTTTATTCAATAATTTTACTCATTATTTTACACGATTTGGTGAAAGGTGGCCGCGGACCCCCTAGAAAGAGCCGGCGGACCCCTAAGGGGTCCGCGGACCACAGGTTGGGAAGCCCTGGCCTAGTTAATAGTTTCACACTTACCGTTTACCATTGCTCTGAAACCATACGACTATTCTGCGCTGAGCGGTGAATATTAAAATCTCCTTTTGCAGTTTTATGATACTTTTCTTCTTTGAGTATCGCTTTCAACATTAGCCCCAGGTATCCCATGCGATCTATACTTGGAGAGAAACTTGTCAGTTCTCTTAGTGTAGATAGTTACCCCCTCCACGTGAAGCGGCAAATCTAAGTTATGCAGTACATGTTTGAAGCTCCTGGGGGAAGCATGTGTTGCATTGTATAATTCTGTAAGTATTTAATGCCGATCTGGAACCGATGTAAGTTACACCGCTATCTAACACATACAATCGCGACAGGCGCTGCTGCGAAAGCTGTTACCATTTGATAGCTGCAGGGATGACAGCGCTCTTTTTTTTTCTTTTTAAATTCTTTGTTGATCTCATTTTGTTCTGTTTTGTTCGTTGTATATGTTCGGGGCGGACGTCTCATGACACTCGTTCAGGTTGTTCGTTGATCCGTTCACTCAGTTTTTTTTCTACCCTCTGACCGAACACGCTGAGCTACCGTGCCGGCGTGCTCCTAGCTCTGAGATAGCAGACATTCACACGCGTTAAAGTATGCTTGTTTTTAATAATTTTTAAAATTAATTAACGAAATAATTACTATATTTTACGTTCCATGCGTTAGTCGATTACCAAGAGAAATTAATTATAGTGAAATAAATATAAAAACAGTGGAATCTCCCTAAGGACATAAGCTACAAATTATTCGTTAAGAAAAACTTTCGAACATGTACATAACTGCAGCATATTCCGCTGAAAGCAAGTGGATATAAATACATATTTCATGCATGAGAAGCATATATTTCTGTTGCTGTCTGTTCTGATTATGACAGGTGCTTTTCTTGACACGTAAAAATTTTGTGTAAACTTTAATGATTCGCCTATTCTTACATTTCACTCAACGTTCAAATACCCGAATATTTTTGTAAATGTTATTACTTTTGCATCAAAAGCTAATGTGTTTAAGGTTCTCGCTATTCGTGATTCAGATGTAGCAACAATTGTGGAATTGCTTTTTCTGCGCTGGGTAAAACGTTTTACTGCTTATGACGTTTTATTATCACGTCTGTGATTCCATTCCGCTACAGCTGTACTGACTTATTTGTTACGTTAAATAATGTAGGTATTACTTCCGTACAAGTTTCCTACGTTCCAAGTTCACTGATTTGGCTGGAACTGTAGCGAACATAACTTTGTGTTGTTGGGAAGATATACGTTGTCTTTCTGCAAAAGGCCAGACCTTCTGGTGATTACTAGCAATGTTTTGGTCTTACAGGAAAACGATATTCTTCAGTGAATAACTTTACGTTACAAGAGAATCATAAATAAACTGTCCTGTAATGTAAAGTTTCACACCTCCCAGGGTCCTTATGAAACTGAAGAAAGACAAATGTGGTGTCATTTTTAATTATTGTCGATTTTTATGGAACTACATAGGCTTCCCGTTGTAAAAACTATGTTACAGATCAGTATAAACCATACTATACGCACTCATCTCGTAACATATTCAGAGGTGTATTTTGCTGGCTGCTTGGTGCACTTCTATCACAATGGGTAACAAAAACGAAACGCTGTGTCGCGAATGTTCGTTAGGGATTCGTACAGGTGCTGATGTAATGTGGTTGTGGATATCCAGAGCATAATCTACGGTTTGCTGATGACTACTAAAAATAAGACACAGGACGAAATATTCGTCAGCATCTTAAAAGAGCACAACAGTCACTTCGCAGCGCTGTAGTAGGGATGGGAAAAGCCGAACCATTAAAAAAAATACCGGTATTTTAGCTCCGAAGAACCGGTATTTTTCGGTGTTTGTTTGGTCTGTATCATAACAGATGTTTTTTATTTTTACTAATAACCGAGTAAAAGACCGAAATATCAATTAGTCATAGTATGTTGTTGTTGTAGTGGTCTTCAGTCCTGAGACTGGTTTGATGCAGCTCTCCATGCTACTCTATCCTGTGCAAGCTTCTTCATCTCCCAGTATTTACTGCAACCTACATCCATCTGAATCTGCTTAGTGTACTCATCTCTTGGTCTCCCTCTACGATTTTTACCCTCCAATGCTAAATTTGTGATCCCTTGATGCCTCAGAACATGTCCTACCAACCGATCCCTTCTTCGAGTCAAATTGTGTCACAAACTCCTCTTCTCTCCAATTCTATTCAATACCTCCTCATTAGTTATGTGATCTACCCACCTAATCTTCAGCATTCTTCTATAGCACCACATTTCGGAAGGTTCTATTCTCTTCTTGTCCAGACTATTCACTTCCATACATGGCTACATTCCATACAAATACTTTCAGAGTAACAGAGCGATAATTTTTCGTTTTTCATTAAATATTTCTTTAAAAAGAAGTAATTTTTATAAATAAAGTTACCTTTATTTTAAATATATATCGAATGGGAAAAGTAACAATGCCGACAGAAACGAGCAATACACACACACACACACACACACACACACACACACACACACACACACACCCGCGCGCTCACACATCCCTTAAGAACTGGTAGAGCATTACTGAGATAGTAATGTGCCTGTTGCTATCTGTCGTTGGCTGAGGTACACGAGTACATGCACTGTCCAAGACTTCCCCGCACCTGCTCTATTCCCTAGATTCTCACTGCCGTCACCGATCACACGTTGTACTGGATAAATGTTTTTTACGAAATGACATAACAATGAATTGCAATGCTTCATTTCCTTTAAGAGATTAAATATTTGTCTGCAATTTCTATGTAATAATAAAAGAGGAAGGAGATTATGATAACAGTAATAAATTAAAAACGTAACAACTATTCATTTATAATGCACAATAAAAATAGGAAGTGGCTGATCTGTAATAGTGTCTACATAATACGCCTTTGTCTGCTTGGCTCTTCATAACGGACATGTTAACACGAAAAACAGACTTCTGCAACCTCATTTTTCACTCTTTAGCACTGATTATTCGTAATGCCCAAATTATGACATGATCCCTGATTACAGCATGATTTTTGAGCAGCGTTTCAAAAAGTAGTCAATATGAGAATGCTGTTGATTTTTTCCTAGTATTCAGCCACTTACCACTTTCCTTTGTTCGATTCTGCGTTTATTACAGGAAATAACAGGAAAACATCGAAAATCGGGAATTTCAGAAATCGGTTGTTTTGAGCGGTTGTAACAATCAGGTTAAACTGGCGTGGAATAAAAAAACGATTTAACGGAAAACCGATTGTTTCAGCGATAATACACTGTGGATGCTGTCGAAATGGTACCAAGCTGTCATGTGAGCATCCACCGTCGACGTAATTCATGGTAGGGAAGAGGTGGGTATATGTCAGTCGATTTTGTGAAATCAGCGCAGCAAGATTAGTCGACGAGGATACGCGTCAGAATGGCAGAAAGGAACTTTCGTCTTCAGACGTACCAATGGCCACACCATGAATGAAGTTGTTCGACTTTTTTTGGCGTGTCAGCCCAGACTGTTGTCGATGAGTATCGATTTCAAACCCGACAAGAATTACTGTTGCCGTTGGGCGTAGGTCTATCTCAAACAGTTTCCGAGAGGCTCATAAAGTTGCACGTTTTCAATAGACCACACAAGTCAGGCGTGTAGAGCAGATTAGCAATATTGCCTGCTTTCAAACGATGCAAGGTGTCGAGTGCACCAACGGCTCAGTGGCGTTTCATCCACAGTGTACTACCTGAATATACGGCGTTGTCCTCATGTGCATTTAATTCTACTAGTCAGTCTCCTCCTTATCCCTTACCTCCTCTGCCTGCCCTCCTCGGCCATCTGTCTGTCCACGTCCTTCATGCCCACTCTCTCCACCTCCCCCTGCCCATCTATAAGTCCATCTCTTTCACTTTCCTTTTCGCGACCATTTTCTCATCCACCTCGCCCTGTTCATCTCCTCGTCCCCCACCTCTTCCTTTTCACAAATCTTCTTCAATGTGTGCCGTGCAGTGACATGAGTTTTTAGGTACGTTCAGCAGCATATGTGGATACTGTCTGCTTAATGTGTTGCGAATAGTGTTAGTAGCAACGAAGCAATAAAAGCAAACGTCGTGAAGTCATGCCTGATGGGATAGTTTTACAGCTGAACAGCGAAAATGTAGTAAGCAATAAACTTGTTTCCTTACATCATTTTGTGGGGGTAGTCAGCGAGAAAAAGTTTCGTAAAGACTTGAAATTATGTTTAAAGTTTGTTGCAAGTAACTATGTTATCTCGTTATCAAATACTGGATAGTGCGCATAGTAGCTATACGTTATACAACGTGTACATTGGGCAACAGTGTGGAATAAACACATTGGAGATTGATAACATTGTATTCATTATTTTGAATTGTATCACGTAGCACAAAGGCAAATTCACAAATATGATGAAGTCCAAAAGTCAAAGAACAAATACATTTTTCAGAGTAAATATGTTTCCCAAATTCAGGTAATATTCTTCAAATCAATAAGTATCTAGCACTACATACGTTCTAAGACAACCTATGTTCTTCCTGAGGGTTTAAGCTATCTCCTTACAAAATTTTATCGAAATCGGTTCCACAGGTCAGTAATAATAAACGTAAACGTCTTGGGTCATGCATCAGTTTTCACGCATCTCACTGTTTACCACACCAGATATACTGAAGTATGAGTCGTACATAGACATAATTTTGCAGATACATTCAGTGGCAAATGTGAAGACTGAGACCAAAATGTGCCACTAATAGAGTTAGTAGTAAATAAGGAATAAATTAAAACGTAGTGCGTGATGCCAAAATGTAATAAGCGATAAACGTTTTTCATTGTTGTATGAAGGTGTCTGTGGTAAAACGTGTCGTAAAGGTTCGAAATTATCTGTAAAGTTTGTTGCAAGTCACTAAGCACCCTCATTTTCAAATATTGAATGAATAAAATCTGGGTATTCGCGCATCGTGGCCTACACTTCTTTTTCACCCCTCACCTCAACCTGTTAGGTAGGTGAGTGGTCCTTAATCCCACATCGGTCCTTCTAGATAATAAGTCATATGTGTACGTAGTTTGGCTGAAATCAATCCAGTGGCATCTTAGGAGATGTGGAACGCACATACATTTTTATAATATATATATAATATATATTTATAATATATATTATTTAAATTGTATATCAACAGATATGGTTGCTGAGATTATATTTATGGTGATGATGGCTTAGGCATCGACGTATTATTTCAGGAAGATGAAGTGTTTAACAGTGAATTTATGTGTAATTTCGTTAAAGCTGTCAGTATCGATGTTTTGGAGGGGAAAAGCAGTAAAGTTGTGCATGCTGTGGGTAGTGAATCGGCGAAATGTGTGGAAGAATTAACAGAAAATTTAGAGAGGGCTGAAGTAAATAGTGTGAATGGGGATAGTTTGTGTAATGAAGTTCGTACAAATTGGTATATGAAGGAGGAGTGTGATTCTAGTGAGACTGATTGGCGTTGGTACGGTAGAATGTTACGGTCGTTGCTGCCACATATGTGGAAACGAGAGAAGTTAAAAATGGCTAAGGGTATATAGAGAAAGGGCAGAAGTGAAAAGCTGTTCTAATCTGTAATTAGTGGTAGTAATTTTGGAGGAATAATTTATAAGTTTATTTGGGGATTAATTACTGATTTGTTAGTTTATTGTGGCACTGTATGTGTGCAAAAGGGGAAGTTTAGGCATTGAGGGTGCGTGGAGGTCAGTGACCTCGTGGATTTAAGTAAAATATGTATTGATTTATGCTTTGTATAAGAGTGTGGAAAAGAATTTAGTGGTCAGTTTGAAGGATATTAAAATTGTATGTGCACGCATTTTTGGTGTGTGGAGGTAGGAAGGATTTATTAAAGTCAATGAAATAAATGTTGTGCCGGCCGAAGTGGCCGAGCGGTTCTAGGCGCTTCAGTCTGAAACCGAGCGACCGCTACGGTCGCAGGTTCGAATCCTGCCTCGGGCATGGATGTGTGTGATGTCCTTAGGTTAGTTAGGTTTAAGTAGTTCTAAGTCAGGGCTTCACAACATACGTGCTCGCGGAGCAAGCTGTGAACAGCAAGGCGCGAGCACGGAGCAGCGCGAGCACGCTACCCCCACTACCGGACCAGAGCGGAGAGTGGGGAGAGTCACGTGGGGTACACAACAGCTGCCGCCAGTCGATGTAAATCCGCGGCCAGCTGCAGGGATATCACTCACGAATTATTACTGCGACAAATGAAACAAATAAAGGAGAATGTACACGTGCCACATAATTTTATTAGCTTAGTGTATGCCTCTACCATCTGTAGACACTGAAACTAAAGAATTCCACGACAATCCTATATTTTCAACACTTTCTTCAACACTACTTAAAATATCACCTCCGGTTGTAGTGTTCTTCATGGCTACTACATCGAGGAGCTCCTCCCTCACCTGAAGGTCTCTGTTAACACCTCTAATAAATATGGCAAGCTGCGCTGTTCCAGTGATATCAACACTTTCGTCCAGAGCTAGAGAATACGCCATAAAATCTTAACAGATATTTGCAAGCTGGCTCTGGACGTCGTCTGCCATGTCCTGTATGCGACGCATAATGGTCATGTTAGATAATGGCAAAATCCGAAACTGTTCAACTTGAGATGGACACAAATGTTCCGCTGCAACTACCAAACATTCTTTTATTAAATCGCCATCAGTTAAGGGGCGCAGGGATTTTGCTAAAAGCAAAGCAATTTTGTAACCCACTCTGACAGCTGCCTCAGTTGATTTTTCTTCATCGTCCAGATCTTCTACGGATAGCTTCCTTTTATGTTTAATAACTTCCTGTGCACGATCTGGTCAATCACATTTTCCACGTCCGTAGTCTTTCGCGTGGTACGACATATAATGTCGCTGCAAATTAAATTTCGTAAAAGAATTCACCGTTTTGTGACATACTAAACATTTTGCAACACCATCTTTTTCAGTAAACAGATAAAATTCCTCCCAGTGGGGGTTGAACTGCGAAAGCATGGTTGGGGTTACACAACGGCGACCTCACATGATTCCTAACCAGCGAAGTGACTGTTAAGAGCTGATCGTAGTACTTTAAACGTTACACAGTCGGCGCGAATTCAATAGGCACGCTGCGGCCCTATTCAAACGTGCGCGCGCATTTCCCCTCCCACCCTCCCTCTGTACTCCGCGACCTTGCAGCTGCTCGTGAGCACGTGCCTGAGCAGACGCGAGTACTCGCGCTCAAAACCGGCCAGTTGTTAAGCCCTGTTCTAAGTTCTAGGGGACTGATGACCTAAGATGTTAAGTCCCATAGTGCTCAGAGCCATTTGAACCAATAAATGTTGAGGGAATTTGAGCTGAGTGTGATTCGGTCGTTTGCCTTGTGACTTTGTTCCTAAAGTATCGTTTTCCGCTGGAGGGAAACTTAAGTGAGGATCGTAGTTGGTTTGGGAAATGGTTTGTTGACGGGTTTATACTTTTGGTTTTCGTTGTAGACAAATTTATCACGATAAACGGGGGAGCTCGGAATTCAGAGGAAGACATGATTTCTGCGAGGCACTTGGTGAAAAAACTGATGTGAGTTGATCAATACTTCGCGCTAAAATCCGTGTCAGCGTGTGTAGTGCGACGGAAAAAAATTAGTGCAAAAAGGCGCCTTAGCGCTGAGTAAGTGGCACAAGAGGTGCTCACAAAATCGCACATATGTGAAAGTGCAAAATTTATTCATAACTGAAATGCATGCATTTATTTAATATACCCTTTCGTTCATAATTTGTGATAGTTTAAGTTTATTTCGAAATTCATGCTGCTCCTGTACCACTACAAAAAAATTGTAAACACTATTGGCCTGGCGATTTAATCATTAAATTATGTTCTTTGAAATTTGTTTTATATGTACGTGTATGAACTGAACATTCTGGGAAGCCAGAATGTTAATAAGTGGAGGTGTGTGAGGTAAGGGGCGAGTTGTAGCGCCCTGAGAATATTCTAAGTTTGGAGTTGGCGTGGCCGCAGGGTTTGCTCTTCTCAGCTAGCCGGGGCAGCCACCATGTGGTGTCGAACGTTACCTGTGCAAGCCACAGCTCGTGGTCCAGCTGCATGGCTGGGAATTCTGTGGGGACACTGTGTCGATGAAAGAGACTTGTATGCTGGTGGTACCAAAGATGGCGGACTTTTTAAAACCATAATGGCAGACATATCGCAGTTCATATAGAAATTAGTGGTAGCCAGATGAATCATGATACCTCAAAAACAAACATGTACTTTACCATTATTTGCACAACGATTCTGATGGTGTAATCAGATTTTCAATACCTTTATTAGTTTAAAGTTTAGTATCTGACTGTACATTATACAAGTAACACCCAGCAACGAATTTCCAAAATCTAAACGTTTCATCTGATCTTGTCGATTGACGTGTCTTTAGAAAGCTATTAGTGTAAACCTAAATTGGTATGAATTACAGGCATGTAACTTGAATAGTACATGAGTTATTGGAGGTCAAAGTGGCCAATTACTATTAATCACGTCAGGCCATAAGTACCCCACAGTTACACGAAAAAACGGTAGCATCATGCTTATAAATATATTTATTCGTCTATGTCTTTGCTTATATTCGATATATCTTATTATGACGAAATTGGTTAAATATTTACTGTGTTTTAGAAAGCACAGAGACATTAGGCTGCTGGCATACTTTTGCTTGCTATTCCTTTGATATATGTTTATTTAATTTGTTTATGTATTTAATAATGTGTGTTAAAGCGTGTTTATGGTCCAGCCGTAGGAATATTTATTTAATTTTCAAGTTATTTAGATGTAAATCCAGTACTTCGAATGTGTTTCAAAATGTTTGTGAGTGTGCGTTGGCTTGAATACAGGGCAGAAGCGCTCTAGCCAGTCACAGCGATCGTTCCAAAATGGACACGTGGAGAGGCTGTATGGGAGGGGGGAGGAGCATCGTTTCGAGAGTGCGGCGCGAGGGAAGTATGGGACAGGACACGGGGAGTGCTGGACGTGAAGGCTCGACGCAGGGTTGCAGGAAAGACTTGAAGAGTGGAGCAGTTTGAGTGTGGTCGCGGGAGATAGAAATATTTCGTAGTGCCGACTTGTGCACTTGTGAGATTGTCGTGGTTTCTGCAGTGAAGACGTAGTATGCATTTAGAAGTGAATATCTCGCGAGTGAAGTAGGAATCAATTGTTTCCCTGTTATTCAACTAATATTTTACTTCATTGCCGGACCATCGACACCAATAAGTGTTTTGCAGAAACATACCACTTCTCAAAAGTACTTCTACTATCGTACTCATAATTTAAAGTCGTTAAGATAGTACCTGCAGATTTTATTTAATTGGAATCTTTCATTTATAAATTTCTACTTTACATTCGCAATTACAGAGTGATAGGAACCTTCGACCATTCAATTCATGTGTATATTCATATTGTACACTGTAGGCTCAGCAGTTCAAAAATGGCTCTGAGCACTATGGGACTCAACTGCTGTGGTCATAAGTCCCCTAGAACTTAGAACTACTTAAACCTAACTAACCTAAGGACAGCACACAACACCCAGCCATCACGAGGCAGAGAAAATCCCTGACCCCGCCGGGAATCGAACCCGGGAACCCGGGCGTGGGAAGCGAGAACGCTACCGCACGACCACGAGATGCGGGCGCTCAGCAGTATTTGGCTTGTAATGCGGCAACTACATATCCCAGCCCCTAGACAACGAAACCTGCCAAAACTTTCAATATTTCATCACTGAATCGGAGGGTATGTAGTTGATGGCCACCACACCATTTCGTTTATCTCTTTTTTTGTATGCCCGCAGTCTGTAGCTGTTAATGTTCAACATAATTATCTGATCAAAAGTATCCGGGTACCATTTGTAATGCGGAATTGGGCGCTACATACACTATGTGATCAAAAGGATCCGGACACCCTCAAAAACATACGTTTTTCATATTAGATGCATTGTGCTGCCACCTACTGCCAGGTACTCCATATCAGCGGCCTCAGCAGTCATTAGACATCAGTCATTAGACATCGTGAGAGAGCAGAATGGGGAGCTCTGTGGAACTCACTGACTTTGAACGTGGTCAGGTGATGGGTGTCACTTGTGACATACGTCTGTAAGCGGGATTTCCACACTCCTAAACATCCATAGGTCCACTGTTTCCGATGTGATAGTGAATTGGAAACGTGAAGGGACAGGTACAGCACAAAAGCGTACAGGCCGAACTCCTCTGTTGACTGACAGAGACCGCCGACAGTTGGAGAGGGTTGTAATGTGTAATACGCAGGCATCTATCCAGACCATCACACAGGAATTCCAAACTGCATCAGGATGCACTGCAAATACTATGTTAGTTAGGCGGGAGGTGAGAAAACTTGGTTGGCCGCGGTGGCCGAGTGGTTCTAGGCGCTTCCCTCTGGAACCGCGCGACTGCAACGGTCGCAGGTTCGAATCCTGCCTCGGGCATGGATGTATGTGATGTCCTTAGGTTAGTTAGGTTTAAGTAGTTCTAAGTTCTAGGGGACTGATGAACTCCGATGTTAAGTCCCATAGTGCTCAGAGCCATTTGAACCATTTGAGAAAACTAGGATTTCATGGTCGAGCGGCTGCTCATAAGCCACACATCACGCCGTTAAATGCCAAACGACGCCTCGCTTGGTGTAAGGAGCGTAAACATTGGACGATTGGATAGTAGAGAAACGTTGGGTGGAGGGATGAATCACAGTACACAATGTGGCAATCCGATGGCAGTGTGGGTATGACGAATGCCCAGTGAACGTCATTGCCTGCGTGTGTAGTACCAACAGTAAAAACTGGAGGCGGTGGTGTTATGGAGTGATCGTGTTTTTCACGGAGGGGGCTTGCACCCCTTGTTGTTTTGCGTGCCACTATCACAGCACAGGCCTCTAATGATGTTGTAATCACCTTCTTGTTTCACACTGTTCAAGATCAATTCGAGGATGGCATTTGCATCTTTCAACACTATCGAGCACCTGTTCATATTGCATGGCCTATGGCGGAGTGGTTACACGACAGTAACATCCCTGTAATGGACTGGCGTGCACAGAGTCCTGGCAACCCTATAGAACACCTTTGGGATGTTTTGGAACGCAAACTTCGTGCCAGGCCTCACCGACTGGCATCGATACCTCTCCTCAGTGCAGCACTCCGTGAAGAATGGGCTGCCATTCCCCAAGCACCTGATTGAACGTGTGCCTACGAGAGTGAAGCTGTCATCAAGGCTAAGGGTTGGCGAATAGCATACTGAATTCCAGCATTACCGATAGAGGGCGCCACGAACTTGTAAGTCATTTTCAGCCAGGTGTACGGATACGTTTGATCAAATTGTGTATCATAAGATGCTGGCAAGCTGTTATAAAAGTCCATCGGGGGCATTCTAACCTTTCTAAAGTAGTCCATGTCGACAGCTGGTGATATGATTATGAAGTGGAAACGCGAAAGGACAACCACATAAACCAAGACGAGGCAGACCTCAGGGATCGTCCAGTATTGCTAAAGGTGGTTATAAAAATTTGCAAAAAATCAGGGAAAGGAACCAATTGTAAGTTCCACAGTGGTATCAGCAGTCCAGCGAGGACAGTCATATTGCGCAAGCATTTAAAACAAGAGGGTATAGTGGTCGAACATCTCCTCAAAGGCCGGCCGAAGTGGCCGTGCGGTTAAAGGCGCTGCAGTCTGGAACCGCAAGTCCGCTACGGTCGCAGGTTCGAATCCTGCCTCGGGCATGGATGTTTGTGATGTCCTTAGGTTAGTTAGGTTTAACTAGTTCTAAGTTCTAGGGGAGTAATGACCTCAGAAGTTGAGTCCCATAGTGCTCAGAGCCATTTGAACCATTTGAACCATCTCCTCAAACTATACATTTGTGTGGTCAGTGCTAAGCTATTTTTGAGGTGGTGTAAAACAATGACGCCACTCGAAACTAGATGACTGGAAACGTATGATTTGTAGTGATGAATTACGCTATGCCCTGTGGTAACCCGAGGGAAGGGTTTGGGTTTGGTGAATGCCGGTGAACGCTAGCTCCCATCATACGTAGCGGCAACAGTGAAATACGGAAGATTGGTGTTATGATATGGTGGTGCTTTTCGTGGTTAGCACTTGATCCCTTCATTGTCCTTAAGGGGGTTTGTCAGCATCACCATGAAGGATTCAGAATTCACACTCATTGCAGTGGAATTTCGAAAACGTAACAAAATAATTTTTTTACGTGCGAAATTTCATCATTTTTTTACTTACTAATGGCTGCATTTGTTGCTGTAGGTACACTTTTCTTCATACGTTAGAGAGATTCTTCGATGAATTTTGCACAGCATACGTACCATACTTACAGGTGTATGAAACTCTAGAATTTATTTAATTTATGAAAAAAACGAATGAGCTGTTGTATTTTAAACTTCATGTTTAGAAAAACACAAATTTTGTAGTTAATTGCCTCAATTTTTACCACACTTTTTAATAGATTTGGAAAATTCTAGAGTTTCATACAAATTTAAGTATCGTTTGTATGCTGTGCAAAATTCATCGAAGAATCTCTCTTACTTATGAAGAAAAGTGTACCTATAGCAACAAATACTGACATTAGTAAGTGAAAAAAATGATGAAATTTCACATGTAACAAAAATCATTTCGTTATGTTTTCGAACTTCCACTACTATGGGTATAAATTCTGAATCCTTCCTGGTCATGCTGACAAAGTTTTATGAATTTATTTGTAAAAGTATAGACAGTGGAAATTAAAATGTCCTGTGGCGCCTCTCCTGCTCCAAATCGGCCAGTTTGACGTCCTACCCTCCTTAAGGAAACACTAAATGCTGAAGGATATGAACGCATTTTTCAGCGATATATACGGCGTACAGTAGGGCAACAGTCGGAGACGATGACTGCATCAGTACGTCAATGCACCCTGTTATAAAGGCGCATCTGTGAGGTGGACACCAACACTCCTGAAATGCACTGGACTGCCCAGAGTTCAGGCCTTAACACGAAGGAACAACTACGGGATGAGTTACGCCGTGCGCACACGGAGCGACTGAAAAGCAACGCAACGGGTCGACGATGTCTGGTTGCAGACTGACTTGCAACGGCAACTCCGCACACGGCGCAACTATGCACTGAGAAACTGCAGTTGCCGTTTGCGAGCGTGGAGGAGGAGGAGTATTGTTTGTTGTACCTGAGCATCTTTTGATTACACAGGACATGTCAAGTATATATTCGTGCACAGAATAAGATTTGATACTCTGTTATTATTACTTACGAAAGACAGAAAGAAGGAAAGTCTGGATTCATACATACATTCACAGAAACATAAACTGCAGGCTGTTTATAGCAACAAAGGTGCTGCAACAAACAAATTCGAAATTCATTGCTTTTTATAGAATGTGTAAACATTGCTACTGTGATTTGGTACAACTGATTTCTCCCACCATAACACAGCGAAATACGAAAATGAGGGAATGTATCATTGCAGAAGAACGGATATTAATCACTTCGAGCTAAGAGAGTTCTGATTATTTTACACACAAATAATATTTCATTGAAAGTACATACTGATTACTGTGTTTTATGTCATTTTCTTAACTAACTTTCAAGCTGCGTTGTCAGTAGAATCTTCCATTAACTGTTGACCAACTGCTTGGGGAACTACCTCGTAAAACCAGCTGGTAGCACTATTGTCTTGGTTACTGTTCTCTGTATCTTCGCCTGATTCAATAGTGACACTGATTGATTGGGATCCCAACGACTGCGTAACAGCTATTGGAACAAACAGTGGTGGAGTAGGTGCCTGGTTCATGATTTCGTTGACTAGCTGTAATACGCTATGCTTGAATATTTTTATTTGTTGCTCATTCATTTCATCCAACTCAGACAACAAACTAAGAAGAAACAGTTTCGTATCTTCTCTCCTCTGGTTGTGGGGCTTAGACTGCTGTGAGTCAATTTTGGCCTTCTTGGCTTTAATAAACTCGATGAAACAATTGTCAATTTCATCAACTTTAGAACGTCGTTTTATAGATTTCTTTGCTTGTGGACGAGTTTCAGATGCTACATGGAAATCTGTCAGCTTGACAATCTTGAGAGTATTCATATTGGCTGTCCTCATTCAGCTCATTAGTCGCAGTGTTTGGTAAGGGTGGTAACGGTGCTTCTGGCGGAATTGTTGGTGTTGACGAGGATGATGGTGGTGAACATGGGAGATGCTGAGAAGAGATTTCTTCACTGTTTACAGCATAAAGTAGATTTTCTTCGGCATGGAGGTATCTGGTAAATTTCCAGTGGCAGCAGACGTTAAGGATTTCACAAACGGTAATGCAAACTGCATTGCTTGTATCAAATAATAAGACTTCTTTGTCTTTGCCCCACTGTGACTTCGAGGAGGTCTGAGGTACGAACAAAGGCCGTTCGTAAAGTCCTCCATTTCTCTTTGCATTCGGGCACTGAAACAAAATGAAGGCCTCTCTCTCGAGAGCCAAATAGGTAATAAAATGTAGAGAATCGCGAAATAAATATATAAACTAAACCTATACGTAGTTTTTCAATTACAGGTACTTGGCTACTGGCTTCACATTTGTATCACTTTCATTGTACTTTGCACGAGGAGAGACCACCATTCGATGCATAGTAGTGGAGCCCACAAAAATATTTTGGGATGTTCTGAAAGAATGTATACACAAGTTCCAAAAAGAGAGGATTGGAAGAAGACTGCCGAAAGTTTTGGTCATTTATGGAATCTTTCGAACTGTACTGGAGCAGTGGATGGCAAGCGTATCAGAATAGAAAAATTGGTGAACAGTGGTTCAACTTACTTCAATTGCAAATCATACCATTTTGATGTGCCAATGGCCTGCTGCGAAGTTGATGGATTATTTACTTTAATATAGAAGGGCCATGCTGGAAGAAACAGTGACGGAGGAATATTTCGCGCAGCAGCCATCAAACACTGGATAACACATGCAGGTATTGATATCCCATTCCGATCGAGCTCAATGTACGATGAGAATGATAACTCATTTCCCTATTATTTTGTAGCAGATGAAGCCTTTCCCTTATCATGCTTCTTAATGAGACCATTCTCTAAAAAGCGTTCGACAATGCGAAAAGAATTTTCAATTACCGCTTAAACAGAGGAAGGAAAACGATTGAATGTGTATTTGGAATGGCTTCAGAAAAATTTCAAGTTTTAAATGGTCCAATACGTTGCTAGAATCCTGACAGAGTGAATGTTGTTATCAGAGCCGTTTGTGTTCTCCACCACTACGTACTCAAACGGGGCGGTGTAGAATATGCATTAGCACACTTGCAAGAAAATCATGAACCCACTAATAATGATGCTATATTTCAAGCAAATTACAACGTTTCTATTTGTGCTAATTCATCAGAATTGCATTAAGAACTTATTTAGCAAATTACTTTTTAATCCCACGTGCCTCTCTTCCCTATTAATGGAACTACTGTACTTAAATGTTCATTTCATGTTGACTATAGTTAAATTCTGTGAATATATAAAATCTACTTGTTTTGTAAATAAAACTGCCTTTTCCTGCTGCTAGTTACTTTATTTATCTCATACGCGCTTCGGCTTCTCCTGTTCTAAGGCAACATCAGTGGCATCTATAACGATACAGTTTTGTTAGTTATAGATTATCAAACAGTTCACTTCGCGATTTTCTGTAAAAAAAGTAATTACTTACGATTTGCTGATCTGCGTTTCCTCACATCTGGTCTGGAGGTCGCACTACCACTTTTATCACTGCCATATAATCACATCTTTGCGTTCTCGCCTTCCACACACTGTTCACCATGTTTCTCACTCTTTTTTGTGGTGGACTATTGTTCTTTTGTCACTCGATACAACTATTTCGTTGTACACTGCTTTTCACAGCGTAAATATTGCGACTCCATTACGTGCTTCAACTTCTTTGGTATGTTTACCTATTTGTTGCCAACCTAATGAAGTATATGTTCGTTACTAACTTCTATTTATGATGATTATACCGCGTGTGTGTATGTAATTGAGAGAGAGAGAGAGAGAGAGGGATAAACAGCTGTTTTGACTTTTCGTTTCAATATTCTGTGGAGGGGTTCATGGATGAGTGAGTGTAAAGATATTGGGTTCTATTATTACTAAATTGAACAGTATTTTTATATTAATACGTTTTGCGAAAGTTATTCTATTATTTTACCTATTAGTGTAAATAATGAATGGCTTGGCATGTGCACTTGGTCGTTTAACCGGATTTTCCCCTCTGCATTGGTTTTTTGTATGTGGTAATTTTCTTGCATGGTCAGGAGGGGTTTTTATGGTTGATTCTAATTATTTTCATGTCATCTTCTCTAGTGGTTGGTCTGTAGTCATTTTCTCTTAGGTGTTCTGCAAATGTTGAGTGGTTTGTCCAGATTTCCAGGCTCTCATGTGTTCCTTGTATCTGACATCAAATGTTCTCCCTGTTTGCCCTAGGTATGTGTCTTCACAAGTGTTACACTGTAGCTGATATATACCTGCTTTCTGGTATATGTATCTGTTTTTTGTCAGTTTTGGGGTGTATTTTTGTATAGAATTGTCTGTTGTGTATGCTATGTTTATTCCCTGTCTTTTGAAAATGTTGATTTTGTGTTTGTATGTCATTGTGTTCAATCTTGTGTTTTCTTTCATCTTTTTTTGATTATCCTGTGTAGTTGATATGGGACTACATGTTTGTGTTTGGTCCTGTTGTGTTGTTGTCTGTGGTTTGGAGCTTTCTGCTTTTATTTTACTTTTAATTTTGTTGTTTAGCTTTGTGACTGTGTTATTATTGTAACCTCCCCGCCATATCCTCCTTTGACGTGAGCACGGAATTCTCCTCACATACCGCTACAGAGCTGTTCCTAGCAAGCTGAGAATTAGCAACATCGTCACAAACATTTGGCAACACTGTGAGAGAGCAATACGTATGGTACTGAACTGATTCAATAAAATTACTTGATATTCCCTTTCCATTTGAATAACTCGTGCTCTATAAACCTCATGTAAACTAAGACACTAAGACAGAAAATTCAAATTTTTGGCTAAAGAAATGCTATTCTTCACCTAAGTGACAACTTTTATTATCTTTCACGATGCGTTATGAGACTAAGTGACCAATACCAGGATGAGAGTGGCGTGCTGGCAGCGGTGTGTCCGTAGCCCTGTCGTACTGACCGTGTCTCGTGTCACAACAGCTCAATGAGTCGTCAGTTCTAACTGTGGTAGGGGCCAGCGTGTGTGAGCTTTTTTTCTGATTTATTTTATGAAGCTGCGAATTTCCAGAAAAAGTTCTGTAACGAAATCGGAAGAAAACCTTTACACATCAAGTGCTCTTGGTAGCTCGACTCAGTAAGTTGTGTTAATGGTCATAGATCTCGGCTTTCTGACTGCCAAGCTGCTTCACAATACAAGCGTCTCTGAAGAAATTCGAATCAACTGTCAAAGATACGAATTTCAATATTGTTCTTCACTTAAGACTCACATACCAGGGTGATAAGTATGAAGGAAATGAACCTCTTGAGTACTATAGGGCCTCTATGCTAAATTTCCACAATAGCAATTAGGAACTCTCTGCAGACATTTGCTAACAGCGGCTCTAGCAACTTACTTTCACTCTGGGTAGCTTGAAATATGGGCAATTTTGTCGCCTTAAATCCAGTTGAATATTTTAAATATCACTTTTGAATAGCGTTCACTTCTCCATTAATTAATGTATGGACCTTTAATTATAGCACACTGGATCAGAAACAGTGAAATTAATTCTATGCCACATTGATGTATTGCATACTAGTGTAGTAAAATACTCATCAAATAAAAACGGTTTTGTGCCTCCATTGTTATCGAGCGTGAAACAAATCGTAGACAGATTTTATAGGTCGCCACTCAACAACATTAAAGCATTTTACAGCGTCGAGAGTGAGGAGTGGAGCAGACGTTGTCGGCAGAAGGTAAGGCAGCGCAGTGCCTCAGCCCCCGCCAGTAGGCAGCAAACGGGTCCCAGAGAACTCAGACGCATGCGGTATTTAGAGGCAGATGGTCGGGCGAGAAATCTCTCGCTAAATGTTGTTGAACCAAACTGTTATTACCAATGTGACAAAAGCGAAATATATTGTAGATTCGCTTGAATTACACTCATAGCTACAGCACTGAGAGGAAAGGGGCGATAAAAATTTTGGCGACGTGTGCTTTCGGTTGCCAGACGTCGTATTAGCTAGTCTCCCGTTTTACCTCAAGACAAAGGTCGTAGTCAAGAGTGATGTATTCAGACTGCAGTCAAGACTTCCTCTGGTAAGTGCCGCAGTCTATAATGTTGCCAGATCGAGCATATTGCCGGACATAGAATTCTGAGGGGAGTACGACTGTATGGTCCACCTTATGTGAACGACTTGGCGGTCAATTGTTTTGTCTAAGACTGTATCTACAACATATACTGCACGCTGAAGACCCAGAAGAATTTAAAAAAATGTTAACTATAGCGTTCGAAGTACTCATAGTACTGTATACGTGTAAACGCCTTTCAATGCCCACTCAAGGAAGACAAGGATACACAGCCTAGCTTCAATATTATAAATACGCCTCAGTTTGTGGATGAACTGAGACATAGGTTGATAATCGTTTTGAATATTTAACAGTACTGTACCCATTGGTGTTAAACTCGTTTTCAACCAATGATTCCCACAGCTACAGGAACACTACGTGTGATACCTCTTAGACAAAATACTTAAGAAATGCTATCAGACGAAAGGATCAGCCTGACAAAAACTGTGGGAAGTTTGTTTTACAACCTTCGTACCTGGATAAAGAGCTTTTCCTATTTGAGATATCTGTGAACGTTGCTGCATAAGACGATTTAAGAAGAAACGAAATTCCTTCAGCTACGACAATATATAAGGAAATCGTCTTAACGGCACTAAATCGTGGTTTGTGAATCGTTTACCGGCCGTAGTCTGCCGCATTTCGCTGGTTGTAAAGCAAAAAGCTTACTGACAAATTTCACAGAAGGAAAAGGGGGACGAAATGTCTCCCACTGGAAGGTCATGTTGTTTTATTTAAATGATTACAAAATCAGGTAAAACGACCAGTGGGGTTGTCAGTATAAGCACATTACTGTTGTCAGTATAATGTTGTACTGCCCAGGGCCTGTGATGATAAAGGGCCCGTTTAGATCAGGCATATTGTATACAGAAGTGGAAGAGAGAGCATCACTAAATTCAACAATCCGTATGCATTGCATACAGACAGAAATTACTGTTACAGTGTACTTATGATGTCCAATGAGTGAATTGCGTATTTTCCAGTGAGAAAGAGCACTGGCAAACAGTCTTCGCTACATTTGGTTACTTAAACTGGTGTCACTTTGAGCAAGGATTTATGCTCAGCGACTAAGTGTAACGTCAGTGAGTCAGATGCGGGTTTTGCAACTGTGAAATACTTTCCTACATTATAGAAGCGAATATTAAATTTGAACTAATATTGCGAAAATTTTGAACTTGGACAGCTTAGAATGAAAATCTTCCTGTTTATTGCAAAGGAAAACAACTGATTTTCTAGAGCATTCTCTGTCATACACAACTTGAAACAGGTCACGTCGACCAAAACATATGCAAGAACTGACAGAGACGTATATCGGAAGGCAGTAAGATCCCTTGGCTTTTGGTTTGGCAGTACTCGATAGCCATTTCTAGGCGCAAGTAAATGAAGAAAGTCAGCGCGTTTTTGTTATCAAGTAACGTCTTCATCAATTACTTTAGTTTTAATGTAATCTACGAGTAATTGCTGATGTTTGATATTAACAAGAAAAGGATTCCGTAGACAGGGAAAGAACGTGTTCTTGGGCAACTACTTCTATAATGATCAAAAGGCATTAAATGGTCTTCAAACACATGTGTTCCAGCAGTGGTAATAAGAAAATGCTAGTAATAATGACAGTAATAATCGTATTATCCGGTAACTTCACACTTCACAGTTGGTTTTCTCGAACTAAGAAATTTGCAGAATTAGTGAAAATTTGAAAATGGCTTCACATCGAGGCTATGATGCCTAGAAGAGTCTTTACATCCTGCTGACATGAGAATAACATAATCTCCACATCAGATGCTTGCTTCTACTTAACCATTTAACAGACTAGAATTTTTTCCACCATGACTAATTTTGTAAGCTAAGCACATCATCCGTTGCAGCACACTCCTAGGGCTGGGAAATGTGGCCACAATGGTCTGGTGGAACGAGTTATCACAGGTGCAATGCGTGAATTCAGGCATTTACTTTTAAGGGGCACAAACAGATTTACTTTACCTCTGGTAACCTCAAGAGAAAGACGTTATAATCCAGAATCCGCATTAAACATAACGATCCTGCATTACCAACTGTGCAGAGCCAGTTCAAATGGCTCTGAGGACTATGGGACTCAACTGCTGTGGTCATCAGTCCCCTAGAACTTAGAACTACTTAAACCTAACTAACCTAAGGACATCACACACATCCATGCCCGAGGCAGGATTCGAACCTGCGACCGTAGCAGTCGCACGGTTCCGGACTGCGCGCCTAGAACCGCGAGACCACCGCGGCCGGCAGAGCCAGTAAAAGTTGGGAAATGACATAGGCGGAAGTCATGGTAAACAGAAAGACTGTCGCCAGTAAACTTACTTACATAGAAAATTTTATTTTATTTGATGAACCGATAGCCATTTAAAGAAACAGGGCTCTTATTTCACTTGTACTTGATTGAACTAGAGACGTATAAAAATTTGGTGCTGGACTGTGATTCGAATTCGTATCTCCTCTTTCGAGGATCTGAATCTCTCGGAACAGTATAGTTCAATCATTTCGTTCCTTTTCCCAAGACTGCAATCTTCTCTAGGTCTCCTCCGAAGATAAGTATGTGGGTCCGAATCCTGATCCCGTAAAAAATATTCATAATTCATTTCAAGCCCTATCAAGTGCACAGCGGCCTGCTAGTGAAAATTAATGTACATTTTTAATGTCTGTTCATGTGTTGCCAACAATCGCAATAGGTGTCGTTATTTCTGGTCAAACATGCACACATCTTACTGTTGGTGAGTAAGCAATTGATTCTTAATCTATATTGGTGGATGATAAAGAAGGACGGTAGGTGTGCGGTTCAATTGTCGCTCAGGCACAAAAATTTGTATCCTTATTTTAAATTCAAACACCTAGCAGCTGGTTAGAAAAACCGATGGGTAACATTTGATTTTACTTAGTTAACAATCCGATTACGTGTTGGGTTAGTATCTCCGTCACAGCACTACACTTCATGTGCTTCATCTTTAAACGCATACACATTTTGTTACTTTTGAATGGAGGTATATCAGACATCTTTCGTGGTTAGTTAACAGGGACGAATGGGTATTGATAGGAGTCCTGATTTATTGCAAAAACTCGTCTTTTACTTTCAAGTTTAAATTTGGTTACTGATATAAGCGAAAATTTCGGTAATTCATGACTCTTCATGGCTAGTCAGCAATATGATTAGATTAGACTAGATTTGATTTGATTAATACTTGTTCCATAGATCATGAATACGACACTTCGTAATGATGTGGAATGTGTCATTTTAATGAAAGATTTCTTTACATACAGGGTAGCGCACGAAATGTGTTACCATTTTGTTTTGAATATAAACTTCATTGTCAATACAACGTGAAAGGAACATACACTACAATGAAGAGCCGTCCATGGAAATTTGTTCTAACTCACCACATGCTCAATATGTCCACCATTTCGTTTCCTAACTTCCTTCAAACGAACACTGAAGGTAGTGATTTCCCTACGGCACATGTCTTCCGTAATTTCACTGCAAGCTTGAAAAATAAGTCTTCTGAGCTCCATTAAATCACGTGGGCGTTTCGGGAAAATTTTTTCCTTTAGGTACCCCCAAAGAAAAGTCACATGGATTGAGGTCTGGACTATTGGGGGGCCATCTTTGTCCGTCATTGAAGCGACCTGGAAACCTGAGTGAAATGATCCCCATGTCGAAATGCTTGTGTAAAAACTCCAACACAGAGTTTGCAGTATGTGGCCTTGCTCCATCTTGCATGAACCACTGCATGTTGAAGGGCAAGGCAGTAGCAAGAAGCTGTGGAATGAAGCTATTGCGAAGCATGCTCAAATAACGCTCACTGTTCACAGTTTCTTCAAAGAAAAAGGGTCCAATAAGTCCGTGACTGGAAATTGCTGCCCACGCTGTAATCCCCGGAGCATAATGTTATCATTCATGAAGCACTTGTAGGTTTTCAGTGGCCCAAAAGCGTACACTTTGTTTGTTAACCACACTGTCTAAAGGAAAATGCGCCTCGTCTGAAAACCAAACGTTGTTGAGAGTTTCTTCCCTATCCTCCGTCCACTGAGCAAACAGTAGTCTCTGCTGCTTGTGTTCTTCAGTGAGCTTCTGGGTACATATGGAGGTCACTTTTAAGAATGCGTTGAACGGAGCGTCCGTATATTCCCAGTTGCACTGCTGCCTTTCTACACGATTTCCCCGGACTTCTCTATACAGCAACTCGTACCGCTTCAATATTCTCCGGTGAACAAACAGACTTAGGCTGAGGTCGCTTCGCTTCCAATACTGTTCCTCCCTGTACAAATTTATCGTACAACCTGTGGATCCCCCCATGAACCATGGACCTTGCCGTTGGTGGGGAGGCTTGCGTGCCTCAGCGATACAGATGGCCGTACCGTAGGTGCAACATCAACGGAGGGGTATCTGTTGAGAGGCCAGACAAACATGTGGTTCCTGAAGAGGGGCAGCAGCCTTTTCAGTAGTTGCAGGGGCAACAGTCTGGATAATTGACTGATCTGGCCTTGTAACATTAACCAAAATGGCCTTGCTGTGCTGGTACTGCGAACGGCTGAAAGCAAGGGGAAACTACAGCCGTAATTTTTCCCGAGGACATGCAGCTTTACTGTATGATTAAATGATGATGGCGTCCTCTTGGGTAAAATATTCCGGAGGTAAAATAGTCCCCCATTCGGATCTCCGGGCGGGGACTACTCAAGGGGACGTCTTTATCAGGAGAAAGAAAACTGGCGTTCTACGGATCGGAGCGTGAAATGTCATATCCCTTAATCAAGCAGGTAGGTTAGAAAATTTAAAAAGGGAAATGGATAGGTTAATGTTTAGATATAGTGGGAATTAGTGAAGTTCGGTGGCAGGAGGAACAAGACTTTTGGTCAGGTGATTACAGGGTTATAAATACAAAATCAAATAGGTGTAATGCAGGAGTAGGTTTAATAATGAGTAAATAAATAGGAGTGCGGGTTAGCTACTACAAACAGCATAGTGAACGCATTATTGTGGCCAAGATAGACACAAAGCCCATGCCTACTACAGTAGTACAAGTTTATATGCCAACTAGCTCTGCAGATGATGAAGAAATTGATGAAATGTATGACGAGATAAAAGAAATTATTCAGGTAGTGAAGGGAAACGAAAATTTAATAGTCATGGCTGACTGGAATTCGTCAGTAGGAAAAGGAAGGGAGAGAAGGAAACATAGTAGGTGAATATGGATTGGGGCTAAGAAATGAAAGAGGAAGCCGCCTTGTAGAATTTTGCACAGAGCATAACTTAATCATAGCTAACACTTGGTTCAAGAATCATAAAAGAAGGCTGTATACCTGGAAGAATCCTGGAGATACTAAAAGGTATCAGATAGATTATATAATGGTAAGACAGACATTTAGGAACCAGGTTTTAAATTGTAAGACATTTCCAGGGGCAGATGTGGATTCTGACCACAATCTATTGGTTATGAACTGCAGATTGAAACTGAAGAAACTGCAAAAAGGTGGGAATTTAAGGAGATGGGACCTGGATAAACTGAAAGAACCAGAGGTTGTAGAGAGTTTCAGGGAGAGCATAAGGGAACAATTGACAGGAATGGGGGAAAGAAATACAGTAGAAGAAGAATGGATAGCTCTGAGGGATGAAGTAGTGAAGGCAGCAGAGGATCAAGTAGGTAAAAAGACGAGGGCTAATAGAAATCCTTGGGTAACAGAAGAAATATTGAATTTAATTGATGAAAGGAGAAAATATAAAAATGCAGTGAATGAAGCAGGCAAAAAGGAATACAAACGTATCAAAAATGAGATCGACAGGAAGTGCAAAATGGCTAAGCAGGGATGGTTAGAGGACAAATGTAAGGATGTAGAGGCTTGTCTCACTAGGGGTAAGATAGATACTGCCTACAGGAAAATTAAAGAGACCTTTGGAGAGAAGAGAACCACTTCTATGAATATCAAGAGCTCAGATGGCAACCCAGTTCTAAGCAAAGAAGGGAAGGCAGAAAGGTGGAACGAGTATATAGAGGGTTTGTGCAAGGGCGATGTACTCGAGGACAATATTATGGAAATGGAAGAGGATGTAGACGAAGACGAAATGGGAGATAAGATACTGCGTGAAGAGTTTGACAGAGCACTCAAAGACCTGAGTCGAAACAAGGCCCCGGGAGTAGACAACATTCCATTAGAACTACTGATGGCCTTGGGAGAGCCAGTCATGACAAAACTCTACCATCTGGTGAGCAAGATGTACGAGACAGGCGAAATACCCTCAGACTTCAGGAAGAATATAATAATTCCAATCCCAAAGAAAGCAGGTGTTGACAGATGTGAAAATTACCGAACTATCAGTTTAATAAGTCACAGCTGCAAAATACTAACGCGAATTCTTTACAGACGAATGGAAAAACTGGTAGATGCGGACCTCGGAGAAGATCAGTTTGGATTCCGTAGAAATGTTGGAACACGTGAGGCAATACTAACCTTACGACTTATCTTAGAAGAAAGATTAAGAACAGGCAAACCTACGTTTCTAGCATTTGTAGACTTAGAGAAAGCTTTTGACAATGTGGACTGGAATACTCTCTTTCAAATTCTGAAGGTGGCTGGCGTAAAATACAGGGAGCGATTGGCTATTTACAGTTTGTACAGAAACGAGATGGCAGTTATAAGAGTCGAGGGATATGAAAGGGAAGCAGTGGTTGGGAAGGGAGTGAGACAGGGTTGTAGTCTCTCCCCATGTTATTCAATCTGTATATTGAGCAAGTAGTGAAGGAAACAAAAGAAAAATTGGGAGTAGGTATTAAAATCCACGGAGAAGAAATAAAAACTTTGAGGTTCGCCGATGACATTGTAATTCTGTCAGAGACAGCAAAGGACTTGGAAGAGCAGTTGAACGGAATGGACAGTGCCTTGAAAGGAGGATATAAAATGAACATCAACAAAAGCAAAACGAGGATAATGGAATGCAGTCAAATTAAATCGGGTGATGCTGAGGGAATTAGATTAGGAAATGAGACACTTAAAGTAGTAAAGGAGTTTTGCTATTTAGGGAGTAAAATAACTGATGATGGTCGAAGTAAAGGGGATATAAAATGTAGACTGGCAATGGCAAGGAAATCGTTTCTGAAGAAGAGAAATTTGTTAACATCGAGTATAGATTTAAGTGTTAGGAAGTCGTTTCTGAAAGCATTTGTATGGAGTGTAGACATGTATGGAAGTGAAACATGGACAATAAATAGTTTGGACAAGAAGAGAATAGAAGCTTTCGAAATGTGGTGCTACAGAAGAATGCTGAAGATAAGGTGGATAGATCACGTAACTAATGAGGAGGTATTGAATAGGATTGGGGAGAAGAGAAGTTTGTGGCACAACTTGACTAGAAGAAGGGACCGGTAGGTAGGACATGTTTTGAGGCATGAAGGGATCACAAATTTAGCATTGGAGGGCAGCGTGGAGGGTAAAAATCGTAGAGGGAGACCAAGAGATGATTACACTAAGCAGATTCAGAAGGGTGTAGGTTGCAGTAGGTACTGGGAGATGAAGAAGCTTGCACAGGATGGAGTAGCATGGAGAGCTGCATCAAACCAGTCTCAGGACTGAAGACCACAACAACAACAACAACCCGTGGATGGTCCTCTTGCAAGGGCCTCATCGTGTGTTAAACTGTTGTTGAAAACGCCTCTGAGTCACAACAAGGCTTTTCGTTTCAGAAGAAGTAAGACAATTTCCGATCGTTGCTTTGTCGTCAGTCTTCCATTATCAGCCATTTCTGCTTACTAGTCTCCTAGCGGCAGTATTGTGAATTACACGTCATTTCGTAAGTCATTTGTTTTTCCAAGCTCTGCTGGTACTGCTGTAGAGATTCAAGCCCGGATTTCTAATGTGCGTCGTAAATTGTGAAAGAAACAATTGGTAACACATTTCGGCGCCACCCTGTACTATGATTCAATTTCTTTACAACAATTTTGTACTCTCTCATTCTTTTTTACCTCTCTCTCTCTCTCTCTCTCTCTCTCTCTCACACACACACACACACACACACTTTCTTTTTTTATTTTTATTTGTTTGTTGTGCTCGACTATCGACCAAGCACGAGAACGTCCGTGAATGAGCTTCTTAGTTTTGAGTACACTTACGAAAGAAATATAAAAACAACTGTGAGAGTTACTGATTTATGGTGCTTAGTTTGCAATCAGTTCTGAGTATTATTAGTAACTACGCTCCAGTCCGTAAACATAGTTATAGAAATGCGAATCAGACGCATTACGTATCCAGGCCGTGGTAGCCACGTCTTTGAGACACCAGCTGTTGTCACTTCCCAGCACGCTGTAGGATCACATCGGTTCGTCTTCTTCCTGCTGGTACTGTAACTGAGATTTGGCAACAAGGCAAGGTATGTTTGGCAACTCATTGATCGACGAGTTACGTCTTGGTGTGCACGGAATTAAGCCTCAAAGGTCATTTCCATTGAATAATCTGAGTTATTATCGCTTGAGGTGTAACAAAAGATTGTAAATTCACGGTTTTCAGCCCAGGAAAGTCGTTGCACGTGGAAATCACAACTAATCTCGTCCTTTAAATAGCAGTTTACGAGTTCTAGGCTCTATTGGCCTCGTAATAGGAAGCCAAGAAACATACCTTTTTCCTAGCTCTGTGGTAACGTGCAGACCTGTATAAAGCCTCTGTTGTGGTTTGCGGTTCCAGTCTCGCTGACTGCAACTTTTTATCCCCTCTGTGAAAGAGCTACAAGCAGTCAGATCAAACATCAATAAGAAAATCGCAAGAAAATACTTTCGGCTCATAGTACAATGGTGAAAAGCTCACAATGCTGCACAACAGCTAACGCCTCTTTCCGCTGCTGACAAGCAAATTTTGGGTTTCTAGGAATACATAACTTTATTTATGAAATGTCACATTTGCATACCTCTTGAGTATGACAGAGCATACCAATTAAACACAGACCCAATGGAAATGTAAGTGAGTAGTATTTCACTAATTCGTGCCGATAGAGGCACTCTTGTGTACAGATACTCAGTTGTATTAAAAAAGACTTTGGTTGTAAGGTTATTGTGGGTAGTTTTATTTCATTTCTTATAATACAGTGCACAATTTTCGTAAGGCTTCTTTTAGTGTTATTAAAATATGAGAGAGAAATTAATTATCAACGATATATGGGAATTCTCTGATGTTATCTATAACAGTCATCCAATCCTCTACCAGTTTATTGGTTACATGCATGTAGGAAAATTGTTCTGAGTTAAAGCTGTCAAACAAGGTTTGAAGAAGAATAAAATGCCACTACCACACGACAGCTAATGTAGAAAATACACTCCTGGAAATTGAAATAAGAACACCGTGAATTCATTGTCCCAGGAAGGGGAAACTTTATTGACACATTCCTGGGGTCAGATACATCACATGATCACACTGACAGAACCACAGGCACATAGACACAGGCAACAGAGCATGCACAATGTCGGCACTAGTACAGTGTATATCCACCTTTCGCAGCAATGCAGGCTGCTATTCTCCCATGGAGACGATCGTAGAGATGCTGGATGTAGTCCTGTGGAACGGCTTGCCATGCCATTTCCACCTGGCGCCTCAGTTGGACCAGCGTTCGTGCTGGACGTGCAGACCGCGTGAGACGACGCTTCATCCAGTCCCAAACATGTTCAATGGGGGACAGATCCGGAGATCTTGCTGGCCAGGATAGTTGACTTACACCTTCTATAGAACGTTGGGTGGCACGGGATACATGCGGACGTGCATTGTCCTGTTGGAACAGCAAGTTCCCTTGCCGCTCTAGGAATGGTAGAACGATGGGTTCGATGACGGTTTGGATGTACCGTGCACTGTTCAGTGTCCCCTCGACGATCACCGGTGGTGTACGGCCAGTGTAGGAGATCGCTCCCCACACCATGATGCCGGGTGTTGGCCCTGTGTGCCTCGGTCGTATGCAGTCCTGATTGTGGCGCTCACCTGCACGGCGCCAAACACGCATACGACCATCATTGGCACCAAGGCAGAAGCGACTCTCATCGCTGAAGACGACACGTCTCCATTCGTCCCTCCATTCACGCCTGTCGCGACACCACTGGAGGCGGGCTGCACGATGTTGGGGCGTGAGCGGAAGACGGCCTAACGGTGTGCGGGACCGTAGCCCAACTTCATGGAGACGGTTGCGAATGGTCCTCGCCGATACCCCAGGAGCAACAGTGTCCCTAATTTGCTGGGAAGTGGCGGTGCGGTCCCCTACGGCACTGCGTAGGATCCTACGGTCTTGGCGTGCATCCGTGCGTCGCTGCGGTCCGGTCCCAGGTCGACGGGCACGTGCACCTTCCGCCGACCACTGGCGACAACATCGATGTACTGTGGAGACCTCACGCCCCACGTGTTGAGCAATTCGGCGGTACGTCCACCCGGCCTCCCGCATGCCCACTATACGCCCTCGCTCAAAGTCCGTCAACTGCACATACGGTTCACGTCCACGCTGTCGCGGCATGCTACCAGTGTTAAAGACTGCGATGGAGCTCCGTATGCCACGGCAAACTGGCTGACACTGACGGCGGCGGTGCACAAATGCTGCGCAGCTAGCGCCATTCGACGGCCAACACCGCGGTTCCTGGTGTGTCCGCTGTGCCGTGCGTGTGATCATTGCTTGTACAGCCCCCTCGCAGTGTCCGGAGAAAGTATGGTGGGTCTGACACACCGGTGTCAATGTGTTCTTTTTTCCATTTCCAGGAGTGTACTTTACTGATGTATTTTGGTTGGTTGGTTGGTTGGTTTGGGGGAAGGAGACCAGACAGCGTGGTCATCGGTCTCATCGGATTAGGAAAGGGAAGTCGGCCGTGCCCTTTCAGAGGAACCATCCCGGCATTTGCCTGGAGTGATTTAGGGAAATCACGGAAAACCTAAATCAGGATGGCCGGACGCGAGATTGAACCGTCGTCCTCCCGAATGCGAGTCCAGTGTCTAAGCACTGCGCCACCTCGCTCGGTGATGTATTTTGGACGATGAGCTCTCCCCATATATATAATACAAATGTTTCGAGATGCATCTGCTGCCTGGCCGTCTATTAAACCTGAAAAGAACAAAATGCCACAGAAGTTAGTCCTTTTTCTACATGCGACTAGCTCACACGTAGCTACAGCAGCTCCAGAAGTCAACAGCAATTCCTCCAGAACTTCCGCATTCCACAGTGCTGTGAGATAATGCATATGGCCAGATCTAGACTTCTGAGAGACAGACAGTTACAGATTTTCTTTTGCTTTGCACGACGTTTTCAACAAACAGATAGCGCATAGAGTAGCTCAAGTGGAAAGGAACACTTCCTATTTAAATTCCTGCATCCTACACTGTTGGCAGTTCTGTGTAGGTGGCAGTTATGTGATTTTATTTCGGTGATTACAAAATAGAGTCGAATATATGCACTGGGTAGCCGAGGCAGCTAGTTCATAGCGATTCGGTCACCCAAGTAAATGACTTCACTAAACATGCTGCAAACCACTACAGGGAGACTGTGTGTCAGAATTCTCATCCAGTAGGGCGCAATGGCGTTACGATAGAAGAAAGAGTGACATAGAAGAGGTTTTTATGGTCTGTTGGATTGATGATAAGTTAATATACTTATGGTGTGGGTTCGATTCCAGCTTCTGCTGATGGTTTTTGATAGGGAGAGACAGATTCTATTCTCTTCTGGCTACTGCAAGTGAAGAAGGTATAATGGCATTGTGGTCTGAAATTCACATTAAACACGATATTCCTTCTCTATCAAGCAGACGTTAGGTTGAACCACAATAAAGTCAGGAGTGGCGACATGTAGCAACACTATCACCAGTAACGTTTCTTATACTAGTTATTTATTTCTAGTGACGAAACAATCACTAGGTAGGGTCACAGGACACTTATTCCATCTTTCATTTGGGTTTCTGTATGTCGATAAATTTGGTTCTGAACTGGGAATGCAACTATGACCGCCCTTAACGCGGAATTTGATCCCTTCGTGACAATACAGCTCGACTACAATTTGTTGCTTGTTCAAAACTGCAGATTCCTCAAAATCTTCACATATTGTGCGTGAATGGGTTCGAATCCTGGCCCTGCACTTAAGTTTTCATTATGTATTATCAAGCTCTAGCATGAGAACACCTATCTGCTGGCGAATAATAATTTTGATTTTTAATGTATTTTCATTCGTTGTCAACACTAACGATATATGACGTTTTCGACTCCCAGTGGGACACAGAACTATTTGCGAGATCACTGTAGGTTCAAGGATGGTATTCCGAGCTGATGGTGGAGAAAAATTCGGTAGCTGACGTCTCTTTGTGTGTAGTCAACAACGATATGAGTGGGGTTCGATTCCCAGTCAGCACTGAACTTTTCGTCGTATTATTTCTGGTTCAAACATGCTCACATGTCGCTGCTGGTGTAACAGACCCACATTTAACGTTCGTTTTGTCTAGGATATAACAGCGATAGTTGCCAGGTTGGCGTCCTGGGAAGGAAAAAATTAATGTTTAGTTTCGTCATTTCACTTAAAACATCTAGCTACTGCCGAGAAAATCCGATATGTCACCGTTGATTGTGCTTCGATAACAATCCGATTAGGTTCTGGGTTCGAATCCCTGTCTAACACAAAGCTTTACCTCATGGCATTTCAAGTACGTTACTTGTGAAGAAGCAATATTTAACATCTCTCGTAGTTCGTTAAGAGGGACAATAGATGCTGGGTAGGAATCCGCGTCCGTTAAAAATGTGTACGTTATGTAATTTAAAGTTGATATTTGCTAACTGATACTGTCTAAAATCGAGGTATATCACTCTCTGTATGACTAGGCAGGAATGACTGCTAGTTTCTGTCAGTCTCGAAATCTTTGCTTAGTCTGCATTGGCTGGGTTTGAATCCATATACAGAACCTGACGGTTTGTCGTTTCATTTGAAGTTCATACATATTCTCAACTAGCTGCTGGTGAATAACTTACATTTTTAATGTCCTTTTGTGTTAAATAATAAGTACGGGATGTTACTTTGAAGAAGATGTCATGAATATGACGAAATTACTACGTGCATTACCTATCTGACGTAATAATGAGAGTGGTAACATTTCAGGTATGTAATTTATTGTAATAAATGTGAGATCACAAGCCTCAAGGACAGTCTTATGTGTGATAAGGTGTTCCCTGATATTTGTAGTATCGGGGTATTACTTTACATCTTGAGTTATTGCGATACAGAGCAGTGTTTTCTAGTGGTGACTTGTAGGAACCATTTTGAATATTTAAACGACTGTACCGAGGAGCGACTAGAGGACCTGCTAGACAGCTGCGTTATGTGGGTTACATGCGAATCAGGCGAAATGCAATTCAGGTCGGTCGGATACTTTTGAGCACGACTGTACATTCAGTGGTACATATGGTTACTCTCTGATAAATGTGTTGCAAATAACCGATACTATAGACATAATAAATTAAAATGACGTACCTGATGCTGATTTGTAAGATAAAAATTCTTTGTGTACACTGTAGTGCATGCAGAGTGAGGAAAATTTTTCATAATAACGTTATGAGGGTGCTACCCTCAGGAGTCGCTGATCGAAAGGTCGACTACACATCTAACACCTCAAGAGATTCGTTAAATGGATGTTAACCACTTTCATAACTCTGGGCTAGTGCAGAAGGAAGAAGGAGACGAATGTATGTGGAGTACTTGTAAGTGATTTTCAACATTTGAGGCAGTATTGAAAAACAATGAGTGTATTGGTTGAGACGTAGGACGAGTTTGACTTGCAAGGACGATTTGCGTTGTGTAGTTAATATTTGATGCCAGTAGTGAGATGCACTGAGCGCCGAGTCAGTGTGGATTGTTAGTGTAAAATACACCGGTAGTATGAGGCACCAAGTTGCTGTGTAATAATCTGCCACGTCAGGTGAAGGTACGTGAGATCAAGAAATTGAAGACGCAGAACTTGTTTCACTCTTTTGTATCTACTGTTCACAGGGGATGCAACTGTCATCTGATGGAGGCCCACCTTTGTGATGTTAAAACAGTTTTACAAGAATACGAATACCACCCTTGGATGCAATGGTTTGGCGAGGAACTTTGTATGTGAAAAATGGAGGTAACGTGAGCTCATAAATACAGGTACAGTAACTACAATAAGTAAATATTTTGCAGTTGCAATGAATATCTTGATAAAGCCTTATGCGTTTTTATAGTATCAACGTTCTGCACATGTACCCTTGTGTGTTTCAGAAAATTCGTACGAGATTCCGATTAAAGAGAATACTTTTATTCAAAGGCAATAAGCAAAAGAAAGCATCAGAAGAGAGAGAGAAAGAGAGAGAGAGAGCGAGAGAGAGAGAGAGAGAGAAGGAGAAGGTGAGATAGAAAGAGGAAGACCCATCATGATAAACAGGTAGTATGTAGATGCAAAGTACTACCTCAGTGCTTAGCTTTATGGCGAGCCAGAAATTTATATATTGTGAATGCACAAAATATATGCACGAAATTCCGTTTAGCATCCATGGATACCTCAAAAGCTCCTCTAATTTGTCATCTTTCTTCCAGTGAACATAAATTGTAAGAGTTATAATATTTTAATTATTATAGAGCCAGTATTATATTTTGCTCGTTAAATGTTTTCTTTCATTTTTTAAGAGGTCCAGAAGGCTAAGTTTAGATGTTTCAATTTTAAAGGCCCTGGACTCCAGTCACGTTTGTAGTGTAATGGACACTTCATTTTTATTATTCTTGAATATGAGGCCAAAGGGGCATATTTGGTATTCGGATTTAACAAGATAATTGTATGTAATGGTGTTAGGCAAATTTTATTTGTCAAATGTTCTCAAGTACTGCTGCTTCAGGGTTTTACAAGTAATATGAGGCACACGACCTGCACGCAAACATGAGGCAGATGTTCTGAACAGAAAACACACACACGTGTGTGTGTGTGTGTGTGTGTGTGGGAGGGTGGATGCGTGGGTTTGTGTGTATGTGTGTGTGCACGCGCGCTCGCGCATGCACGCATGCACGCACGCGAAACCAGTGAAAGTGATGCGACCTTGACTGACTGACATACCATGGAGGACGCATCACACAGAGCGACTTGTGTCCGGTAAACACAGCCGTTCTCACCTCAGCTGCCTGGAGAGAGCCACGTATCTGTCGGCTCATACCTGCTGCTACTTGAGGTAGCAGCTCACCCCATTGTGACTGGTTCCTTGCCACGAGTGGCTGATCACTCCAATCGACTTGAGACCCCATCGCACCGCAGATGCTTACGGCTTGCTCGACCAATTTACGACAGCCTCGTGCCAACCATCTGTCAGGCAACGAGGTTATGCTTCAGAGGTCGTCCAACCTATAGCTGTGGTTATAACTGAGTGAATGATTTGCTATTGGTATATGATGACTGTGAAAAGAGTAATTAATTGTAGATGGGTTTGAGTATCTGTGGATTGTGACAACAAGCCACCCATGTGTGTGAGGCTATCAACGCACTGCAATCATACACGAGTATTGTCAGAACGTTCAGATTCTGTGTAATATTGTGCGCCTGGTGTTCTTCATCTTATTGTATGTATCCTGAATAAATTTACCGGTAGACCTGTACATAAAAGCGATTGTGAGGAGGCTTGTAGACAAGTGCGCTTGTGTATTTTCTTGGTGTTTACTTTGGAACCAGCTTTACCATTATAATCCAAGGCATGATATTCATCAGACGATGAGTACGTTAAACGAAAAGCAAAAATGATACCCATGTCCCAGTTAAAATGTCCTTGGTGAACTTGTGCTGCAGATGAAGCTCAGCACAATTTGTCTGCAGCTCGTG
Source organism: Schistocerca nitens (assembly GCF_023898315.1). Lineage (NCBI taxonomy): Eukaryota > Metazoa > Arthropoda > Insecta > Orthoptera > Acrididae > Schistocerca > Schistocerca nitens. The sequence continues at coordinate 404,367,747 of NC_064619.1, read as the reverse complement.
GTGAGGTGGTTAGCGTTGCTGCCTCTGGTTCACGGGTCCAGGATTCGATTCTCGGCCGGATTGAGGATTTTCTCTGCCTGGGGACTGGGTGTTTGTGTTGTCCTCATTATTCCATCGTCACCATCATCATTCGCGACAACGGCTGGCTTGGATTGTGTAGAAACTGGACTGTGTAAACATTGGTACCTTGTAAGGTCGATGACGACCGCGCAGCTGAGCGCCCCACAAACCAAACGTCAAAATCATCTGCACAGTTTCATCAGCATCCATTTTATACACAATGAGAAGGTGATGTACACAGCAGTTTATCCCTAAACTCTTACAAAGCGTTTAATGTCGTACGCACATCCTCAAGGTCAATGTAGTCGAACGTTTAATGCGGCCTAATAACTTAAGATGATATTTAGTATTGCCGCTGATCTGCACAGCCAATTTAACTCTTTTACATTCCTTTTATACCAGTTAAGGCAGTCACTTTCTACAGTCATGGCGAGCTTTTTGTAGGTGACTCACAATAAGGGAGAATACTTGAACGATCGAGCAGAGTAATAAATTCGTTCAGTGCTGAAAACTACCCTTGAGAGCAGGTAAACAATGCAGAATTCGCTTGGTCCCAACTCCCCTCGACGGGCGACTGAGGAGCAGCTATCTGCGTAAAAAACAGTCTTGCTTGAGGCACTGGGAGGAATACTTTCAGGAAAGATTGAAACCTAAGCCAGCTCCAGCTTTCAGAGAAGGTAGACCGTTAGTACAACCGTTTGTCTCAGCAGATGTGCTACACAGGAACGTTAGTTTAAAACACTTGTAACCAATTTTCTGACTGGAGAGCACGTTCTTTCTTGTGTGGTCATACGTGCAAGTCTCTCAGTTTGTCAGCTTCAGAATCCTTTCAGGTACTGGGAGAAGTTTTCTGTCTTCCTCCCCACAACTTGGAATTATTGATTAATGATAACAAAATCCGCAGGAGTCCGAGTTTGTTTAACGTATGTACAAAACCGTTACTGGACGGAACTCGCAGCGTCCGCTGCAATTTGCCTGCGATTTTCCTAAAATTGTAAAACAGACAAGTTACAGGTAGTTAAAATAGATCCCACTTATTGCTAGCAAAATGAAGAATAAATACTTGTGGTCATGCGACTGAGAAGAAAGTACTTGTTTCCAGATAACACTTGCACTCATGTGGACGTTTCCATTGTAGTTCCGAATGCAGAGGCGAAGCCAGACTCAACTTTTACCACCGCTGCCTACTGCATTCATGCTGTATGAGAGTTGTAAGAATGAGCTTTCAATTGAGTCACAAGTCGATTGTAGCTAACTTCCATGAGGGCCTCCTGCACAATTTTAACATTCTCAGCCATACAGTTGCTTCTCTCACGCACTTTATTGATTCTGCTGGTGTTCGTTCTTATTTTTCCGGTTTCTTGTTTTTAACCACATCCCATTCTTGCAGTATTCACGACTTATTCTCGTGATTATACATTTACTGTGCTCACTCACCTGACACAAAGATAGATTTCAAGAATACAATCCTTCGTTCTTTCATTAAATGTTCACTTGCTTGTATCAGTGAAACATATGTTGAGGCTTCATGATAGTAAAGTTTGGTTCTTACAGTGACTGCTCTGTCCTGTACGGATAAAAATCCCCCTCTCAGTAATATATTCATGTGTAGTGTGGCACTTACAGAAGCACAACAGTATTTTTTATTTACTTTCTTGATTAAATGAAATTTATTTCTATTTGGAAAAGATATGATATGGAATATGTTATATGCCTTTATAATGTAAAATCACAAAAATGATACCAGTTAAAATGTAGCGGAATAGAGTGAAAAACGACCATCTTTGTCAAATTAATATTCGTGGTTTTACTGACATCCTTCACTTGTCACTTTCCTCTTCATCTTTCCTCCTCATTGTAAATGTATTGGTGCAAATAATTATATATTTTACACAAGTAATGAGTTTATGTTTATTATTTGTTAATGTTAATCTGTCTGTTATATTATTAACAATTTAACAAGTGGAAAAGTGGGTGAGTGTTGTATAAACATCAGGACACGCAGTTAAGTTTTCACATATTTCTGGGGTATTATCTAATGCACCATCCAGTTATATTATTTTATCCGTATTTTCAGAAAATAAGGATATTTATTTAGTGTAATTTTATTCATTTGCTCTGTGGGGCAAAGATTGGTTGGTGGTAGTATGTATTTCGTTTATCACTCAAAAGTAGTTAATAATGTTACCCAAGGATACAAGGGAAATCTATGTCATGTACACATATAACGATAAAGCTGTCATCAACCTGAAAAGTGGTTCGAACTCCACAGTAAATTTTTAGCCATGGTCCCGTTGCTTTCTGCGACTTCTCAACTCATATATCCAGTCTGTTGTAAGCGGCCCTGCAGTTTAACAGTCATAATTCGACCTCGCATTGCTAACATTAACAAATCATTGCCGAACGTGAAAGAACACTTACGTGTAAAATAAGTCTTTGGACCATTCCCGGATTGGTACTTGGACCGTCGTGATTTGTAATCTCACACTTACCCACTGTACCGCCGAGCAAATTGCAAATCAAAATATTTACACTTTTATTAGTTATTGAAACAGACCGTCGCACATTAATAAAGTTAAAACTCTTGTGAATATTTCAAAATGAAATAGTGAAGGTATTTTATGGTGAGACTGAAGCACTTCACTGTAGGCAATTGATAGTAGAACGTCTGCTTTGAAAGGATAAGCTGGAAATAGGACGATAAGGTTAGGGTCGCAATGGTGAGGGAGCAGGAGACTTTGGGCTTGACAAGCCGTGTCATTTTGCTATATAACACTGTGGTAGGCACGTAGGCTTTTCTGTTCTTATCCAACTACAGTTACGATTTGCATCAGCTGTGTAGGCAAATACTGTTTTGAATCATTTCTTAGTCTGAAAGGTTCAAAATTCGTCGTTACATGATGAAGCAGTCATTCTACTGAGGTTGGGTGAATGTGACTAATGACCGACTATTCACATTTTAGATGTTCTCTAGAAAGGGGCCTTACACTGAGTTATTTCCACCTTTCTTTACTTAACTGAATTTGCTATGGAGTTAATAATCTCTGCACAGAGTGTTTCAGATGAAAACACTTTCCTTTTTTTTTCCTTGCCTTTACAGGATTATTTCGTCTCGTTGCAGTTGGAAAGCACCGCACATCTATGTATATATTGTCTACATTTAGCACTTGCATAGCAATTGCTGCAGCAGACGACGTAGATATTTGCGTGATGCTCTCACTAGTTCACATATCCCTCTTAAGCGTTTAGGACTGCTGTGGCAGTGGTGCTGAAGAGATGGCAAAATTATCTTAACTGCGAGTCGACAACTCTCTCATCTTATTCTTCTCCCCTTGCCAGGCGCCGACGGAAAGTCGTATTGGCAGTTGGTTCCCCTTGTTCGTAGTTGATAGTCAAATGACTTACTGCAAAGAGCGGAAAACTGTCACAACACTACCCACCATTTGAAGTGACTACTCTTTCCTAAAAGCATATTTGTTACATCTCTCAGTTTCTGGTGATTGCTATTGGTATTGGTCGCTATTGGTCGGCCAATACACAGCCGGTTAATCCTGGTTATGAAATGAGGCTGGAATTGTCGCCCGATGATGTCCCATATTGCTCGACTGGAGACAGATCTGGTGATCGAGCAGGCCAAAGCAACATGTCGACATTTTGCAGAGCACCTTGGGTTACAACAGCGGTATGTGAGGGAGCGTTGTCGTGTTCGATAACACAGGCCGGAATGCTGTTCATGACTGGCGTACAGTATTGCAGTCAAGATTCATGGAATAACCACAAGAGTGTTCGCGCTGTCATACGAAATCGCACCCCAGACCGCAATATCGCAGAAGGAACATCCAGCTTTTCGTACCCCTACTACACTGTCTCATTCTTACTGGTTGTGGAGCTGGTAAATGTCTTTTGACTAACATCAGCTCACCTCGTTCAATCTCAAAGGTAACTACCGCTCACGAAATTTTCAGTGTGTATTCAAAACAAACATGATTTGCATTCTCATAGTGGCGCTACTGGGTTGTTTCAGCTTTTTTCCGTCAGTGTATGTGGAATAAAAGTACCTATTATTCATGTGATCCGAATCAGTGACAAATCTTCCATTTTCATGACGGAGAGATGCAGCGAAAGATATAGGAAGTTAATACACCAGAAAATATGTTTGTGGTATTACACAAACGGACATAGAAAAATGGTGAATGTTCGCTGTGCTGAGATAATTAATTTTTGAGCGTGTGAAAACATTTGTTCATATTACGTTAATGCGGGATCGAGAAAACGAGCGTGCGACGTCGCATCGAAGCGATGATATAATCTGAAAAGCTGCATCATATATTTAACTTATTAAAAATTTTATATCAGTAGTCGTTTAACCATTTATGTCGTCGTTCCTATAAAATGTTGTGCTCTGTTGTCTCTATGTTGGTCACAGGGTATGCTAACAACAATGCTATGTCAGCTAAACCGTCGAGGACCGTTGCCTAGTAATTACTTCCGTATTCTCTCGAGTACTAGAAGTGCCTATCTGAATTCGCTGTTTGAGTTATTGAAGGAAAGAAGCTTCAGCTTTGATTCAAGTGTTGTAGAGTGAATTTCGTGTTTCGAGAACAACCATCGAAACATTTTAAAGTTCTTGGGGAGCTTTAGAAGCTTTGAGCGAAGCGAACGCCCAGCTTCAGAAGCGAGGAGCATTGTACCCGCAAGAGGTATGAGTCATTCGCTTATCTGTCAATTATTTGTTTACTTTGCGGATTCATTGGTAGTTAGAATATCGTAGAAACTTTTAATTGTCTGTGTACTTAGTGGAGAAATACTAGTAGATTGAAGCATGTGGCGGAGTGTGATGTGATTACAGAACCTGAAGTATTTAACGTGAAACAACATTTTGTGTCAATTTTTCATTGAGATGCAAATATTAAGTGCTTGCTTTTTCAGGCAGACCTCTATATTTACTTTTTGGCGCAGTTCATACTCTTTCATCTTGTATTCTCAAACTAATTTCTTGCTTCCACAATGGCTAAAGTTTCAAGAGCAATATCCTTTTCCGCCCGTTTGGTTTGACCCACAACATCCTATGTGACTTCATGACTTTATGTTGAATTGGGTGCAGGCAGACTGCTATTAAAGGTTAGCCTGTGGTTGTGTTACTTACCAGCGAAATCTTTGATGCCTGTAAACTATGCTGTTATTCCAAATACGACGCGACATACGAGGGTTTGGTTTGGGTGGAACTTGAGACCACAGGTTAAACTGCCGTGGAGAAACCAGTAACGGTTATATTTTTGTTATGTTTCCTGACAAATATTTGTCTGTTTCTTTCTGCATATCGCATGATTACCCAGGGTAAGGGTGGGCAGGACTTTCAGAGCATAAGATAAATTTTTGTGAGTGAAACGATTAGTGATTACGATTATTATCTGATTCATATAGTTATAGTTGTGGGAAGTTCGTCGAGAGTGAGGTAAGCCCTAACGAAATTGCATAGTTGGAGGTAATGTTATTCATAGTTTTTTAATTTATAAATGTTTGGCTGTTTTTCGAATGTGACTCTTTGAGAGGCTGCGCTTATGAAATCCACTGTTCCTAAGAGGCTCAGTTTGTTTTTACCGATAGCTCATTCTCGCGCTTCATAATTGTTTTTTTTTTAATTTTTAATTTTTGTTTGTGGTTCGTAGTATTTGTTTAACTGAATTGGCTCGAGGTTTTGCTATTTGTTGGTGAATTGTTTGTTTTCAGTTTTTGAATTATTTATTTCCGTTTCTAGTGTGGTTCCAGTACTTTGTACTTCTTTTCTTTCGGTTTATTCTAAAACTATTAGTATATATAATTTTTCGATTAAGTTGATGTTACGTAGGTATTGTTTTGGTATCTCTGCCCTCGATTTAGGAATAGAGTTCACACGAAATATGATACCAACTGTTCATGTGTATGTCTTTTTGTTTCTTTTGTTCGCTTTATTCTGGAGAAATTCATGTGCGTCATCCTTGCATAATGAGATTCGTGTTTGTGTATGTGTGTGCGTGTGTGTGTGTTTGGGGGGGGGTCTTGTATATACTGCGATACCATTTGTGTGTTATTTTTTTATATTTTTAAGTTTATTACAGAAAACTTCATATGCGATATTTTTCGATTATGTCGGTTTGTGGAGCTGTGTGTGTGATATCGCTGTCTTCCTTTGAGCTACAGGTCAAGCGAAGAATTCGATTACAGTTCTGCCATTTTTGCAGTTTTTTCTGTTTATGATAAGAGACATTTGTAGGGGATCTGTTATCGCTGTCTGTTAAAGCTATATAGGTACAGCGTACGCTGCGATTAGGCTTGTTTTTTTATGTTTTCGTTTGCGTCATTCCGGAAGACTGTGTGTGTGTGCTATTTTCCAGTTATGTTATTTTGTGGAGGTGTCTAGTACCACTGTCTTCATTTCATCTGTATTGATCAAGCGAATTATTCGAATCCAATACGGTTTGCTATATGTTCTCGTTCAGTTTATTCTAGAGAAGTTCTTAAATGTTCTAAGGTTTAGTAACCTTTTTAGTATGTCCCCATCTACAACTCTCCCATTTCTGCGATTGTCCAGATAATTTCATTTCATATGCTGATTCAAATAGTTCCCATGGTTTTTTGTTTGTTAAGAAGGACGTTATACAATACACAACGGTATATTTTAACAGAAACGATCGATTTCGGTCTAGGACCAGACCATCATCGTGTGCAAAAACCGTCTCAGCTATCAGTCTGAGTAAGTGGAATCGCAGTTATCATGTACGTTGTTCCGTCATTGATACTAGCTTACATTCATGTCATTACGTCCATTTAACCTCGACATCGTTTTTTCCCAATATTCGATGTATATAGATAATATCAATGATGGAGCTTTGTACATCTGCTAACTGCTGTTCCAATTAAACAAACGCATAGGAGAGATGGTTTTTGGACCCGATGATGTTCTGGTTCTAGGCAGAAATCGATCGTCTGAAATAAAATATTCCATTACAGCTGTGTGCTGCATGTGGCAATTCTTAACATTCATTAAAGCTGTACAGCACCACCTACACAAAATGTTTTATGTTTGTTTTTGATTGTAATGGTCTATATGCTGTCGCCGTCTTGAAGAATATCATCGGGCTCTTATTAAATGTTATCTGTGGTTGTCGTAGTATCTCGTGTAAACTATCCACTTTACTCCAAATATGAGTTGTGGGTCAGAACAGACGGATACAATTGTAGCCTGCTCTATTCCTTTCAGTTGCTGAGATGCACAACGACAACGATGTTAGCGACCTTTCTCGCTTGTCGATTACACATACTTAGTGTCTGTGGTCATAAGAGAGTCATGATGCTGGAATTTTCTTCCGACTGTGAAAACGAACACATTTTGGAAACTGATGCCAACTGTGTAGTGTCGTACTGAGTTGACCTTTCATCGTAACAAAGGAATATACCTCTATTGTTGGTTAAGGAAATTGAATTAAGTGCTTGGAGTAATTTTAATTGGTAAATTCTTTGTGAATTTATTAGTTTTCTGGAGTTTTCATCCTTTAGACACTGCTGTATATCTTTAAAAAGCAAGGCATGATTATTTGGTCTGACATATATTTACATTATTTAAAATTTTACTGCAATGCTTGTTTACCTGTTGATATCGACGTTCCTATAAAATAATGTGCTCTGTATTTGTTGGGATTGCTATTAGTGGGGTTTCTATGTAATGTTGATCGCAGGTTATGCTAACAACAATGCTATGTCACCTAAACCGTCGAGGACCGTTGCGTAGCAATTACTTCCGTATTCTCTCGAGTACTAGAAGTGCCTATACCAATTCGTTCTGTGAATTATTCAGTAAAAGAAGCTTCAGCTTTGATTCAAGTGTTGTAGCGTCGAAGTTTGTGTTCCAAGAACAACTAAAGAAAGTTTTTAAAGTTCTTGCGGAGCTTTAGAAGCTTCGAAGTAAGCTAACGCCCAGCTTCAGAGGCGAGGTGCATTGTAGCCGCAATAGGTATAAGCCAATCTCTTAAATGTAACCTATTTGTTTACCAGCCAGTTAGAATATTGTACAAACATTTAAATGACTGTGAATTTAGTGGAGAAGTACTGGCAAGTTGAAGTTCTACGACGGACCGTGTTATGAATTCGGAACACGTAATCAGTACAGTGTAAATGTGAAAGATCACTTTGTCGTAATTTTTCATACAGGTTCATCAGTTAGGTGCCCGACTTGTAGAGACGAACCACTTTACTGAGTTTCTGACAGAGTTTACTTATGTTTGTCATACCTTCACACATTAACCACTTAGTTTCACAATGATAAGTGTCACCAACCTCCTTGCTTCTCAATTGTACATACATGTTGGTTGTGATCATTGCACAGTCGTGATGCTGGAACTTTCTTCCGTCTGTGAAGAAGAAGACGCTTTGGAAACAGATGTCAGCTGTGTAGAGTAACATTTAGTCGAGCTGGCTCTGTAGCAATAGTTTTCGTCTCCTGCTGCTTCAGGTAATTGAATTAATATCTTGGAATGTAGTTAGCTGTTAAATCCATTGGGAGTTGATCAGTTATTCAGGTTATTTCATTAGATACTGCTGGATACCTCCCAGTCGCAAAATACCATTATTTTGTGGTACATAAAATGATTTAGTTAAAATTTTTCAGCGCTGCTCGTTTACCCATTCCTATCGACGTTGCTAAACAGTGTAGAGCTCTGCAGTTACTTTCGTTGCTGTTTAATGTTGTTGACAGGATATGCTAACACTGATGCTATGTCATCCAAACCGTAAAGGACCGTTGCCCAGCAGTTACTTGCGTATTCACCCGAGCACTTGAAGTAACGATACGAATTCGTCGTGTGAGTTATTGAATTAAAGAGGCTCCAGTTTTGATTAATGTATTGTACTGTTACACTTTGTGTTTCGAATTCAGATAACGAAACATTTTAAAGTTCTTGAGGACTTCTCTAAGCTTTGAACGAAGCGAACGCCCAGCTTCAGAAGCGAGGTGCAATGTATCCGGGAGAGGTATGAACTACTGACTTAAGTATCTTCTGTTTACTTACCGTATAGAATCAGACGCAGTTTCAATATCATATAAGCTTATAAATGACTGGATGTGTAGCGCCGAAGTACGGGAACACTGAAACGTAGTGTGATGTGATTTCGTGGTATGTGAAATGGGAAAAAGTACAGTTCCATTCACATTCCAGTACGTTGTTTCAATACGTCATGCAGCTACAAAGGTTACGAGAGAGCGTGACTTATAGGGACAGATCTCTTTGCTGAGGTTTTCACAATTTTAGTTGCTGGAATCGTCTATTCTTTAACTTATTATTCAGTTTCACAATGAGAGCCGCGTCACCTATCTCTGTTACCAAATCTGTTATATTCTACCTTCTGTAAAGGAGAAGGCAATACGTAAACAAGTTCCGGCTGCGTGCAGTCATGAAGAGTGCACATGGCACCATATCAAAAGTATTTTCTCTTTCTGTTACTCAAAGAAATTAAATTAATACCTTTGAGCATCGTCAAATGTTAATTCCGTTGGGAGTTTATAAGCTGTACTGACGTTTTCTTCATTCAAAAGTCGCTCGTTAAATTTCAATCGTAAATATGGTTGTTACGTCGTACATGTTGTTGAATATTCACATGGCGCTGAAGAGTGATTCTAGGTTTATTGTTGAACTCAGTTTGTTGATGACTCAACCACAAAGAAGGAAAGGCACAACCCGGTGAGAATACACTGACTCAGACAACGGGTATTTGCAAAAATCGTAATCTCCTCAGACACTGCGAAGCGATTTGGGATTTAAACCACCACATTGTTGCATAGATTATTTACCAGTAACTTCATATCACAAACTAGATGTTCCCTTAAGTACTCACTAATTAAATTACCGAGCCTGCCTCACGGTGCTATATTGAACGAACGGGTGGTAGTAACCAAATCGCGGCGTAATATCTGTCCAAATGCGAAGTTATACTTAGTGTACATCTGAAACTAGTGTAGCGATGCACTGTCTTGCTAATAGTACTGTCTGTCTGTCTAATAGTGATAGCTTTAAATAAATGCTATCGAAACAAAATTATTCATTTCAGAATAAATGTACCACGTAATGAGCACAACTTTGGCAGTCATCGAAGAACTAGTATTATTTTAATTCATTTTTTAGGAATTAGTAAAAGAAAATGTAAATAATGAAATATTGACCAGAGAAAAATGGATAAACTTTTTCAAATAAATCAATGATATTTAATCGATCTGGATGTTATATATCGTTTGAAACACTGACAGCTCTTATTTTTACAGAAGTTAAATTTAAAGACATGACATCACGGTCTCAAGTTTTTCCTTGCGATACACTTGTGAGACATCACAATAAGATTTACTCGTGGGCACGGTATGGTCACATCTAACATGCTGCCCGTTATCGTTGCAGCAATGTTCCGACGCATCAAGACGTTTTTCTCCCGGTGTGTGGGAGGGGAGAAAGACGAAGGTCTGAGACTGGACAAGACCTCAGTCGCTGCTCGATGTACCTTTGAGGTGAGCCACGTCACGTTGCATTACTGATATCATAATAAGTAAAGCAGTAAAGTTTTAGAGCTACTTCACTGTACATAGGTTGGTCACCAGGTATTACAGACTGTCACGATTTGCTGTAAATGAGTCGGCAGTTCGCTATAAACATACCATGTGACAATTCATTATGAATAATACATCTAAGACAGGAACCTCTACTAGACTACTGACTATGACGATTGTGTGTTAGTTTCCGTGCAAGAAAGCAGTACTTTTATGGGAAGAGTGAGGTTAAATGTGCTAAATAGTAAAGATTCAACAAAGAATTAAAATGTAAAAAATGTCTAAAAACCTTACTTACATACGCACACGCACACAAGCAAGCGCGACTACACACACACACTCACACATAGAAACACACACACACACACACACACACACACACATAATTACAAAATTGTATTTAATACCATTTCGATACGTTTTAATAAAAGTGATTGCGTTTCACTGGTTTAGTAGAATGATCTAAAATACCAACTAAGAAACTTATTACATCAGAACAAGCCTATGAAGGCACCACGGTACTGACCGACCTCCACGTCACACTCAACAGATAGGCTTCACTGGCTGCAGATATGGATGGATCATTGTCAGTTTTCGTGACCGTGTCTAAAATACAGCCACAGGCGAACGTCACTGGAGAATGGATGGATTTCTTCATCACTGGAGAGAAATGGAAATTGCTGGTCACTCAGCAACACACCAAAGCCTTCAGCCTTGTCTTCAGAGATACACAAAATTTTTAAAATTTACCATATCTCGACTTCAAGTAAAATAAATGGCTGGTCTCCTCTTAAATTCACTTCGCCTTCTGATCAAAAGATATCGTGCACAGAAAATATGGCGTATAAGAATATTTGCGCCACAGTCATTACAGATTTAACTGTCTTCACACCAGAATATGAAGACGTTAGTTAGAAATGAGACATTAGAAATGTAGCCTATTCGGATAGGAGTCAGGGTACCTTCAGTGTGTGAAAGTGATATGTATAAGGTGGGTCTTGGTCTGATGATTGGGATGTCATACCTATTCCAACAGTCGTATGTCTTTCTCATCTGCAGGATAATGGCACGTTGCTCACAGGCCTCCTTGGCTGCATGATATGATGGCTCTTTTCCCCACACCCCACAGGTTCCTGCTTGTCTCCTCTATGTTACTAGCATATTATATCCCCACTTCTGGCATTAGATAAGACGAAGGTGATAGACTAGCCGAAAGCCGATTAAATGGTTGCAACAACTCTACTGACGGCAATTAAAATTAACACTAACCAACCTGGAAGTGGTGTCTGGGTTTAGTTAAGAATGCCTTGACTATGATGCTGATACGGAGATGCTTGAGAATGGAAAAGACCCTAACAAAATGTAGAGAATTATGCTGAAATTTTTTGTAAGAGCAGAGCTTCACATAATATTCGTCAAAGACAAGTGACTGGCTGAAGACAACATTGCAAACCATCTGGTTGCTCTACAAGTTACCTGCTAACTGGGATTAATACCTGATAACCAAAGGAAATTTATTCCTGAATTTCAGACTTCGAAGCCTAATGTTGTTTTTGGAAGAGTCAGAGAATAGAGAAACTGGAACTGGCAGTAAAAATTGTCACAGTCCCACTTACATTCCTTTCCAGAGAAAGAACACAGCAGAACAGAGAATAAAAAGGTCAGTGGTGACACTGTACCTCGAATAATTCCTCTGTATTCCTCCAGCTTAACAGTTCGCCCATAGCATTATGGTAGCTATTACAGCCGAACAATGTATACTCACTATCGCTATCTACAGGCCCATACATCCTTAATAAGTGTTACACTTCGTAACACCTGTACATATTAAGAAGTAGCGCTGTATCTGAATTATAAAGGTATTATTTATGATAAAACTAATAAGTTCTTTTCCAACAGGGGCGTCAGTTTACACTCGACGTGTTCTTTGTCGAGCTGCTGCAGAAACGGCTGCAGGAAGCAGAAGAAATCCGTGCTGCTCCGGTGAGTGTAAATTAGATCTGTATATAGAATAATAGCGTTTCGTTTCAAAGTGTATTTTTCGTTTCCTGTTCACATGATCACTCACTCACGAACGTGATACTAGTTAATGCTCTGCTTCCGGGTATTTTGCCGAGTTGTTGTCTGTATTTTGTGCACAATTCTTCGATGATCGTCCCAGGCGTCTTCCTCGGGTGCAGAGAGTTTTGCTGTTAGGTGCACTCACTGCCTGCACTCCAACCAGTCCGGAAACGCCACTCGACATGAAGAAGACGGCCCCATCAGTCGTTGAAATATTGTGCACAAAATAGGGATAAAAACACAGCAGAATTTCCGGAAGTATGTCCTTAATCAATCTCTTCTAGAAAACCTTAGATATCACGGGATATTAGTGATGTGTTAGAATTACTATTTGCTGAGATGTGGGGAAGAGTGACGTTACTTGTATATTAAAGTGAACTACTGTAGCCATCAACGTAAGGATGCGCCTGTGCTCTTCTCTGCCAGTGCTTCATCCTCCCTCCATTTTAACTCTTCCCCGCTCTTTCTTTGCTGTTTTTTCGCCTTGATGTTCGTCTCTTCCCTATCTGTGATTCTCTAGCCTTGTGGATTTAGGCTGGAGGTTTTAGTGTGTTTCAGAGTGACTGGCTCATCCTTTTTTATTCTTGCGATCAGCCAGCCCATGCCATCTGCTGTATTTTTTAATACTTTCTACGGCATTTGTTTAATTTAGTGCACGTTTTCCCCCCCTTTAGCTTGCGTCTTCTGTTTTCTCTTTGAGTAATGTTCACAGTTACTTTTACGACTTTTTTACCTTCCCAGATTCTTTTGCGGAATGGTTTTAATCTAAGAGTCTTTTGAGTAAGGAAATGGGGACTGATGACCATGTAGTTTAGTCTCGTTACTGTCAAAACCAACCAAAAAACCAAAAACTTAAGGTTGCATAATTCGCGATAAATATAAAACTTTGTTACATTCGAAAATATTAGCAAATAGCAAATACTCTCTATTATTACACACGTTGGACATCATAAAACTAAAGATGTCTTTTCCAACAGGACCGTCAATTTACACTTGACGAGTTTTTTATGGAGCTACTGCAGAAACGGCTGCAGGAAGAAGAAGAAATCCGTGTTGCTCCGGTGAGTGTCAATTAGTTCAGTATAGTGAATAATGGCACTAGGTTTCTACTCTCTTACGAACGTGATAGTAGTTAGTGCCCTGCTTCGGATGTTTTGCCGAGTTGTTAGGATTTGTGCAAAATGCTTCAGTGACCGTGACCGGAGTGCAGCGATCTTTGCCGTTATGTGCAATCGATCCCTGGACTCCATCTAGTCAGGCAATGTCATACGACCTGTAGGACACGGCTCGATCGGTCGTTGAAATATTCTGCATACAACAGGAACAACAACTCGGTATAACTCCCAGAAGTACTTCAACAACCAATCGCGCAAACAAAAAACTTGTACAACATGGGAAATGAGTATTTGTTTAGTATTACTAGTTGGTCAGACATGGACTGAGTAGTGGTGTTACTTGAATATTAAAATCGATCATCACTGTATAAATATTATCAATAAATTTAGCTAGCAAAATTATTAATAAATGTAGCACTTCGTAAAAAGCGGCCGTCTTAGAATCTAGCACATGTTCTGTATTACTCCACATGTTGGATATCAGAAAAGTAACAAGTTCTTTTCCAACAGGAGCGTCAGTTTACGCTTGACGCGTTTTTTGAGGAGCTACTGCGGAGACGTCTGCAGTGAGAAGATGGAAGCCACACTGCTACGGTGAGTGAAACTTCGATTTGCAGATTTTAGTTTCTAAATGTATTTCTGGTTTCATGGCCACATCGTAACTCCCTTCAGAACGTTTACCTGCGTTTGCGTTATTTTTCCGACTCTACAAATGTACGAATATCACTGAAATGCTGTCAGCTTAGCTACAGAGACAAGCGAACAAAATGCAAAATTCTATGGTCGAACCGTAAATTCTGTTGTACTGAGCCATGGGTGGTTATCACTATGCTTGCAATACTGTTCTTCTATAACGGTTTTGAATTGTGAGCGGATATGCATCCTTTCTTGACAGTGTTTATTTCGCCCTACTATTGCTAGGTTCTACGTAATCTTAGGAATGAAAGGTATAATAAGGTTGCCTTCCATTTCACAGTATGGAGGGAGTTTCAGAAAACATTCTTATCTTCTCCCGTCCATAAAAGAGTTATCAAGTTTTCAGAATACTTTCACGTTGATCATCGTATGCTGGTCTTTTGGTTCTGTTCTATTAGACAGAAACAGCCCTTCACTATACCCGTATCTGAGACACAAAACAATTTATAAAATACATTGTCATTGCTCTCTTTTACTACAATTATGCCAATAGCTATAAACTAGTAACTCCATTTCGTGTCTATTTTACAGTCTCAACAATATCGATACAGAAATCGGCCCTATATTAGCCTCGGGTCCTACAATTGTTTTTGCACTTTTCTTTACATATATCAACCTACCACACTGTGATCACGTTTTTAATTCTGAAGTTTAAATTTGTCGATAGGTCACTCCAGTGGCTTCCACGCCAACCCACGGAGGCTCAACACTCCACACCATGCAGATCTTCATAGCCACCAGATCTTTTGCTGCCTGTTGGGGGCGCCGCTGTCAACTCGGCGCCCGGAGAAGAGTCACTCCAGTGGCCCCCCTGCCAACCCACGGAAGATCAACACTCCACACCATGCAGCTCTTCATAGCCACCAAATCTAATGCTGCCTGCTGGGGGCGCGGTCGTCAACTCGGCGTGTGGAGAAGGCCGGCTGCTAAACTATTCGACCACGATACCGTGGCCAGTACCACCTGAAACCAAAGTTGCCGATTGAATAAAACTTTGGCTTAATGGGATAATATACTATTGTTCTTTATTTTAGTTCTAGTGAGGTGGCATTATGGTAACACACGGGCCTCGCATTTGGATTGAAAGTGGTACAAGTCAATAATTCGTCCATCAGCATCAATGGTTTTTGCGATTTATTTAAGTAGATTAAGGAAACCGCAAGGATGTTTCCCTCGTAATTCGACTCGTACGATTTTCTCCACAATACGAGCTCCGTTTGTTATTACCTCTTCTTAGATGGACGTTAGGTCCGAATAATCCCTACATCTTTTCTTTATTGAGTAAGAGATTCATTTGAGCAATATATATTTTTTAAAAAAAGCTATTGTAATATTGGTGCAGCAATACAAGCATTTAGAACCTACAGAACTTGCCTTTCAAAATTTGCTAAGTAAGTTCATCAGCAGATACATTCAAACTAATAACACTTAAAAGAGTAATGTGACTCAAAGTTCTCTGCATCTAAGGATAACAAGTTAGTGCCTGTCATCCCGACGGTTACTTATTAACTCAGTGCGCCACATGTAATATAACCCTAAACTATGCAGAAACTCCACTATAATCAACATTTGACGTCGTCAGTATACATTGTTATCGCTACTCGGTTAGTTTGTTTTTATTAATGACCCCATACTCGTTCCTGCAAAACTATATGGGTGCGAAATAGAAGGTACGTTGACACATTAAGCAACTGGTCATAAAAGTAGCATTTGCAACTAGGAAACATAAGTTAAAGCACTCTTAGTGTAATCTAACTGATGCTGCATTTCATTGTACTCCATCGTGCGAACAATAATAGGTTAGCACAGTAATGCAACTACAAACAAGTAAACGAAGGATTTGTGCTACGAACGCATACTTCAGCCACAAGACCTATAACCAATTCACAGAGTGTGCGTGACCATTACTGCTTATAGCGCGGACGTCGCTTCTTATTACGTACCCTTTCCCCTGTGATTTCTAATATTTTACCTTTCACATTGAGCACTGTAGTAGTGTCAGAAAGAAAGGTTGTAGCAGGAGACTCATTTTTACTTTTTACTTCCATTTCCCAGAAAGTAATGAGTTGGTCCACGTCTCACGGAAAATTGCAAATACCAAATGAGGTGGGGAAATGAATATGCAATCGATCTGCGGAAGCTCAGTGAATAAGTGGATCAATGTTAATCACAAGGGAGTTGCACGTTCGATATATTAACATTAACCCACGTACCTTTTCCCGAATTCTAATTAAAAAACATTGATCGAAATACTTCATTCCATGATCCAAAAGAAAAAAAAGAAAAAAAAACATTGATTTACACAGTTCCTTCCATAGCTTAATTAAAAAACATTCATCCACTTACTGCGTGTGCTCACACAGATCGACTGCGTAGCAATAGGAAACACAGAAATATTTCACTACATTTTCTTGTATATCATGAGTTGTGACGCTATCCTTGGTTTGCAGATAATAGCACAGTTTCAATAGCTACGAATCAAATAAGGAACAAATAAATCTATAATCCACTTTTACGGCAATGTTTCGCCCTTTCTTCCGAAAGTATTACTTCGAAACAATTTGTCTGCCTGCTGGTCTCTCATTGGCTGTGTAACATGACAGCTGACACGCCTTCGTTTGCTCCCATAGTACATCACGGCAAGCACTGGCAACATTCCTGCACGAAACACGTAAGTACGGCACTGGTCCTATTCTAAACTTCTACTGAAACATCAGTCGACGTGTATAAATCAAGTGAGAAACCAGTCACCAGTACAAAGAGCAGAAAGTGATACCAACACAGAAAGCCAAAAATTGATGCCAATACATAGGCCAAAAGTCGCTGAAATTGACGGAACGCGGTAACAAGAACAACATTTGGAATTACCGCAAGTTTCGATTACACACGTCTACTTTGACCTATGACGTTATATCGGGGATATAAAGCGTACTTAATTTATTATGACAACCACAGATTTAATAGCAGGCCTCTGGCATACTTCAATATTACTACCACAAGATGGTCGCAAACGAATATAAGAAAGATGCGAAATATTTCAGTCACTTAATGAAATAAAACTTATGAGACAACCACGGGAATTAGGGAGTTCTGGGCGGGGGAAACTAGAAATACTACAATAAGACTAACATCACTCCAATAGAGTCACATAATCGAAAAATAACTCTCACGAATTCCTCCGGGTTAAACCCAAATAAAAAGAATAAGAAACACACAACTGGAATAGAATGTATTTCTATACCTATGAGCTCAAACGAAGACAGTGATACCACCCCCGTCCTCTCACACCCCACGCCAAAGAAGCAAATCCATTATGATCAGTATTGGCAATTTCGCCTGACATACATAGCTGGAACGAAGACAGTGATGTAGACAATCCCCCACTAACAAAAAGCTAATAAGGATAACAAAATTCACTATATCTATACAGCGCCAATGAAGACATCGGTTCCATCACTCCCCCCCCCCCCCCCACTCCCCTCAAATAAAACTAACCAGACACAAATCTAAGAACATCATTTCAAAGAAATATCCTTTCCATAAACAAACTACGATCTCACAGTAACCAAAAGAAAAAAATCATAAAAACGTTCTTACCAATCATAGTCCAGTACTGCTCTGTATTCACTTGGTATTAGTATGTTTGCTTCTGAAAGTCCTGTGTCGTATTTTGATATTCCTGACACGTTCTAACCATAATTTAAGTAATGACAAATGTTACGTTGTGGCTTAAACCCTTATCCGTGAAGATGGTCGATGACTGAAACCAGTCTAGATATATGGGTTTAAAATAAAAGCAGCTGATGGTAAAAACATTTTATACATTACCTGACGGCCGTTGACGGTCTCTTTCAAGAAATTTTTAATCAAAGTGCCCCCAAAACCCACACACACACACACACGCGCGCGCTCGCACACACCAACACAAACCGTACTGCAAACAACAAATTATTTAAACACAACTCCAAGCAAAACTCCACACAAACGCACAACTTTCACTCTAAATACCAACCTGTAAGCTAAAAGCAACAGTTCAAACACCAGAAACAATTAGATGACCAGTAACTACTAAAGACTCGTTCTCATTCAACTGCACCTTTACTAAAAACCGAATCACAAACCTAAACGACCATCACAAAGACTCAGCAACCGCCTACAACACTTCCCTTACAACTTTAAGAATCAAGTTTATAAATATGATCACTACTTTTTTCTCTCGTAACAATCTAAGCTGTGTTCCTAGGTTCGTACCTACATCTCCATCGACGAACGTGCCAAATTCAAAAAACAACTAAATATTTGTGGGAAGAATGGTGAAGAAACATCACAAACCGTTACTCTCGCAACAATTTAAGCCCTGTCCTTCGTTTCCTGCCTAGCCTTACCCTCGGAACTCGTGCCACATGCGGAAAGAAACATCCAGACATTTGGGCATTGGCGCATGGTCTGATTCCACCAGTCGGCATTGATTCATGACTTCTTTTTTGGAATAAACAGCATATACAGCTTACACCAGTCACTAAGGCCAAACCGCCTACATCCTTTGCATCCTAAACTCAAGACGTCACGCAGAACGTCACTGGTCTAAGCAATGGACAAAACGCGGTATCGAAAATATGGCTTCACCAACACAGCGCAATTTCAAACAGCAAAATCAATTAGAGAGGAGCTGTACGCACTAATTTGGACCTGTAAATGGCGAATTACTTTATTCTATCGCTCTTTACCGTCATATCAACTGTTCAACACAGGTAAGTCTGGTACACCCTTATAGATCACTTTCAGTTATTAATATCACATGTTTTACACTTATATTAAAATATCCAATTATTATTTAGAATTATATTTCTGCAGACTTACGAAGTATCACCTGTTCTTATTTGAGTGGTATTACGATTAACGTTCATTAAATAAATTGAGAAGAATAAATTCCAACAGCAAAATGCATTTGCAAGTAATTCCAAGTACACATATGTTGTTAATCATTGTTTACTCTCGTTACTAAGATAATTATAATAAGATCAAAGATAATGTTTAAGCTCTGGATGATTGGGAGTGTAAGCAGAGTCAGAGTCGAACATAAACAGTAGCGACATTCCACCTATTTTCTGTTGCCCACCGCGATTGCAGCGCGCCAAGCGGCCAGGAAGTTATACTGTAGAGTTCGCCGAGATTTTGAAAACTCGAAAGTTAATCTCAACAATTTATGTTGGTCTCTGGAATGGTTTTTACAAACAGGAGCGTCTGCACCGCAATAAATTGCAGCAACAAGAAGAAGAAAGCAGTACATTTGCCGTTTTTTAGGTTTCTTATCAACCCTAGTAGGTGTGAATCGCTATGTTACAGAACTGTTTATTTACGACTTTCATCTAACCTAAAGTTATTTACTTGACAATGTCGTGTTCCTTAAGAACCGAAAAAGTGCTAGTAAACAGCAGCAGACCTGACCTTTTGCAGAAAGGCCTCGTATATTTGCTCAAAGACGTATGTTTCTTTGCTACACTTCCAGTCAAATCAGTTAATATGGAACGAAGCAAACCAGTATGGAATGCAAGACGTACATTATTTTATGTAGCAGACAAGCTAACACAACTGTAACTGGAGAAAAAACCCACACAGATGTGATAATTAAAGAAAATAGCAATAAAACTATTTTCCATCACGGAAGAAACTAATTCCACAATTGTTGCTGCATCTGAGCCACAAATAGCAAGAATCATCAACACATCAGGTTTTGCAACTAAAGTAGTTACATTTACAAAGATATTTATGTGTTAAAAAGTCGATGAAGTGTAAGACAGTGCAAAACATTAGGTTCCATAAAAAGTTTTTACGTCTCAAGGAAAGTATCTGGTATATTACGAACAGACAAAAAAATGTTATTCTCATGCATGAAATGTGTGTTTGTATGGTCTTGTTTTCAGTGGAGTAACTACAATTACACACATATCGGAAAGTATTTCTTTATAATTATGTTGTAGCTTACGTCACTGAATCAAGGAGATTCGGTCATTTTTACATTCTCCCATGATCTTTCATGTCTTACAATAATTTAATAATTATTTAGCTAATTAAATTGGAAAATGATTAGAAACGAACTATAATTTTACCGCTGCTTTGTCACCTCTTGGGGCGCTAGAGTTGCTCAAACTTTCAGTTGTTGTTGTCGTCTTCAGTCCTGAGACTGGTTTGATGCAGCTCTCCATGCTACTCTACCCTGTGCAAGCTTCTTCATCTACCAGTACCTACTGCAACCTACATCCTTCTGAATCTGCTTGGTGTATTCATCTCTTGGTCTCCCTCTACGATTTTTACCCTCCACGCTGCCCTCCAATGCTAAATTTGTGATCCTTTGATGCCTCAAAACATGTCCTACCAACCGATCCCTTCTTCTAGTCAAGTTGTGCCACAAACTTCTCTTCTCCCCAATCCTATTCAATACCTCCTCATTAGTTACGTGATCTACCCACCTAATCTTCAACATTCTACTGTAGCACCACATTTCGAAAGCTTCTATTCCCTTCTCGTCCAAACTATTTATTGTCCATGTTTCACTTCCATACATGGCTACACTCCATTCAAATACTTTCAGAAACGACTTCCTGACACTTAAATCTATACTCGATGTTAACAAATTTCTCTTCTTCAGAAACGTTATATCCTACTTTCAAGACACTGTCCATTCCGTTCAACTGCTCTTCCAAGTCTTTTGCTGTCTCTGACAGAATTACAATGTCATCGGCGAACCTCAAAGTTTTTATTTCTTCTCCGTGGATTTTAATACCTACTCCCAATTTTTCTTTTGTTTCCTTCACTACTTGCTCAATATACAGATTGAATAACATCGGGTAGAGACTACAACCCTGTCTCACTCCCTTCTCAACCACTGCTTCCCTTTCATATCCCTCGACTCTTATAACTGCCATCTTGTTTCTGTACAAATTGTAAATAGCCAATCGCTCCCTGTATTTTACGCCAGCCATCTTCAGAATTTGAAAGAGAGTATTCCAGTCAACATTGTCAAAAGCTTTCTCTAAGTCTACAAATGCTAGAAACGTAGGTTTGCCTTTTCTTAATCTTTCTTCTAAGATAAGTCGTAAGGTTAGTATTGCCTCACGTGTTCCAACATTTCTACGGAATCCAAACTGATCTTCCCCGAGGTCCGCTTCTACCAGTTTTTCCATTCGTCTGTAAAGAATTCGCGTTAGTATTTTGCAGCTGTGACTTATTAAACTGATAGTTCGGTAAACTTTCAGATGGTAACAATTTTCTTAGCAGTGAGTGTCGTGACTGTATATGTTAAACTGCGGCAGAGTGAAGCGTAAACAGATTATTTTCTGTTAACTAAACTTGCGGATTCAATAACGTGAACATACCATCAGAATTTGCAACGCTCTCTATGAACCCAATTCAAATTACAAGAATGGCATAAGCTAACACTAGCAGCACGCCTAAACAAAACAAACCATCGCTCCGCACAAGTATGTCATTCGCCACGCCAGTGCATCACAGCTCAAACCCGACGGGCGATATCGAAGTCTCCAGCTGATCCAGTTACTATGCTGTCGTATTGCCTGCATGCTATCTTTTCAGTGTTCAGGACGTAACGGGTATAAGTCCAGATATTTCTATTAGTGACTGTGGACGGCGTGCTGAAAGGCATTACATCAATACATATATCATTTGCAGACTAGTAATTATAGTTTATAATAGTAAAAGCCAAGATCGCTCGATTTGAAATACTTTATTTCATCACCAGAGTCGACAATACGTAACCGTCATACTGTGATTCTCATATCTCCCAGAAATATAATTATACATGATTCAGTCGACGGTCTGAGAATACGCTCAATTACAATAACAGTTCCGCATTTGTTTGTGAAACACATAAAGCAAACCGGTATATAGCTTTATTATTATTTTTGTAGAAATTTCGCAGTATATCGATGAGACGATTTTTAATTATGTTGGGGCCAAACAAATGGAATTTGGAAGGTACAAGATCTGCGCTGGAGGGTGGATGAGAAGAAACACTGAACTGCTGTGAGTTCCTCTTGGTTGTGTGGCCAATTTGAGTCCTTGTATTGTTACGGAGAAGGAGAATATCGTTTGCATTTTTGTGGCGATGAACATCCTGATGTTGTTTCTTCAATTCCCTGATGGTAGCACAATACAGTTCAGAGTTAAACGTTGCAAAATGAGGGAGAACATCAAACAGAACAACCGCTTCAAAATGCCCGAATACCGTCGCCATGAGTTTACCCACTGCGGGTGGTGCTTTGAAATTTTTCGGAGGAGAGGTGATGTACTGCCCCCCCCCCCCCCCCGCCACCCCCATTGTTTACAGATCGAATGGAAGGAGATTCGCCTGTGTTAGTCTCATAACGGTCAAGCAATTCTGTACAGATGGTCTTCATTGATCTTTATGGTTTTCTGTTTGGCAGTGAGGCAACTGGTGGCGCCACACCTTCGAGTATCCCAACTGGCGGATGAGAGTTTCAGCACTACCAACAGAGGCGTCCCGTTGTGTGGCGAGGTTTTTGATTGTGCTCTGTCAATCTCCTCGAATGAGAGTGTCCACCCATGCCAGCAATGCAAGAGTCACGGCTGTGTGCTTCTAGCCGGCTAGTGGAAGATCGGACAGACTTGTACGACATTGTTGTGATGCTGACAGCCGACACGCCCAACGACTCACCACGCTTTTGTTCACTGGCAGGTCCCCATAGACATCTGTAAGCAATGACCTGATATTCCAATAAAAGGAACCCACTGACAGTTTACTACTTGAAAAGCACCTACGTTATGCCCGCTGTTTTGATGGCTGCTTATACATCTGCGACCTATAGGAAATACACGAAAGTATAGGGGCGGGAGTGGTAATATTCCACAATGTTCCACAGTAAATTCTGCGTTTTTTCAGAGGAAACCGGCTGTAAGAAATGTGTTGCATTGCTTACTGAACGCCCCTCGTTGATATTACAAATTGTTTGTTTCGAGGCTGGTTAGTACCGCCAAATGTAGATGACAAGAGCGAACCGTTAATGTCTATTTCCCCCTGGGCAGCAGGTCAGGTGTTCAAGTGTGGTCGCATGGACGCGAAACGAGTTATCTATATGACTGGCGATGTCCGTTTGGTGGTGCAGTTACTGCAAGCAGAAAACATCAGGTTGTAAAGTTTGTTACGTGTTTGTGGAAAGACTGTGTAATGCAGAGAAGAAACAACTCACAAGTTGATGTGTGGACATATTAAGGTATCATATATAAAGTTACCTGGACTTATACCTGTTACACGCTGCATGTGTGTAGTCAATAATGACGAAAGTTCTACGAGGCTGTTTGCAGACGATGCTGGTTGTCTATGGAAAGGCTGCAACACCAGGAAACTTTAATAAATGCAGGTAGACCTGCCAAGGATTGAAGATGTGTGACTCTGATCGCACAGAAATGTAATGCGTAATTCCAGATATCCATTACTCTTCTATTGCACCACTAGCGATAAATCACTGGATACAGGAAGAAATGGAAAATACCTGAGAATAGCAAGCAGATGACAAGCTGAGGTCTGTTGGAGCAACCTAAGAGAACGTTAACTCATCAGTGAAAGAAGTGGCTTCCAAAACATTGTAATGATCATTTCCTGTGTGTCACTCATCAGTATTCCAAATGGCTCTAAGCACTAAGTGACTCAACATCTGAGGTCATCAGTCCCCTATACTTAGAACTACTTAAACCTAACTAAGCTAAGGACATCACAGAGTTCTATGCCCGAGGTAGAATTCGAACCTGCGACCGTAGCAGCCGCGTGGATCCGGAGAGAAGCGCCTAGAACCGCTTGACCACAACGGCCGGCCAACAATATACGATCACTACCAGTTGCTAGAGAAGAGAAAGAAGATGCAGTGGAGAGCAACGCGTTTTGTTGGCAAACGTGAGATTTAACTGAAATACTTAGCAAACTGAAGTGGCAGACATTAAAAAAGAGTCGTTGTGTGTCACAGAGAGGTTTACTGTTGAAATTCTGAGAGCGTACATTCGAAGAATAGTCGTGCGCCATATATTTTTTCAGATAGAAGCGTCACAAAAATACGAATAATTTAGAGTAATTAGGTTTGGCGAAAGGCGTTCTTCCCATGCACTATCCGAGAATGGAACAAAGTACCATCCGCCACACACGACAAAGCGGCTTTCAGAGTATAGATGTAGCGGCAGAAGGTTCGTTCAAGTTTATTTGAATTTCTCGCGTTTCCCTAAGAGCAGACAAATGGCCAGATGACGTGGGCTCAGAACGCCGCTGGCACGTAATTTTGTTTAACGACTGTTACCTGGCGATGTCCAAAATTATCTTCCATACTTCAAGTGAAGTATAAAATCTAAAATAGAGAGTGAATCATCAAGTGATAAAAATATGTATATAAGGTTAATTCTATTAACTGAGAATATTCTCTGTATTGTTTACTTAATTAATTTCAATGGTACATAATTAAACACACGACACCGTATTACTTTTACAGATTCAGTTCATCACAAAACAATCACAACAGTCAGAGAATAAAAAAAGACACCTGAGCAGTGTCCTTCACTACTAGTTCTCGCAAATGGTTGAATAACACGCTTAAAACGACAGCATATACGTAAATAATCGCAACAGAAAATACGAATAGTTAGTGAACATGAATTAAGACAGGTTTCTAAATACAAGGAAGTGGAGCTTCCGAATATTTAATGTGAAAACTCTTGAAGCTTTTTAAATAAAACAAATGTTATTAAAATTCTAGATCTTTATTCTTCATTTGTACATATTTGCAGAAAATGTGAATAATTAGAGAACCAGAAATGAAGTGCTGGTTTCTAAATAAAAGGACGTGGTGTCTCCGAATTTTTAATGTGAAAAGCACACCAATAGAATGTCAATAATTGGAATTACGCAATAATACAATTAAAAGGTGTATTTTTGCATTATGTATCCCGATGAAAATAACTGTAAATAGATTATATTCCTAATTGCTTATTACTCGCGCTTCTCGATGCTTTTCTCAAATAATAAAAAGCAAAAGAAAGAGAGAGAAAGAGAGAGAGAGAGAGACAGAGAGAGAAAACAGAAATGTATTTCAAATATCAGCTTGGTGACGCCATGTTCATCTCGTGATGTAAAGCAAGGATACTTGATAGATAATATCACGTGGTACTATCGATGTGTACAGCTACAGGTTTTTTTTCTTTTCTCTCTGCAAACAACCAGAACAGAATTCAGTAACAAAGTTGTAAGAACACCTATGCAGTGCGCCAATTAAACACTCAGCCTTTCTTGGTCATTTTGTTAATCGTTAACAATTGTCTGTAATACAGTAAACATCCTTGATTACCGATTTGTTATCCTTAATTGTTATTGTTATTCGTCACCTCACAATAGCTTTCCTATCACTCATTGCTGCCGATGCACGTAACGAATGGATCATGATGAATGGAATGTGGGATGTTTCGTCACGGAGATTATACGCATTTAACTCGGCGTCTTGTGTTCAGGGTAGTATGAAAATCTCAGTGAGGGATGACGACAACGGGATGCCGGTGATGCAGGCAATAATACCCAACTATTTCTTTCCACTTAACACCATGACGACAGGCAAATTGGCTTCTCAGTGTATTTTGATTATAATTCGTTAGCCTTCTTGCGACCTCGTTCTAATAGCTCATGGGAGCAGGCATAATATTTTGCTTATTGAACACCGAGCAATAACACATAAAGATAGTAGATGGAAGGATACAAAGAAACAATCAGACTCATGGGGGTGGATTCAGTTCATCATTAGAAGACTAAACAAGAGGGAAGCATTACGAAGCAAAGAATACGCTGGTTAGTATACATTATTTGTATAGATCTGAAGATGAAAAATCGCAGATCTGCACAGTGCCCGCATCTGCACTTTAATTTCTATCTTAATGGGCACAATTTTTAGATTTTCCTCTCTTTTGAATTTTCAAATGAATTGATTATTATGTGGCACAGAATAATTAGCTAACTGTATTTCTTATAGCTTCCACTCGCACCAACGTTTTTCTACACTCTCGTGAAATTCATGAAATTCTACTTGTTTGATCACAAGTCTGCGCATAGATGCAATCTATTTCGAGATGCAAAGTGTTTGTTATCTTACTTTTCGTGACAGGTGGGTAAAGTTGATTTACAAAGACTTTTCATTGTATTGAAATAATCTTTTATCACAAAGTAACAAGCTAAATGTTTTATAGTATATATTTTGTGGGAAACTGTAATCGTGATGGAAGCTTATACACCTGAATGTTTGACACAACTGGTAGGAGAAAACGCTGCATATGAAGCAAACCCCGCACCTCCTCTGCATATCCTCCTATAATACGAGCACGGGATTCTCCTCGTATACCGCTACAGAGCTGTTACTAGCACAACTGAGAACTGGTAACATCGTCACAAAGATTTGCAACACTGTGACAGTTCAATCACTTCCGGGTATGGTACTGAATTGATTCGCTAAATTCACTTCATATTCCCTTTCCATTTGAATCACTCGTGCTATATAATCCTCATGTAAACTAAGACACTGAGACAGAAAATTCAAATTTTTAGCTAAAGAAATGCCATTCATCACATAAGTGACAACTTTTATTATCTTTCACAATGTATTATGAGGCTGAGCGACCAATACCATGATGAGAGTAGTGTGCTGGCAGCAGTGTGACCGTAGCCCTGTCGTACCGACCGTGTCTCGTGTCACAACAGCTCAATGAGTCGTCAGTTCTAACTGTGCAGGGGCCAGCATGTGTGAGCTTTTTCTTTTGATTGATTTTATGAATCTGCGAATTTCCAGAAAAAAGTCTGTAAGGAAATCGGAAGAAAACCTTTACACATCAAGTGCTCTTGGTAGCTCGACTCAGAAAGTTGTGTTAATGGCCATAGATCTTGGCTTTCTGACTGCCAAGCTGCTTCACAATACAAGCGTCTCTGAAGAAATTCGAATCAACCGTAAACAATACAAATTTCAATATTGTTCTTCACTTAAGACTCACATACTGGTGTGATAAGTATGAAGGAAATAAACCTTTTGGTTACTATAGAGCTTCTATGCTAAATTTACACGGTAGCAATTAGGAACTCTCTGCAGACATTTGCTAACAGCAGGTCTAGCAACTTGCTTTCACACTGGGTAGCTTCAAATATGGGCAATTTTGTCGCCTTAAATCCAATTGAATATTTTAAATATCACTTTTGAACAGCATTAACATCTCCATTAATTAATGTATGGACCACAAAACAAGCAATTTGCCTGAGTAGCTATACAGCAGGTTCTGAAAGGTATTGACACAATGTTTTGCATCCATTTACCATAGGGAATCAAAGAAAGAAACCAAACACATTACACTGCATTTACTCTCTGTGCGTTGACTAATACATATGAATTCACGACAAAAATAAATTATTTGAAGAATCTCCTGTGAAAGGAAAAAGAACAGTATGTGACGCTTTAATTATAGCGCACTGAACCAGAAACAATGAAATTAATTCTGTGCCACATTGATGTATTGCATACTAGTGTAATAAAATACTCTTCAAATAAAAACGGTTTTGTGCCTCCGTTGCTATGGAGTGTGAAACACAAATCATAGACAGATTTTATAGGTCACCACTCAACAACATTAAAGCAATTTACACCGTCGAGAGTGAGGAGTGGAGCAGACGTCGGCGGAAAGCGAGGCAGCGCAGTGCCTCAGCCCCCGCCGGTAGGCAGCAAACGGGTCCCAGAGAACTCAGACACATGCGGTATTTAGAGGCAGATGGTCGGGCAAGAAATCTCCCGCTAAAATAATGTTGAATCCAACTGTTATTACCGATGTGACAGAAAGCGAAATATATTGTAAATTCGCTTGAATTACACTCATAGCTTGAGCACCGAGAGGAAAGGGGCGATAAAAATTTTGGCGACGTGTGCTTTCGGTTGCAAGACGTCGTATTAGCTGGTTTCGCGTTTTACCTCATAACTACCGTCGTATTCAAGAATGATGTACTCAGACTGTAGTCAAGACTTCCTCCGGGAAGTGCCTCAGTCTACAATGTTGCCAGATCGAGCATATTGCCGAAGATAGAATTCTGAGGGGAGCACGACTGTATTGCCCACCTTAGGTGAACGACTCGGTGGTCAATTTTTTTGTCTATGACTGTATCTACAACACATATTGCACGCTGAAGACCCAGAAGAATTAAAAAAAATGTTAACTATAGCGTTCGAAGTACTCATAGTACTGTATACGTGTAAACACCTTCCAACGCCCATTCAAGGAAGACATGGATACACAGTCCAGCTTCAATATTATAAATACGCGTTAGTTTGTGGATGAATTCAGACTTAGGTTGATAATCATTTTGAATATTTAGCAGTACTGTACCCATTGGTGTTAAACTTTTTTTCAACCAATGATTCCCACAGCTACAGGGACACTACTTGTGATACCTCTTAGACAAAAATACTTACGCAGTGCTATCAGACGAAAAGAATAACCTGACACAAACTGTGGGAAGTTTGTTTTTTAACCTTTGTACCTGGATAAAGAGCTTTTCCTATTTGAGATATCTGTGAACGTTGCTGCATAAGACGAGTTAAGAAGAAACGAAATTCCTTCAGCTACGATCATGTTTAAAGAAATCGTCTTAACGGCACTAAATCGTGGTTTGTGAATCGTTTACTGGCCGTGCTGTGCCGCAAGTCGCTGGTTGGAAGGCAGAAATTTTACTGACAAATTTCACAGAAGGAAAAGGGGGACAAAATGTCTCCCACTGGAAGGTCATGTTGTTTTATTTAAATGATTACAAAATCAGGTAAAACGAACAGTGAGGTTGTCAGTATAAGCACATTACTGTTGTCAGTATGACGTTGCACTGCCCAGGGTCTGTAATGAAAAGGGCCCGTTTAGGTCAGGCATATTGTATACAGAAGTGGAAGAGAGAGCACCACTTAAGTTCTACAATCTGTAAGCATTGCATACGCACAGAAATTACTGTTACAGTGTACTAATGGAACCCAATGAATGAATTGCGTATTTTCCGGTGAGACTGATGTGACGGTACGTCACATAAATAGAAATTTGGGGAACAGGGGAAAAAAAGGTTTTTGCTTGCATCACTTGTGAATTATACATTATTTCAAGACTTGCGCACGTCTGGGCGATGTATATAATGAAGATTAAAAAAGTTAAATAATACCACCAAAAATTACAAACAGCGATCTGATATAAAAAAACAACATTTCTTCTATCTGGGTAATGAAAATGAACATGACCAGAGACTGTGGCTTTTTGAAAACTCTCTTCTGTTTTGTTTCGTCTGGCGTTAGGCCGCCATTGTAGTGCTGTCTGATAATTAACGCTAGTTTTATCTGTATTTTTGAAAAATATAATAGAAATTGTTATTAGAAAGCGTGTATTATTGCCTTAGTTGTCACCTCTCATGGTTCCAATCTTTAATTCTCATTAACCAAGTTTTCACATAAGTTCGTAGTGCGGGGAGCTCTTTTTCCCTAGCAGCATTTGGTCGGCCATTGCGCTGACGATTCATGTTATTAAATGTAAATGCGAGAGACTTCCCTATTTTGATCTTTCATTAATTTCAAAGTATAAGTGAGAAGTGATGGATTTCATTTACCAAAATTCACAGCACTGAATGAGTTCAGTATTTTGGCCGCCTAACGGAAGATGAGATTCTCTCCAGTTTCCAAGAAATATTGAAAATCATTCCATTCAAAGAGCTCCGCAATATCTTAGTTAATCTTTGTGACATTTGGTACATAAATAACCAGTAGCCCTGGAGACCCATATTAATAATTACAGTTTGCGTAGGAATACGCAAATTTTCTTTTCTGAATAACAGCGCTCACGCAAACTATTTATTAGAAGTCGGTGAGTCACGCGTTGTGTTTAAAACAATTATATAGTATGTACTTTGGCGCAGTTGATGTCCGTACGAGTGTTGTCGCGGTACAAGTTAATTAAAAGTCTCATGCTAGCCCACAATATTTAAAGATATCCTCAACCAAAATCATAAAATATAATTATAAAAATAAAAATATATAACTATCCCGTGATAAGTGGTCCCACACGTACATATACACAGTTATACCGTGATATTGAGCACTGGAAAAGTCTTCGCTACATTAGGTTACTTAAATTGGTGTCACTCTGAGCTAGAATTTATGGTCAGCGACTAAGTGTGAGGTCGATGAGTCGGATGCGGATTTTGCAACTATGAAATACTTTCTTAGATTATAGAAGCGAATATTAAATTTGAACTAACATTACGAAAATTTTGAACTTGAATAGCTTAGAATGAAAATCTATTTGTTCATTGCATAGGAGAACAATTGATTTTCTAAAACATTCTCTGTCACACACGACTTGAAACAGGTGACGTCGACCAAAACATATGGAAGAACTGACAGAGACGTATATCGGAAAGCAGTAAGATCCCTTGGCTTTTGGATTGGCAGTATTCGACAGCCATTTCTAGGGTCATGTAAATGAAGAAAGGCAGCGCGTTTTTGTCATGAAGTAACGTCTTCATCATTCACTTTAGTTTTAATGTAATCTACGAGTAATTGCTGATGTATGATATTAACACGAAAAGAATTCCTCAAATAGGGGAATAATATGTCCTTTGGCAACTACTTCTATAATGACCGAAAGACATTAAATGATCCTCAAGCACATGTGTTCCAGCAGCGATATGAAGAAAATGATAGTAATAATGACGGTAATAATCGAGTTATCCGTTAACTTCACACTTCACAGTGGATTTTCTCGAACTATGAAATTTCCTGAATTAGTGAAAATTTGAAAATGGCTTCACATCGAGGCTATGATGCCTAGAAGAGTCTTTACATCCTGCTGATACGAGACTAGCATAATCTCGGAGTCAGAAGCTTGCTTCTACTTAACCAATTAATAGACTTGCATCTTTTCCACCGTGACTAATTTTGTAAGCTAAGCACATCATCCATTACAGCACACTCCTGGGGCTGGGAAATGTGGCCGCAATAGTCTGGTTGAACGAACTATCACAGGTGCAATACGTGGATTCAGGTATTTACTTTTAAGAGGCACAAACAGATTTAATTTACCTCTGGTAGCCTAAAGAGAAAGACGTTATAATCCAGAATCCGCATGAAACATCATGTTCCTTCATTACCAACTGGGCAGAGCCGGTTTACGTTGGGAAATGACATAGGCGGAAGTCGTGGTAAACAGAAATACTGTCGCCAGTAAACTTACTTACATTAGAAAATTTTAGTTTATTTGATGAGCCGATAGCCATTTAAATTAATAGGGCTCTTATTTTACTTGCACTTGATTGAACAAAAGACGTTGAAATATTTGGTGCTGGACTGTGATTCCAATTCGTATCTCCTCTTTCGAGGATCTGAATCTCTTGGAACAGTATAGTTCGTTCCTTTTTCCAAGACTGCAATCTTCTCTAGGTCTCCTCTAAAGGTAAGTATGTGGGTCCGAATCCTGATCCCGTAAAAAAATATTCATAATTTCATTTCAAGCCCTATCACGTGCACACTGGCCTGCTAGTGAAAATTAACGTGCATTTTTAATGTCTGCCCGTGTGTTGGCAACAATCGCAATAGGTGTCGTTATTTCTGGTCAAACATGCACACACCTTACTGTTGGTGAGTAAACAATTGATACTTACGCTATATTGGTGGATGATAAAGAGGGTTGGTAGGTGTGAAGTTCGATTGTCATCAGGCACAAAAATTTGTATCCTTATTTTAGATTCAAACACGTAGCAGCTGGTAAGAAAAACCGATACGTAACATTTGATTTTACTTAGTTAACAATCCGATTACGTGTTGGGTTCGTATCTCCGTCACAGAACTTTACATTAAGCGCTGCACCTTTAAATGCATGCACATTTTGTTACTTCTGAATGGAGATATATTAGACATCTTTCGTGGTTAGTTAACAGGGACGAAAGGGTCTTGATAGGAGTCCCGGTTTATTACAAAAACTGTCGTCTTTTATTTTCAGGTTTAGATTTTGTTACTGATATTGGCGAAACTGTCGTTAATTCATGAATCTTCATGGCTAATCAGCAGTATGATATGATTAGATTAGATTTGATTAGATTAATACTTGTTTCATAGATCATGAATACATTTCATTAGGATGTGGAACATGTCATTTTAATGAAAGATTTTTTCACATACCATGATCCAATTTCTTTACAACAATTTTTTACAATTTTATTTCTCTCTCTCTCTCTCTCTCTCTCTCTCTCTCTCTCTCTCTGGCCGCGCGGGATTAGCCGAGCGGTCTCAGGCGCTGCAGTCATGGGCTGTGCGGCAGTTCCCGGCGGGGATTCGAGGCCTCCCTCGTGCATGGGTGTGTGTGTTTGTCCTTAGGATAATTTAGGTTAAGTAGTGTGTAAGCTTAAGGACTGATGACCTTAGCAGTTCAAAAATGGTTCAAATGGCTCTGAGCACTATGAGACTCAACTGCTGTGGTCATTAGTCCCCTAGAACTTAGAACTACTTAAACCTAACTAACCTAAGGACATCACACACATCCATGCCCGAGGCAGGATTCGAACCAGCGGCCGTAGCAGTCGCACGGTTCCGGACTGCGCGCCTAGAACCGCGAGACCACCGCGGCCGGCCCTTAGCAGTTAAGTCCCATAAGATTTCACACACATTTGAACATTTCAACGTCTCTCTCTCTCTCTCTCTCTCTCTCTCTCTCTCTCTCACACACACACACACACACACACAAACATACACACATACATTCTTTTTTTTTATTTCTATTTGTTTGTTGTTCTCGACTAACGGTGAGGCACGGAAACGTCCGTGAATTTCTTAGTTTTGAGTATACCTACGAAAGAAATATAAATACAACTATGAGACTTACTGATTTATGGTGCTTAGTTTGCAGTCAGTTCTGAGTATTATTGGTAACTACGCTCCAGTCCCTAAACATAGTTATAGAAATGCGAATCGAACGCATTACGTATCCAGGCCGTGGTAGCCACGTCTTTGAGACGCCAGCTATGGTCACTTCCCAGCCCCCTGTAGGAACACATTGGTTCGTCTTGTTGCTGCTGGTACTGTAACTGAGATTTGGCAACAAGGCAAGGTAAGTTTGGCAACTGTGTGATCGACGAGCTACTACCTGGTGTGCACGGAATTAAGCCACAAAGTTCACTTGATTTTTCCTGTCATTTCCATTGAATAATCTTAGTTATTATCGTTGAGGTGTAACAAAAGATCGTAAATTCACGGTTTTCAGCCCAGGAAAATCATTGCCCGTGGAAATCGCAACTAATCTCATACTTTAAATAGCCGTTTACGAGTCCTAGGCTCTATTGGTCTCGTAATAGGAAGCCAAGAAACTTACCTCTTTCCTAGCTCTGTGGTAACGTGCTGACCTGTATAAAGCGTATGTTGTGGTTTGCGGTTCCATTCTCGCTGACTGTAACGTTTTTATCCCTTCTGTGAAAGAACTACAAGCAGCAGATCAAACATCGATAAGGAAATCGCAAGAAAATACTTTCGGCTCGTAGTGCAATGGTGAAAAACTCACAATGGTGCATAACAGGTAACACCTCTTTCCGCTACTGACAAGCAAATTTTGGGTTTCTAGGAATACATAACTTTATTTATGAAATGCCACATTTGCATACCTCTTCAGTATGGGACACCATACCAATTAAACACAGACGCAATCGAAATCTAAGTGAGTAGTATTTTACTAATTCGTGCCGATAGAGGCACACTTGTGTACAGATACTCAGTTTTATTAAAACAGACTTTCGTCATAAGGTTATCGTGGGTAGTTTTATTTCATTTCTTATAGTACAGTGCACAATTTTCGTAAGGATTCTTTAGTGTTGTAAAACAATGGTAAACATGAGAGAGAAATTAATCATCAACGATATATGCGAATCCTCTGATGTTATCTATAACAGTTTGACAATGCACATGCAGTTTACTTATTACATTAATGTAACAAACTTGTTCTGAGTTAAAGCTGTCAAACAAGGTTTGAAGAAGAATAAAACGCCACTACCACACGACAGCTAATGTAGAAAATACTTTTC
The DNA here is from genome assembly GCF_023898315.1 of Schistocerca nitens. NCBI lineage: Eukaryota > Metazoa > Arthropoda > Insecta > Orthoptera > Acrididae > Schistocerca > Schistocerca nitens. Next base: position 404,333,123 of record NC_064619.1, on the reverse strand, counting down.
TGACGTATTTTGGCACGATGCGCACTCCCCCTACATAATGCAAAAGTTTCGAGATGCATTTGCAGCTCTGACCGTCTATTAAACCCAAAAAGAACAAAATGTCGCAGAAGTTAGCCCTTTATCCACATGTTAACATTTTGGGTTGAGAAGTGAAGGGAATTAATCTCAAAGTTCCATTAGAATGATAACTTCAGCAAACAGCAGAATTGCGTTTTAAAAAAAATGTAGTAGTGAATGTACTCAAACTCGAGACATGTTTTCTACAGTGCGCGACGCTTACTTTTACGCTACTAGCTGACATGTACCTACAGCAGCTCCAGAAGTCAACAACAATTCCTCCAGATCTTCCGCATTCCACAGTGCTATGAGATAAAGCATATGGCTGGATATAGACTTCTAAGAGACAGATAGTTACAGCTTTTCTTTTGCACTGCACGCTATTTTCACAAACAGATAGTGCAATAAAGTAACTCTAGTGGAAAGGAACACTTTCTATTTAAATTTCTGCATCCTACACTGTTGGCAGTTCTGTGTAGGTGGCAGTTACGTGATTTTATTTCGGTGATTACAAAAGTAGAGTCGAATGTATGCACTGGGTAGCCGAGGCATCTAGTTCAGGGCGATTCGTCAACCAAGTAAATGAATGTACTGAACATGCTGCAAACCACTACAGCGAGGCTGTGTCAGAATTATCATCCAGTGTGGCGCAACGATACTGCGTGAAGAGTTTGACAGAGCACTGAAAGACCCGAGTCGAAACAAGGCCCCGGGAGTAGACAACATTCCATTAGAACTACTGACGGCCTTGGGAGAGCCAGTCCTGACAAAACTCTACCATCTGGTGAGCAAGATGTATGAGACAGGCGAAATACCCTCAGACTTCAAGAAGAATATAATAATTCCAATCCCAAAGAAAGCAGGTGTTGACAGATGTGAAAATTACCGAACTATCAGTTTAATAAGTCATAGCTGCAAAATACTAACACGAATTCCTTACAGACAAATGGAAAAACTGGTGTAAGCCGACTTCGGGGAAGATCAGTTTGGATTCCGCAGACTTAGAGAAAGCTTTTGACAATATTGACTGGAATACTCTCTTTGAAATTCTAAAGGTGTCAGGGGTAAAATACAGGGAGCGAAAGGCTATTTACAATTTCTACAGAAACCAGATTGCAGTTATAAGAATCGAGGGGCATAAAAGGGAAGCAGTGGTTGGGAAGGGAGTGAGACAGGGTTGTAGCCTCTCCCCAATGTTATTCAATCTGTATATTGAGCAAGGCTGTAAAGGAAACAAAAGAAAAATTCGGAATAGGTATTAAAATCCATGGAGAAGAAATAAAAACTTTGAGGTTCGCCGATGGCATTGTAATTCTGTCAGAGACAGCAAAGGACTTGGAAGAGCAGTTGAGCGGAATGGACAGTGTCTAGAAAGGAGGATATAACGTTTCTGAAGAAGAGAAATTTGTTAACTTCGAGTATGGATTTAAGTGTCAGGAAGTCGTTTCTGAAAGTATTTGTATGGAGTGTAGCCTTGTATGGAAGTGAAACATGGACAATAAATAGTTTGGACAAGAAGAGAATAGAAGCTTTCGAAATGTGGTGCTACAGAAGAATGCTGAAGATTAGATGGGTAGATCACGTAACTAATGAGGAGGTATTGAATGGAATTGGGGAGAAGTTTGTGGCACAACTAGACAAGAAGAAGGGACCGGTTCGTAGGACATGTTCTGAGGCATCAAGGGATCACAAATTTAGCATTGAGGGCAGCGTGGAGGGTAAAAATCGTAGAGGGAGACCAATTGATGAATACACTAAGCAGATTCAGGAGGATGTAGGTTTCAGTAAGTACTGGGAGATGAAGAAGCTTGCACAGGATAGAGTAGCATGGAGAGCTTGCATGGGGGCTTAATTAAATGTAATTAAAATAATTTTATTTTTTTGCTTTAGTAGCTGTATGTCCGATTACGAAGTCTCGTAAACGGTAGGCCCTGACTAGTATTATTACGCTATCTGACTGCATAGAACAACAACAAAGAATGAAATGGAAATTTTCATTAACACAATTAATTAATTAAGTCCCCAGCAACTATAAAACCTACGAAACCAAAGCACAAGTGTAACTGTTCTGTGTGTGGAAGTATGACTCAACGTACGCATCTGGCACGGTTCTTCTTCAACAACACAAGAAATTTTAAATATCATTTATACTGAATTAATTAAAGGAAATAGAAATACCATAATTACTCAAGAAAACCAGAATTACACTCTAATCCCAGAACACAAGCAAGATGCTTTGTTGACTGAACCTGTAATGAAGCATTATTTACGACATTAAATAATGAAAAATAAATCAAGTTTCGTTACCTTCATATATTGACCAAAATCACTCTAATCATTACAATATATCTCCACACCGACTCGCTATTACCACATCTCAACAAGAACTTTTCAGTACCACATCTCAGCAAGCACTCCCTACTAGCACATCTCAAAAAACACTCTCTGCTACGAGTTCTCAACAACCACTGACTACTACGAGTTCTCAATAATCACTGCCAGTGGAGGCGGCGGAACAATACTCTCTAGCGCGACCTCTGGCGCTGTGGCTCAGTGTAGCCACCTTTCATATGCCCTTCCTCCACGGGCTAGAATTTGATGGTATTTTTGCCAGCATTGGTGGTGAAAATACCACCAAATTCGTCAAAAAATACAGACAATAATAAAAGATAATATTAATGCGTAAATATCATATAACTAGATAAAATTTTGGCTTTGCACTGACCTTTCAATAACCTATTATATAGAATACAGTAAGCAATACAAATTCTTTCATACATGTGACTTTACATAATAGTTTACACAAGTATTATGTGGTTAAACAGTTCAATCAATAGCGTCAGCAATGACGAATATGTGCAGGTAAGAGTCTCATAACTTTTCACAAACAGTAATACACAAAAAATCAGTTTATACAAATATTCACATAAACGCTTTCCATAGCCCAAGAAACAAGTAGTTGACAGTTCCAGCAGTAGCACCCAGCAATGGTCAACAGGTGCAAAAACCAACAAGTGACATTTTTTCAGTAGAAACAGTCAATCAGTGGCACCCAGTAATGTTGAATAGGTGCAGACACCAACAAGTAACACCATTTCAGTATAAGCAGTTCCATTAGTGGCACAAGCAATGTTGAGCAGGTGCACACAGCAACAGGTGACATCTTTTCAGTAGAAGGAGTCCATCAGTGGCACCCAGCAATGTTGAGCAGGTGCCGGCACCAACAAGTGACATCATTTCAGTAGAAGCAGTCCATCAGTGGCACCCAGCAATGTTGAGCAGGTGCAAACATCAACAAGTAACACCATTTCAGTATAAGCAGTTCCATCAGTGGCACCAGCAATGTTGAACAGGTGCAGATATCAACAGGTGACATCTTTTCAGTAGAAGCAATCCATCAGTGGCACCCAGCAATGTTGAGCAGGTGCAGACATCAACAGGTGACATCTTTTCAGTAGAAGCAGTTCCATTAGTGGCACCAGCAATGTTGAACAGGTGCTGACCGCAGTCCATAATATTCACTTTCACTAATCACACTGTTCATCAGCAGAAATTAAACATGTCCTAGTGGCACGAATAATGTAGAAAAAGTGCAAGTAACAGTCCATAATATTCACTATCACTAATCACACAGTTCATGAGCAGAAATTAAACATGTCCAGGTGGCATCCACCATGTTGAACAAGTGCAGGTAACAGTCCATAATATTCACTATCACTAATGAGACAGTTCAGTCATGAACAATAGTTGGAGTGCACACACAATTAACAAAATTATTATCAATGCTCTTACACTAAACATACAAATCATAATAAACGCACAAATGATATCAGGTAGTTGTCATATTAACTATTACAATACACAAATACCAGTAAACCTATAATATTTATGGGTGTCAGTGCAAGCCACAACAAACAAGTAAAATAATATTTAGGAGATAGGTTGGGATCACTTCTCTGGGATTATAAAAGGAAAACACACAAAACACACTCACTCATCTTTCATCCACATTTAGTGCTCCTGTGTAGTTGAATAGTGTTAACTGTGTAAATGCAATTCTGTCAAAATTTTATGTTCATCATGTGTATCAAGTAGTAGTGGCAGCAATGTATAACAGTCAATAATAGTTAGTCAACGTCATAGTAATCATGTCAAGACCAATGTTTGCCAAGCCAGATCAAAATGTACGGTTGCTGAACAACTGTCAGTGAGCCAAGATATGCAAATACTTCCTCTCTTCAAAAAAAGTACATACTGCTGAGTGATTTAACAAAGTGTGTGTGTAGACAATCTTTCTTCTACTTGAGTCTTCTAGTCTGCCATCTTTATCCTCCTTGTTCCATATAGACCAACAAAAAAAAATATGCTCCTCACTTACTTCACCTCTTATCCACCAAAACTCCAATAATCATCAGCATCACATAATCTCAATACTTCAATAATACCTCTTCAATACGTCGATCATCAATATCATTTACCTTACCTCTTGTCCACGAAAACTCCAATAATCATCAACTTCACATAATCTCAGTACCTCAATCATACCTCTTCAATACGTCGATATATATAAACCTCATTGCCAATATCATTTCACTTCCATAACAACTCTTTCCTCTAGTCAGTCTCCTCGAACAAGTGCAGACAAAATCCTAATGCAAACCTCAATTCATCATCTCATACAATCCGAAGACACAATGTCAACACACAACCTCTCGTGTAATCCATCTGATCCAAATCTGCTACTCATTATAAATTATAAGATACATTTTGTTTACCTTGTCCATCATTAAATAAAAGAAATGCGTACATGACCTCTAACAGACTTAGTTCGAATAACTCTCAGTAATTAATTACGATTACGGAGTGTGAATGATCATAATATTTCACAGTGTGTACACCACTTCAAGAATCATGGCAGAAGCAAACATGTGGAGTATTTCTTGTGTCAAGTGTCACTTCCTATTTCAATTGCTCACGAAGAATGCAGTGTAATAACTGTCAATGGTCTAAACCTAGTGTTGGTTTGTCACGTCGTTAGCTTCCTTCCTATTAGCATAAATTTATACAGCTTCCATAAAACCTCCGGCTCATGTGACTTCTATGAAGTTTCTCGTACTAATGTCGTTCGTAGAATTATAGCAGTTCATTTTCTTATTTTAAAAATATAAGGCACTGAGCGTAAGCAAAACATGCAATAGCGCGACAATATACCAGTAGAGAACAGAATGTCAACAAGTGGATGCAGCACAATCCCTATAACGAGTCTCCGTCAAGCGAACAATCTATAATTAACACCATGGTGTGACCTAAACTCTATGTTCGTACACAGTATATCAGCATTTCTATATTCTAAATTGAAGAGTAGTTATGACAACAAAACAGAAATGTGTAAATATGCAATCCATACGCACAGCAGCAAACATATATCTTACGTAATAAACAAGTCATTAGCATCATATCAGCATAAGCAAATAAATGTTCATACGTAATCTTAATAAGTAAACATGAAGACGCAAGCAGATAAATCATAAAGTGTAACCTACATACATAACCACAGTCAGCACAATTAATCAGTTGACAATTACAATTTAAATAAATAAGCACAGCAGGCACATAATAAAAAAATATAACATCAGTGAAAAAGCATAGCAGCCAAGCGATGCATAATATAAACAAGTAACAAAATGGCTCTGAGCACTATGGGACTCAACATCTTAGGTCATAAGTCCCCTAGAACTTAGAACTACTTAAACCTAACTAACCTAAGGACATCACACACACCCATGCCCGAGGCAGGATTCGAACCTGCGACCGTAGCAGCCCCGCGGCTCCGGACTGCAGCGCCAGAACCGCATGGCCACCGCGGCCGGCAAACAAGTAACAACCCTGTTCATTAATCACTCATTGTCAAAATCAGTTAATGTGCGCAAGCACGTCGTTTCATAAGTAAATTCACAAAACATGAAATTTAGCACAAAGTATGAGTCACGTAATCGCGAGCAGCAAATTACATCTAAAATACGTACCTGAATGGAAATATGTTACCTGAAAAAGAAACTCAATTAATAGTTACCCTTTTTAGTTTATTACTTTTTTCTTAGAAATTACATTCTTCCTGAAATTTTCTCCATAGCAAGTCGTCTTAACGTCGGACACGCACAGAATTTACCTGAAGTTCTTAAATATTTTATACAACCATATCCTGAAAAATACTGAACGTTAATAACATAATCTATAAAGTCACCATAGCTTTATACAGAATTTAGTCGGAAAAATTAGACTGTGTATTTGTTTACGTCTGTCAGTGCATTCGCACTGGGCGCTCGATCAGCTGTAGGCGAGTGACGTATGAAGTAATTGTTTGCGGTCAACGACTGCCTTGTGCGGCGCGCAGACTGACTGTTGCTTTGAGTATGTGCCGCCGCCAAAACACAGCGCGGTATCCTTGCATTCTCCGTGTGTTTACGTAGCTGTTAGTTTCTCACAAGTATGTCATTCCACAAAAATTTTTACGTTCGATATATGATGTATTCCCTTAGAGCGCCGAGATTTAAGAGTTTCTACTTCTACAGTGTTATCATGTATAATTTTGCGAATCCCATATGGACCGTTATAAAGCAGAAAAAATTTGCGACACAAGCCCTTTCCTTTGTGAGACAAACGGTGAGACTTAATTAATACCTTTTGACCAACTGACAAAATTTTTAAACGACCAGGACGTTTCGCTGATTTCTCTCTTCTAGCAGCCGCAGATGCAATATTTTGTAGAGCCAGGTTGACAACTTCAGAATGCCGCAGTTTCCGTGAAGGCGGAAAAGGAACGATTTCAGAAATGCGATTTGTTGGTACTTTATTTTTTAATATCAATAGAGGCGGTAAAGAAGTTGAGTCATTAGGAAGTTCATTCAGAATGTTTTGAAAAATATGAAGATACTGATCCCAAGTTCTGTGATTCTGATGACAATAAAGACGACACAATTTATTGATTTCCTTCATCCATCTCTCTGAAGCATTAGATTGAGGGTGAAAAAGTGAAATAAAAATTGGTTTAATCTTACGACGCCGTAGAGTACGAAGCCAAATTTTAGAGCGAAACTGTGATCCATTATCTGATATAACCTTATCAACATGACCAACTTCTTTAAGAAAATGTTTGATGAAAGCATTAGATACTGAACGAGCTGTTGCTTTGCGTAAAGGTGTAAAACACACATATTTTGATGTCAATTTCACTGCTACGAAAATGTACGCAAAACCATTAGTAGAACGAACCACTGGACCGAACAAATCGACTGCAGCCATGTCCTTTAATTTCGCTGGAATGATAGGAAACAACGGTGCTCTGTGAGAAACAGTTGGCGGCTTAGCCTTTTGACATAATTTGCATTTGGCAAGAACAGATCGAATACGTTTTTCCATATTACTGAAGTAGCAATTTTCTCGTAATTTATGAAAGCATTTTCTGGGACCAAAGTGCGCATAACTGAAATGTGTAAACGAGGTGTGGCCAAATCATCCAATCTAACAAAGCGTCTAAGAAAATTACAGACACCAAGGAAACTACGAACATCACGTTTTGTGGTAGGAACAGCATAATTACGAATAGCGTCTAGTTTCTCTGGATCAGGGAGAATACCTTCTGTAGAAATAATGTGACCGAGAAATTTCACCTGAGAACGACCAAATTCAGATTTTTCCAAGTTCTCAGTAATGCCAACTCTTGCAAAAATACGTAATAATGAATCCAAAATTTTGTTATGCTGACTCCAAGAACGTTTAGCAAAAAGAATGTCGTCAACATAAGAAGTAATATTGTCACGAAGATAAACAGGTAAAATTTCATTTAAACTACGAATGAATGCTGCAGAAAATATAGTAAGTCCAAACGGTAATTTCCAAAGTTACTTTTGGGTAAAACAGTCAAATCCGGTTATTCTTTACCTACTGTCTAGGTAGATGGATAGTAGAAGAATTGTTTTTATAGATGCAAAGTATAGTGAAAGAGTAGGCAGCGGTGCAGAAAACTAAAAGGGAAATAGCACCACTACAGCTCGGGGCCCTGTGAACGCTACGGCACATATTCACTTAGTGTAGTGAATCCCCTGAGGACATTAATAGCTGCACATAATTTTCAGTTTGTGACTTAGTGGCCAATTTGGTGGAAGTGCGTACATAAATTGATCTAACCATGCACATGGATGTATATCATTCTTAGAATTGCGGAAGATCTTAAATTTCCGAACAGTCAAAAAGTGTTTATAGTCAAAGTTTTCGCCTCGTGGCGACAAAGACCTACCGCGTCTGTCCCAGTCCCAATGTCGATTATTGTCAAGTTCGCGCGTCTGGCGCTCTCTTGTTGCATCTCGTAAATGAAACAAATTACTTTCTTCAAACCCCTCTGCTATCTGTGATTCTAAATTTCTTTTGCTATCTTTTCCTACGATTTCACTGTCAATATGTTTGTCTTGCTTTTGTAATGCCTCAACTTCCCTTTTAACGCGTTCATTAAATTTTCCCTGATTTTCAACATGTCTGTTTATGTTCTGGTACTCTTCGGTTTCTGCAAATGGTAATGGAGCTGTATCATCCGAATCTCTGTCCCCATTTAAGCTAAGACTTATCGATTTATCTGTAATCTCCTCAACTCTTTCCGATAAGTCACCTATTTGTTCTTTCTGATTATTTACGTCTTCCGTAAGTGTCGCGACTCGGGTTTCGGTATTGTCACATTTAGTAGTCGACTGTTCACACTGTTGCGTTAAGTCATTTGGTACGGATTCCTCGATTCTTTCAAATACTTCATCCTTATCGTGTGCACGTTGTAAATTTAACTCTGAAAATTTTTGAACTATCACGCGATCTTTTTTTTTTTTTCGTTCTCTGTCCTGTTCCTCTTGTCTGATTTCTGTTGAAATTAAGCTATTATTGTGAGCCTTCAAAATCGGTTGTACTTCTTCTCTAATTTCTTTCTTTGATTCGTCTTTCATGTTTTTGAAACATGTCCCTATTTGTGAGCCTAACTGTATTGTCAAAGTTTCTATCTTCGTGTTAATTCTTCCGATTCCTGTTTTAATTTCAGATCGCAAAGTTAATATTGCACTCATCAACTGCTCCATCTCTTCTGTCGTTAATTTCGTATTCCGAAAATTTTTCGATTGTGAAAAATTTTGAACTGGTTCCGGACTATTTTCCCGACTTATTAAATTGTTTTCCACTTCATTATTCATATCACTGTTCTTCTGTGTTGGCGAGTTCGCCATGTTAACAATTTCGTTATTCTGACTATTCATCATTTTTACCTTTTTCATCGATCGCGTAATCATTTACAAAACATACAAAACTCGTCACAATACGAAAATTACAGAGAATATAACACGTTATCACCAACAATACCATTCACACAGAATGCTTCCCTCAAACACGATTGACGAACAATTGAAATAATTGCACTAAATTATCAAACCCGTAGACAAGACAATAAAAATTAAATTTTGAAAAATCCATCAGAAGAATGCCAATTACCAAATCTACACATGCAATATAGACTACAATTACTAAACTACAAATTACTACAACAATACTACTGTCTACTATTTTTGCAATCAGAACAATTCCAAGGGACGATCCGAAGCAGCGGTCGCCACGTGCATGGGGGCTTAATTAAATGTAATTAAAATAATTTTATTTTTTTGCTTTAGTAGCTGTATGTCCGATTACGAAGTCTCGTAAACGGTAGGCTCTGACTAGTATTATTACGCTATCTGACTGCATAGAACAACAACAAAGAATGAAATGGAAATTTTCATTAACACAATTAATTAATTAAGTCCCCAGCAACTATAAAACCTACGAAACCAAAGCACAAGTGTAACTGTTCTGTGTGTGGAAGTATGACTCAACGTACGCATCTGGCACGGTTCTTCTTCAACAACACAAGAAATTTTAAATATCATTTATACTGAATTAATTAAAGGAAATAGAAATACCATAATTACTCAAGAAAACCAGAATTACACTCTAATCCCAGAACACAAGCAAGATGCTTTGTTGACTGAACCTGTAATGAAGCATTATTTACGACATTAAATAATGAAAAATAAATCAAGTTTCGTTACCTTCATATATTGACCAAAATCACTCTAATCATTACAATATATCTCCACACCGACTCGCTATTACCACATCTCAACAAGAACTTTTCAGTACCACATCTCAGCAAGCACTCCCTACTAGCACATCTCAAAAAACACTCTCTGCTACGAGTTTTTAACAAGCACTGACTACTACGAGTTCTCAACAACCACTGACTACTACGAGTTCTCAATAATCACTGCCAGTGAAGGCGGCGGAACAATACTCTCTAGCGCGACCTCTGGCGCTGTGGCTCAGTGTAGCCACCTTTCAAGCTGCATCAAACCAGTCTCAGGACTGAAGAACCACAACAACAAGAACGTGGCGTGACGGAGTTACGATAAAAAAATGTGTCACAGGGAAGAGGATTTGGTGGTCTGTTGGATTGATGATCGGTTCATATACTTATGGTACACTTCGTCATATTATTTCTAGTTCAAACATGCTCATATGTCGCTATTAGTGTAACAAACCAATATTTAACGTACGTTTTATCTAGAATGTAACAGCGACAGTTGCCAGGTTGGCGTCCTGGGAAGGAAAAAATTAATGTTTCGTCCCGTCATTTCAGTTAAAACATCTAGCTACTGCCGAGAAAATCCGATATGCCACAGTTGATTGTGCTTAGATAACAATCCGGTTAGGTTCTGGGTTCGAATCCCTGTCTAACACAAAGCTTTACGTTACGGCATTTCAAGTAAGTTACTTGTGAAGAAGCAATATTTAACATCTCTCGAAGTTCGGTAACAGGGACAATAGATGCTGGGTAGGAATCCTCGTCCGTTACTGTCTAAAATCGAGGTATATCACTCTCTGTATGACTAGGCAGGAATGATTGCTAGTTTCTGTCAGTCTCGAAATCTTTGCTTAGTCTGCATTGGCTGGGTTTGAATCCATATACAGAACGAGACGGTTTGTCGTTTCATTTGAAGTTCATACGTATTCTCAACTAGCTGCTGGTGAATAACTTACATTTTTAATGTCATTTTGTGTTAAATAATAAGTACGGGATGTTACTTTGAAGAAGATGTCATGAATATGACGTACTTACTACGTGCATTACCTATCTGACGTAATAATGAGAGTGGTAATATTCCAGGTATGTAATTTATTGTAATAAATGTGAGCTTACAAGCCTTAAGGACAGTCTTATCTCTAATAAGGTGTTCCCTGATATTTGTAGTATGGTGGTATTACTTTACATCTTGAGTTATTGCGATAAAGAGCGTTGTTATTTAGTGGTGACTTGTTGGAACCATTTGCAATAGTCAAACGACTGTACCGGGGAGCCGGCCGGAGTGAGCGAGCGGTTCTAGGCGCTTCAGTCTGGAACCGCGCGACCGCTACGGTCGCAGGTTCGAATCCTGCCTCGGGGATGGATGTGTGTGATGTCCTTAGGTTCTAAGTTCTAGGGAAATGATGACATCAGATGTTAGTGGAATAGTGCTCAGCGCCGTTTGAACCTCTTTGTACCGAGGAGCGATTAGAGGACCTGCTAGACAGCTGCGTTATGCGGGTTGCATGCGAATCAGGCGAAATGCAATTCAGGTCGTTCGTATACTGTTGAGCACGACTGAACCGGTGAGTCGCAGCCCATTTAACAATACAGGAAATGGCTGTGTTGCCAGCTGGCTTGCATTTGAGTCGCTGCGTGTGCTGAGGGCCTTAGAATACCGACTTCGCCCCAGACCTTAGCGTCCGACATTACTACCTTCTCTGGTTTCGCCACTTGAGGAGGCATTCAGGCATTCACACACCTCCCTGAAATTGCCGCCAGAATAGTTCAATTCGTCATAAAGGCCAAAGTTAGACATCCCTCATTAATGTTCACTTACAGGTGTCCGAATACTTTTGATCTGGTAGTGTAGGTAGCTCAACAGTACTAGGCTGCTGAAATTAAGGTTTTTGATCAAACCTGGGTTTATTATCTCTTTAGCTCAACACAAGATATCTTCGTCAGCCCACGGAGTAGATGCATACAGACACACACACACACACACACACACACACACACACACACACACACACACACACACACACACTATTCACATTTTTACGTAAGTTGAACATAGCAGTTTTACGCGTCGTCCGGTCATCATAAAGAAACATATGCTGTTTCATATTGCACAATTCTAATCATCGTATAAATATTTCGGGCAGCTATTCGCGTCAGCGGGTGGCTGCACCCGACTTGTTCACTCCATGAGCAGATCCCGCAAACCAGGGACGTACGCACCTTTTCTGCAGAAGCCAAGAGCTCACCCCACTACCTAGTGCAGGGGGCTCCCTCCGCTGCCTGTGCTCTGGGATTCAGCAGGGACGGGTCAAGGTACGATTCGATATATCGTAGTGGTATCGATATCTGTACCTTCCCGAGGCGCCTTGCACTTGCTGTTCTTTCCGTCAGAGCACTGGTGCACCGAACAGTTTGGACGCATCTTGTAAGAGCGGTTAATTTCATTTAAGTATTCATTATGTTGGGCAAGGAGTTAGAAGAGGCCACCTGTACCCATTTCGCCACTCATCGCACCGTTGCATAAAACTGAAATGGCCAGCGCGGGCGACAGATTCGAGCACTCCCGTCACAGCGGGCGGCAGGCTGTTAGTGATTTACGCGGATCAGTGCGAAGCGAGTGAGCCGCCCCGGCCGGCAGTAAAGCCGGTGCCGCCCGTATGTTGGCTGCCAGCGCCCACAGCCCGGCGAGCGCGCGATGATGGACGCGAGGACCAACAAATTGCGCGCACTCTGCAATTACATCAATGGCGGCCAACGAATTTGCCGGGGCGTCCGCAGCACCTGCAGTTCATCAGCGCGCTCGCCGTGCTAAATATAAACCCGCGACAATGGCGGCCGCCGAAATGGAAAGCCCGCTGATTGTTTTACGGCGCTGTTTGGCTTCCTGTTTGTCCTGCGGGTTGCGGCTGCTTTCAAATATTTGACGCCGTTTGTCGTGATACCTTCTTTGTTGGCCGTGACGGCGAGAGACAAATGGACGCCTCGGTTACCATCAGATGTTCTCGTTATCAGCAACGCCAGTGACAGAATGAAACCGCGCCAGTGCTGCAGCATTCTGCACGTTTTCTCTAAGAGTCGGTTTCAAATACGTGTTGTGTTGTGTAGATTTTGTATTGGCACGAATTTTCAACGCAGATCAAGAAGAATGCCCACGTGACTGGGCCAACATGGCCACAGGCGCAGGCGTTTCCGGTTCATATTCGTCCTCGATCCCAAACGAAGTTTTATTTACTTAAGCAGTGACATTACTGGCACCCATAAAAATTTCTACTTTTGTGCCTTCCCACCATTTTCCTTCTTCCCTTGTAGACAACTGTCCATTTTTGTTCATTACTCGTCGCTGTTTGCCTGTTTATTCGTTTATTGAGAAAAATACAATTTTACAATGACGTAAATGGTGCACTTAAAAATTGTCATATTATCACCTTGAGCTGCTGATAAAATACTTTTTTTATACAACCAATTTCAGTCGTCTGACCATCATCAGGTTCGTCAAAGAAACGGCAGCGTCATGTTAGGTGAAATATAAAATCGTTATCGTCAGCTGATAAAACCGTGTCATGAATATGTACATCCTGTACCACAGTTTTTATTGACTGAAGACGAAATTTATACTACGACATGATAACAGTGGATTCTTCATGGTTTTATCATCTGAAGATAACGATTTTGTGTTTCGCTTAACATGATGCTGTGAATACTTGTATGAACCTGATGACGGTCAGACGACCGAAACTAGTTGCATAGATAAGGTATTTTACCAGCAACTCGTGGCAGTAATGACATTTTCCAAACATGTAAGAGCCATGAAAATGAATGGTGCCGATTTAAATGATTCTTGTTTCTAGGATACAATTTAGAGTGTGGAAAATACACACTCCAAAGTGGCAATGCTTGCAACAAAAACCCGATTTGTTCTTCATTGTTTCGTTGCCGAGCAATGCAAAGCCCTAACAAACAAAATAACAACATATGGGGCGTTGAAAAATACAACACCCAAACCGACAGATAAGTGTGGGGCACTGAGACAACAAACATACGAAAGCTTTCCCAGGGTAATAATTGATAATATTTCGTTAAACAACCAAGTGTCGGAAACGCATACTGTGTTAAGTACGGAGTATCTCGCATCTTACTGGGTCTGACTGAGAATAAAAGAACGTTAGATGTGTTTCAGTATTTCATTATTGTCATCAGTGGTAGAACGAACATTCAAAACGAACACTACCTAACCTAACCTAACCTAACCTCTTTTACACAGAGCCGGTACCGATGTATCGGGATGTCCCGTGTGACACTACTGTGTGAGATAGCCATTGTTGTCTGCTGTGTTATTTTGTTGCACTTCACTTTATGTGGAACCGTTTCCTTTCCTTGCGATAGGTGTACGTAACTGCTGTAGTTGAGACTTTTATTGAACATATCAATACGTATGATGATTTCAGTATCGATTACAAACAGCATTGAAGCGATTTTTTTCTCCCGTGTGTGACTTCTGCTTTCGATGCAGCATGAATTGCGTCGTAGAGTAGGTTTTCACCATCAGTGACGATGGCTAGACAGCAACACATATACCATCGGTTCTCCTCTGCTGGGTGGGCCCCACAGCCTCTATAAAGTTGAAGATGACATCCTTCCTACTAGACTTATTTTAAAATAGTCATGTAATGGACAGTGAACTGGAAACTATAGCCTATTTAAAATTACTTTATAGCTGACGTCTGTCACTTAATGCGTAACGCGGAGCAATATTGGAAGTGGACACCCGCAGTGTATACCGGAAATGCGAGACGCTCTGTCGACAGATGATTTTAACTGACCAATGACTGAACTGTTGTAGGAGACACGTTTCGTAGCCCTGAATTTAAACTCATGTCCTCGGCTAACTACAACCTCGTGTTATGTGAAGTACCCCGTATCCGAGAAAGCGGTGGTCAACAATCTGAGAACTAAAATCACGATCGCTATATTCACGGCTATCGAAGCTAACCTCGGCGAGCAACCGCGAGGCAGAAAAAGTTCGGTTTCAGCGCCAAAAACCAACTTTAATTTCTTGCTGTCATTTGTTACCTAAAACTGTGCTCCCGCTGGTTACACGAGCTACAACGTTAACAGACGATGAGCAGTCCTCGTTGGCACTTGGTTGCCGATTATAGACACCACAGACAGATTCAGACGAAAAAAGAATGATAGGTAGAAAAAATAAGAGCAAATAAAAATGTCAGTACGATGATGAAAATGACATGGCAAAGAATTTAAAACATAAAAGTACGTTTAAATCAATTAATTGAATAAAAATGATAATCAAACTCTTTTGATTAGATTTAGAAAAAAATAGCAGCATGCGACGAGACTCCAACTCCACCACCGTAGGTTATCAGGCAGAACACTGCACTAAAATACAATACTAAGTCAGCAACTTATACGTTTGACTGATCACCCAGTCAGAGTAATGAATTGTAGTCTTCAAAAACTCTGTTTCATGCAATGTCGTGCGAAATTTATCTACTGTAAGCTGATCTCTGTGGCTATGATAACAGCAAATATGGTGCTAAATCGCGTCTTGTGTCTAGGTATCCACTAGTGTTTAGTTAGTGCTATGTATGAAACGTGTGTATTTCAATTTTAAAATACGTCTCTTGGTGAAAGCGATGTCAGTCTTCATAAACACCATCAATCGATGGACATGAGCGTTTTAAAAACAGCGCAGCTAAATTTTATCAGACGTGAAGGCGTCATGAATGAATTTGGAAAAGTAGTTGAGGGAACTAAGATCGACATTTTTTTGCTTACAAGAATTAAAAAAAGAAAAAGAAAAAAACGAAATCTGGCTAAATCTCCGAAACTTAGTAGCAGCGCAGGTCGTAAAGTCGTAGAGCAGCATCAGAAATTGATGACAGCTATTGTCACATTTAATAACATTGTCACCGTAAAATATGACAGTACTGCCATTTTTATATATCATGTGTAAGTAGGCAGTTTAGGCTTTTATGTTGGTGACGCCACATAACGCTCTGTATGAAAATCTCTGACTGCGCTGTGTGCAGTCTGTAGCTGGTTTGAATCGTTGTTGGAATATTCGCTTGTGTAGTGTTGGGCAGTTGGATGTGAACAACGTGTAGCGTTGGACAGTTGGAGGTGAGCCGCCAGCAGTGGTGGATGTGGGGAGAGAGATGCCAGAGTTTTGAGAGTTTACTATGAGCGGACAATCTGGACGTGTGTCCGTCAAAAGAAGGAAATTTGTGAGACTGGATGTCACGAACTATATATATATATATATATATATATATATATATATATATATATATATATATATATATATAATGACTTTTGAACACTATTAAGCTCCATTAAATAATAATTTTATGATCTACTTTCTAAAAAAAAGGGAGCACAAATAGACATTTCCCTTCACAGGAATTGCATACATAATTTTTTCGACGATTTGGTAACTTGTTTGGTAGAGTAAGTTATTGTCATGCATCACTCTAGTGTTAAGATGTGACATAGGTATTAGACATGGCTATCTTCACTGTAATATTTTTTCTGCCTGAGCTTTGTCATATTTAGGCATAAGTTATTGCATTTGCTGATGCTGTTTGTCAGGCATTGTCCTACTAAATTTCACTTTGTATTACTCTGATAAGCCAGTTTTCTACTGATTTATTTTTATTGTTCCTGCACATTGGCTCATATTAGTTGCAATGTTGCATTTGATTAGCTAATTTATATTTATTGCTGCTTGCTTTGCCACTTGGCATTTTTTTCTCGTTCTTGTTTGAGTTAATTGTTTTGTGCTTCTGCATTGCCTCGTCCCTTAGTTTATGTATCTGAGCTCAGTAGACTTAAGTTGGCTTAATAGGGGCGATACTATAGAAGAAACTAACTATGAAGAATTGGGAAAGAATGCATTGAGAAGTTATATGAAAAAGTTTGGCCAAAAAAGTAGTGTGCAATGAAGAATAATTATTTTGAAAGAGGATATGAATAGAATACAGAAAGCAGGTATATATAGGACTTTTTGGGAATAATGATGAACTAAGGGAGATATCCAAGAAGTAAAGAAAATTTTGTTTGCAAATCAAATAACGTAAGAGTTTTTCCAGCAGTGTCATTCTTTATATTCAAAGAAGAAGTTTTATATGCTGTTCAACAGCCAGAGCTTCAGTGATTTCAGCCGAGCGGTCTAGGGCGCTAAAGTCACGGCCTGTGCGGCTGGTCCTGGCGGAGGTTCGAGTCCTCCCTCGGTCTTGGGTGTGTGTGTTTGTCCTTAGGATAATTGAGGTTAAGTAGTGTGTAAGCTTAGGGACTGATGACCTTAGCAGTTAAGTCCCATAAGATTTCACACACATTTTGAACATTTCAGTGATTTCTGTTGCAAGATAAGTTCTTTTATTTATCCTTCGTGATTGAGTTATTTATTAAAAAAACTGCGACTACCGGTTGGGACAATTATTGTCATCAGATGGTCTACGATATTTAAAAGAAAAGTTAACCGTCACTACAGACGCATCGCAGTACATGAAGCGCTAAATCCTGAAGGTATAGAAATAAAACTTCAACTACATCAATAATGAAGTCAGAAGTCTGTTACCTTTCTTTTGCCGCTAATCCCGTCATCAATACAAAGACGTCGCTGTACTAACTCAGGTGCGACCGTTAACGTAGCGGCTGTAGCTCGGTTTCAAGGTGTTTTCGTGTCTATGGGCGGTTTGTTAGCAGACTGCCGGCAGGTGACAGTGAAGGCGCATAAAGTGATCAGCTTATTATGATCCTGAAAAGTGAACTTGTGACTATGCGGTAACAAGGTGTTCAAATGGTTCAAATGGCTCTGAGCACTATGCGACTTAACTTCTGAGGTCATCAGTCGCCTAGAACTTAGAATTAATTAAACCTAACGAACCTAAGGACATCACACACATCTATGCCCGAGGCAGTATTCGAACCTGCGACCGTAGCAGTCCCGCGGTTCCGGACTGAAGCGCCTAGAACCGCACGGCCATAACAAGGTGTGAGAGAATGCATCTAGTACGGAACCTCCCAGATGTTGCTGTCACAGACGTAACTTCATACGTGGGGTAACGGCGTACCGACAGCACCGCTAAATTGTATGCGATCTGTACGTTTCCTTGTAAATAAAGCACGTAGTAAAATAAATTAGTAAAATCACTGTTGCTTAAAATTCCTGCGAAATATTACAGAGTGACTTAACGTCACATTAATGTGGGCACCGCCTATGTTCAATGTCAAACTGCAATAACCGTTCACAGACAGCAAGCGTCAGCGCTGTCAGTGGAGGGAACATCAAGCGTGTCGAGGGGATGCGGAAAACAGTGCAGTCGTGATTGTAATGCGGAAACGGAGCGATTTATCTGATGACCAAAAGGGCATGATCTTTGTCTTTTGGGACGAGGGTGGAAGCATTTCCAAACGGCTGTCTGTAAACTGTTCGCATGCCGCCATCGTGCTGGTGTCGAGGAAACCCGGGCCATAGATGACGCGGGTCAACGACTGCTGTAAAGATATAAATTGCTGTTGAACAACTAACTGCCAAGATGAACCACGGGGCTAGCAGCACTGCCTCCTCAACGACCATTCAGGGACCGTTGGTGCGTAAAGGCCTCTGCAGCTGGCGCCTGATTCATAAACTATTGCTGACAGCTGTTCATCGGAGACGAAGGCTGGAATTTGTAAACCAATACACCAACTGGACGTCCACAGAGTGAATGTTCCACCAGGCAGGTGGTCGATGGCGGGCACGATGTGAAACGTCTGAAACCAAACACCTTGCAGGCCGGAGGAGGGAGCTTTATGGACTACGGAATGTTTTCGTGGCATTCTCTGTGTGATCCCGCCATTTTGAAAGGCGCAGTGGATCAACACAAGTGTGCATCTATCCTTAGCGTCCAAGTCCACCCCTACATGCAGTTTGTTTGTCCTCGGCGCGATGGCATCTACCAGCGGGACAATGTACCGTGTCACACAGCTCGCAGTATACGTCTGTGGTTCGAAGAGCGCCAAGGTGAGTCTCCCTTACTCCCCTGACCAACAAACTGTTCGAATTTAAACCAAGTGTAGATCAGGCTATTAGCAGCGTTGATCCTCAACCGAGAAATATAGCGCAGTTGCACTGGAGAGAGCAAGGGTCAAAGTCCCTGTAGGCACTTTCCAAAACCTCATTGACTCTCTCCTCGTAAATGTCGCAGCGGTTCGTGCTGCAAAAGGTGGTTATTCAGGCTTTTGTTCAAATGGTTCAAATGGCTCTGAGCACTATGGGACGTAACATCTGAGGTCATCAGTCCCCTAGAACTTAGAACTACTTAAACCTAACTAACCTAAGGACATCACACACATTCATGCCCGAGGCAGGATTCGAACCTGCGACCGTAGCGGTCGCGCAGTTCCAGACTGAAGCGCCTAGAACCTCTCGGCCACACCGGCCGGCAGGCTTTTGTCGAATGGTCACAGTGTCAGTGAACAGTTTATCACAAAGCACAAGGAAGTTTTCCTTCCAACTAATTTTAGTACTAGGAGGCAAGAGAGGCAAAAACGTATTACGATTACAACATTTTGTGCAGTATCATCCAGACCACTGGCTACCCTCTCATTAGCAAAGTGGATGCACTCTTTCGACGTGTGGTGCACTAACGTACGCACAGTGTTAGGTGCTCTCCGCGGAGGAGAAAACCGAGCGTCAAAGTGCAGTACGCAGTCTGAACGTGATTTATCAGAACTTCAGTCCATGTTTAAGACTGAAAGGTGATTATTTCTCGAGAACAGTATTTTGTCTCTCACTTTCAGTGTGTCTTCCTTCAACAAATATTACATTCAAATTTTAGTACGTTAACTACATTGAAAAATACTTTTTTATTCGCAGTTAACTTGATCGCATTTGGTGGAATTTTGACCCTTTAACAAATTCGACTCTAATGGGTTGTCATTGGAACTAGAAGTCCGGGAGAGACAAATTGCAGAAGTACCATTAACCTTTAAAAAAATATAAAAATGTTATAAAGTGCAATAAAAATGAAAGAATATACCCAATATCTTATTACGAAAGTATAATAGGTATCGAGATGGTTTGTTGTGGGCGAAGATGGATGCGGGTGAAGGAGAAGAAGGGAACCCGTGGATATAAATGCTTTTTAATTTTTATTATTTACGAACATCGTCTTCTTGGCCAAGGCAGGGACCTCTGAGAGTGTGGCAAATACGCTACCACGGCGTCTCCCGGCGCATTGCCCTGTAGTCCACTACTAGCCGGTAACCTTACCCTTGAAGTTTCGCCACTAGAATCACTGGCGAGGCATAGGGAGATGTGGATGGTATAATTACTCCCTCCGCGAGCGTCTTATATACAAGCTTTCTCAGTTCCCTCATTTTAGGTAGAAATAAGCGATTTGTAGACTGACAGACTGGCACCTAATCTGACAACTGGATGGTGTATTCAATCTTATTGGTGACCCCCAAACGGTTCGTCAGAGCTTCCGCAAATTTCTATAACAGTTTAACAGAACCTCCCTCTGTTCTGGACTCAAGTGCGACGTGTCAGACTTGGAATTGCTGGTTTGGACGGTACATGATTAAGGGAGACAATGATGTTGACACCATAGTTATTTGAGATCGAGTAAAAATTTAAACCGAATGGAAGCGTCAACACAATCTAACACACTACCTGTTCTCTAAGAAAATTATACCCAAGGAAACACGCATAACCAACCCACTGACAATTGTAAATTGAACAATACAAATTAAGTCCTAATTTTAAAAGAAAGAGCAACCCCTACTGCCGCTGGAATAACCTCGCCATTAACACTTCGACAACGTAAATCCGACTTCTGAACATGCGGACCCTTGGAAAGACACAGCAGTGTATTGGTACCCTGTTCTTCAACGAGTGAAAGGCTACTTCCAGAGTCCAGGATGGGACAGACAGACTCCCCGTGAATAGTGGCACAAATAAAGGGTAGAGTGGTGCAGGCGGTTCCTTTCATCGTCCGTGTCTTTCTGATTAAGGTATTTATATTATCACACCACTGCATCTTCCTCTGGCGTCAACTCTTTTTCCCTTTACTTCAATTTTTGCTGTAATCACCAGCAAAATGTCCTCCTCCGTAACACCGAAAACACATATAACCTTTTCAAAAAAGAATGTTCCTTTACTCTGACCATAGCCACAATCATGTTCTTTTTTATTACATCGAAAACACACCAAACTGTTTTTAGCATTAAATTTAAATTGAAGGTGCCTACTTACAGAGCCTACTTGTTTGTGTTAACACAAAGTCGGCCGTGGTGGACGAGCGGTTCTAGGCGCTTCAGTCCGGAACCGCGCTGCTGCTGCGGTCGCAGGTTCGAATCCTGCCTCGGGCATGGATGTGTGTGATGTCCTCAGTTTAGTTAGGTTTAAGTAGTTCTAAGTCTAGGGGACTGATGACCTCATTTGTCAAGTCACATAGTGCTCAGAGCCATTTGAACCATTTGTTAACACAAGTTTCGTCATTCCTACACTTCTCTACATATACATCTACGTGATTCCTCTGCTATTCACATTAAAGTGCCTGGCAGAGGGTTCAGTGAACCACATTCAAGCTGTCTCTCTACCGTTCCACTCTCGAACGGCGCGCGGGAAAAAACGAGCACTTAAATTTTTCTGTGCGAGACCTGATTTATCTTATTTTATCGTAATGTTGGGTGCCAACAGAATGTTTACGCAATCGGAGGAGAAAAATAGTGATTGAAATTTCATGAGAAGATCCCGTCGCAACGAAAAACGCCTTTGTTTTAATGATTGCCACTCCAATTCACGTATCATATCTGGGTCACTCTCCCCTATTTCGCGATGATACAAAACGAGCTGCCCTTCTTTGAACTTTTTCGATGTCATCCATCAGTCCCACCAGATGTGGATCCCAAACCGAAAAGCAATACTCTAGAATAGGGCGGACAAGGGTGGTGTAAGCAGTCTCTTTAATAGACCTGCTGCACCTTTTAAGTGTTCTGCCAACGAACTTTGGTTTGCTCTACCCACAACACTAACTATGTGACCGTTCCAATTTAGGTTATTCGTAATTGTAATCCCTAAGTATTTAGTTGAAATTACAGCCTTCAGGTTTGTGTGACTTGTCGCATAATCGAAATTTAGCGGATTTCTTTTAGTGCTCATGTGAATAATTTTACACTTTTCTTTATTCAGGGTGAATTGCCACTTTTCACACCATAGAGATATCGTATCTAAATCATTTTCCAAAGCGTTTTGGTTATCTGATGACTTTACAAGACTGTAAATGAGAGCATCATCTGCAAACAATCTAAGATAGCTACTCAGATTGTCTCTTATGTCGTTAATATAGATAAGGAACAATAGAGGGCGTATAACACATCCTTGGGGAACGCCGGATGATACTTCTGTTTTACTCGATGACTTTCCGTTTTGGTTATCTGATGACTTTACAAGACTGTAAATGAGAGCATCATCTGCAAACAATCTAAGATAGCTACTCAGATTGTCTCTTATGTAGTTAATATAGATCAGGAACAATAGAGGGCGTATAGCACATCATTGGGGAACACCGGATGATACTTCTGTTTTACTCGATTACTTTCCGTCTGTTACTACGAACTGTGACCTTTCTGACAGGATATCACGAATCCAATCGCAAAACTGAGGCGATATTCCATAGGCAGGCAATTTGGTCAGAAGTCGCTTGTGAAGAACGGTGTCGAAAGTCATCTGGAAATCTAAGAATATGGAATCAATTTGACATGCCTTGTTGATAGCAATCATTACTTCATGAGTATAAAGAGCTAGTTGTGTTTCACAAGAACGATATTTTCTCAATCGTTGGTGACTAAGTGTTAATAAATCGTTTTCTTCGAGGTAATTCATAATGGTCGAACACATTATATGTTCCAAAACCCTACTTCAAATCGACGTTAGTGATATGTTCCTACCGGCCGTAGTGGCCGAGCGGTTCTAGGCGCTTCAGTCTGGAACCGTGCGATCGTTACGGTCGCAGGTTCGAATCCTACCTCGGGCATTGATGTGTGTGATGTCCTTAGGATAGTTAGGTTTAAGTAGTTCTAAGTTCTAGGGGACTGATGACCTCAGAAGTTAAGTCCCATAGTGCTCAGAGCCCTTTGAACCATTTTGATATGGGCCTGTAATAAAACGGATTACTCCTATTTCCCTTTTTGGGTATTGGTGTGACTTAGGCAATTTTCCAGTCTTTAGGTGCGGATCTTTCTGTGAGCGAACGGTTGTATATAATTGCTTGTATCAGCATACACTGAAAGGAACCTGACTACAATCTGGACCGGAGGCCTTGCCTTTATTAAGTAATTTAAGCTGCTTTGCTACACTGAAGATATCTACTTTATGTTTCTCGTTTTGGCAGTTGTTCTTGATGGGAATTCAGGAATATTTACTTCGTCTTCTTTGATGAAGGATTTTAGGAAAACCGTGTTGAATAACTCTGCTTTTGTGGCACTGTCAACAGTGACTTCACTGTTGTTATCGTGCAGTGAAGGTACTGGTTGCGTCTTGCCACTGGTGTGCTTTATGTATGACCAGAATGTCTTTGGGTTTTCTGCCAGATTCCGAAACAGAGTTTCGTTGTGGAAATTATTATAAGCAACTGTCATTGAAGAACGAAATTTTGCAAAACTTTGGCAATCTTGGGGACTTCGCGTTCTTTTAAATTTGGCATGCTTTTTTCGTTGCTTCTGCAACAGCGATGTGACCCGTTTTGTGTACCTTGGGGGATCAGTAGCATCACTTATTAATTTGTGATATAATCTCTCAATTGCCGTCGATACTATCTCTTTGAAATCATTACACATCTTTTCTACGCTTACATGATCAGAACGGAAGTAATGGAGACTGTCTCTTAAAAAGGCGTAAAGAGCATTTTTATCAGCTTTTTTAAATAGATGTGCTCTGCGTTTCTTTTTGATGGTTGTGGGCGTTACGGTATTCAGCCTAGTAGTAACTGCCTTGTGGTCGCTAATCCATGTATTCGTCACGATACTCACTATTTGTCCAGGATTAAGAGGTCAAGTAGGTTTTCGCAACCATTTACGCTTAGAGTGGGCTCATGTACTAATTGTTCAAAATAATTTTCTGAGAAATAATTCAGTACAATTTCGGATGACGTTTTATGCCTGTCGCCGGCTTTAAACGTATAATATTTCCAGCATATCGAGGGTAGATTGAAGTCGCCACCGACGGTAATTGTATGAGCAGTGTACTTATTTGAAATGAGACTCAAGTTTTCTTTGAACGGTTCAGCAACAATATCTTCTGAGTCGGGGGTCGGTAAAACGATCCAATTAATAGTTCAGTCCGACTTTCAAGTATGACCTCTAACAGGAACTATCTACTTCAGTTTCACTACCCGGTAAACTACTTCTGACACCAATAAATACTCCTCCATCAACAGTATTCAGTCTATCCTTCCTGAACACTGTTAGGTCGTTTGAAACAATTTCGGCTGAACTTATTTCCAGCTTTAGCCAGCTTTCCGTACCTATAACTATTTAAGTTCAGTGCTTGGAGCTCTGATCCTTTCGCAACAAAGCTACGGCAATTTACAGCTACAATACCGATCGTTTCTACAACTACCTTACTGTGTTCTACCTTGCCCCTTTTAGACGGACGCCCTTTCTGTGGCTTCCTGAGACTCTCTAACCTAAAAAACCATCAAGTCCCTTCCACACCTGTATAGCTGCTTCCTGTGTGCCGTAGACTCCTGACCTATTGAGCGAAATCCGGAAACCCACCACCCAATGGCACAAGTCAATGAATCTGCAGCCTATACAGTCACAGAACCACCTGAGCCTCTGATTCAAACCCTCCACTCGGCTCTGCACCAAAGTACCACACTCAGTTCTATCGACAATACTGCAGATGGTGAGCTCCGTCTTAATCTCGCAAGCAAGACTGGCAGTCTTTACCATTTCCGCTAGCCACCTGAAACCAGAGAGAATCTCCTCCGATCCAAAGCTACACATGTCAGGTGGTGACCTGCAATGGGCGGCACCCTGTGCTCTTCATGGCATCCGGAAGCACCCTTTCCACACCCGTAATGAGTCCCCATGGTATCCATGTGGAGTGCACACTGGCTTCCTTCAACTCCTCAGCAGTCATGGGGCCCCATTACGCACCTAACGTTTGTGCTCTCAATCACCAGCACACCCACCTTCTGTGAATGCCCAGAACTTGCATGCTGAGAAGCTTCCTCTGGAACATGGTGGGCGACTGCATCCGGCTCAGATACTTCATAAGCCACAGATAACACTTGAAACCTGTTCGTCAAACGAACTGGGCAGGCCCTACAATTGGCCCCTCAGAAAGTCTTTTGCTGCCGGCCAGACTTTAGAATGATCTCTCACTTGACCACGGGTGAGGGGTAAACCTCAGTGCAAGCAGAACCCAGGGTTGCCACAGGAGTGGACAAATCGGGGGACATGTGGGACGTTCTAGACCCCCTACAGTGATGCCAATTGGCAGCAGCCTCAGGCTGTGTGACAGAAGCCAACACTGCCTGGAGCTGTGAGCGAAGGGTCACAAACTCAGCTCGCATTTGCACACAGCAATCACAGTTCCTATCCATTACTGAAGTCGCTCCTGACTGAAGCTCGTAAAAATATGTGACAAACGACGGTGTACTTGGCTTATTAGCAGCAGGAACTCGAGGTGCTCTATCACTGACGGTCTAACTGATACTCATCACTAAATCGAAACTGTTCAATTCGCGAGACTAGCTGATCTAATTCAGCTAGTGTCTGCAGTTCAGTGAAGCATAGTGCCCTTGAACTATTTTCCACACGTATGCCTTCAACTATATTTTTCACGCCATCGACCTCTGAAATGTCTAAACACAGGACCAGTATTACTACCCGGAACTCTTCAACATAGTGAGCAAGAGTTTTGTAATACTAACGTGTCTGACACCTGCAAAACTTCACTCAAATTTTGTAGTCACACTGTGAGCCACACAATTACTTGGTCGCTAGCTTCTATTGAAAGACTAGAAATGCTTTCTAGGAGAGAGGAAAAAGGATTTTGTAACTTATTATACCTCCCGCAAACCTCTATACTATTACCAACACTATTTCACGCGTCTTACCAGAAGAGTGGGCACGTTCTCCACTTTCAGTAACTTGCCAATTCAGTATACTACTTTTAAATTGTAATTTCATTACTTTATCTCTTAGTTCTTGAATAACTTCTTTCTGTTTAGCGTTAGCAGCTAACACTACGTTTAACCAAATGCCCGTATCGAAATACTTGCGCCCGCTTGGAACACTCGCTTGCAACAGTATACTGGCCTGTGCGCTGTCAAGGAGGCTACAACAGCAAGAACAAGCCTCAGCCACCTGGCCAACAGTTTCACTGTTGATAACAAGGTCGCTTCCAGCATTGCGCAGACGCTGCTCCTGTTCTGCCATGTTACCAACAAAATTTCCTGCGCGGTTGGCGAACTCTTACTCCAGTAGCTTCCATACATCGTCCGGGGAAAACCTGAATTCGACAAAGAGTTATAGTAATCTCATTCGACAATAGATCATCGCTTAACCTAGTCCTACCACAACCCCCTCCTCCCACCCCCTCACAGTACTATGCTACCATTGTAATTGTAGGAGCGCGGAGGAAGTGGTAAGCTGATGGGCCGGAATTACTCTACCTATGTTACCAAAAATAATTTATTACACGGAGATTGGAATTAAATATTAAAGCTTAAAGGTTATTTTTCCATCACAATTAAACGTCACATATCCTTACTTCATATAACAGTTTTTAATGACACCATCCTATAAGAATAACAGCTTAGCAGTTGGATTGCAACGCGCCTGAAATAAAGCCCGAATTACAAGTTTTACATACTGACTAATTCAGGAAGAGAAGGTATCAAAAGAATTTCCCAGAACGTTGGTAACAACTATAAAAGTTAAAGCTTGAGTTAGAAAAATTAGGTGCGTTTTCGCAAATTCTGAGGTAATCCAGTTCCAGAAGAATGAACTTGCAGTTACCATATAAATTATTAAGTTGTTAAAGTGGTTACAGCAAATTTCACTGTAGTGAGTAGATTTTTAAAAGTGCAATAATAATTATATCACTTAAGCTAGTGACCACTTTGAAATTTAAGCTTGAACACACAAATTCCAAATAACGTAAATCTCAGGAGATAGTCTTTTCGAACAGCATCTACCTATGGGAGCTGATGCGTCTGGTTACAAACAGTGGTAGTTCCAAGAGACCAGTAGTAACAGCTTAGAATCAAACAGCGATTTTCTGTAAGTAACACCAACTAATAATTACCATTGACAATCTTAGAGCATGGCAAATATTGAGTAGCTTACAATACGACAAATTAAAGCCCAGATTACTTAACTTTAGAAACTAGCTCCAATAACTAAAACATAATGGATAGCTCTTGTACATTTGTTAGTGTAACAGTTATTGATATGATTATTAGCAAGACACGATCAACGTAAGTTCACAGCGCTGTCCAAGCGTTGATGTGAGAATAAACGCAACTCTGCTTTCATATGCAACCAGGCCTCGGGAGTAGTGTAACTAGTACCAAAATTCCCACCGCTTTCTGGAGGACTCGGTAGAAAAAGATCACCGGCACAAAGTTTAGATCTTTAGACCAGCTGGAATTAACACCTTGGCGACCGGATACCAGAGTAAGAATGACTGTCAAGACTCCCAAAATAGTCTGCTGCAATGTCACCAATTCATTGCAGACTCGACAAGTAACATGCACCTGAGGTACACTACAGCCTACTGCCCCGGCGCCTGTCGCCGCAGTCCCTGTCACTCGAAGCACTTTTCGGGGAGCCACCACACAACCCACGGTGCTACTCTCGAAGGCAAAACCACGCAACGCGCACGAGATCAAATAGCTTCCCACTGGCTGCACAGGAAATCCTCTGATGGGAAAATTTCGAGAGAACAAAGCGATTGTACAAGTAGAAGGCTCAGAAAAATTATCGCAAAGGAATTTGGCAAAAGGAAGACGGACGGCTGGATTATTTTTCATTTTGTGAAATACAAACAACCACAACATAGGATATTCAAAGGACCTCAGATAAGCGAGTAACAACCATCATATAAAATGCAACAAACATATCTCTTCGTTAGTGTAATTGGAGTTTTTTTTTCTTTATTGTGATTTTAACACCTTATACAAAGGCGGGCTGGCAGCAGCACAATACGCCGCTCTTCAGCCTCGAGTTGGACAACAAGTAGTACATAAAGGTGGCACAGAGTAGACAGTAAAAACGGTGGGCAAAAAATGTAGACACTAAAAATCGAAAAAACATGGAGCCGTTCACGCTGGTCGAGAAACATCACTAACACTGGGCGACACGATGCACAGAACATGGATGATGGCGACGGCACGTGAACGGTGGTGGCGTGACGGCGAACAACACTACACACAAACGAAGGCACACACACGAAACACTGACGGCGATGATCTCCGGCGCGTGTAATTGGAGATTATACAAATTATATGAAGGAAAGAAAGCGAGCAAGCATAAGTGAGAAGATAATTCTTGAAGACACACAATAACTCTGCCAGCAAAGGATAAGAAAACGAATACGCAGAGTTTATAGACAAATGTTCAGCGTAGCCGCCTGGCACACTATCTGCAAAGGGGCTCTGGCTTGCTTGCTAATCCTTTCAACTGGAGCTGCTTGACTGCAGTGTGTAAACAGTCCTGGGCACCCGCGGAGCGCACAGGCGAGTGGTAACTGCTATCTCAGCCGTTGTGTGGCATGGAAAACACGTAATAACTACACAATAAGAGGTACTACATCAGATGGTCTGGAAAAGCTACTGAGCCACAAATAGCATCAGGAAATTAACTCTTAAAATATGAAAGTAAAAGTGTAGGTTATATTCATTTTGTTAGTTTACCACTATAAACTACAGTTCACTATATTAAAATGAAAAAAGAATTGCATTATAGTTGTTTAAAGAAAGTAATTATTAAATTATACTTTTCACACATTTAAGCCAAGCGTTCTCACTCGTCTTCTATTAACATAACTGTTCCTCTTTATAAGTACTCCACGTGGGCTCTAAGATTTACCTACATTTATTTGAAATGGCAATAATGTGAGCCCCTACTAATAACGTAAAATTATAGATCCGCTACTTCTGTGGATGTCGATTGCCCAGGGGTGTAGATCCACTGATCAATTTTCTCTTTGATGTGATCTTAACTTTTAAAATAACAGCCGGCCGCGGTGTTCTAGCGGTTGTAGGCGCTCAGTCCGGACCCGCGCGACTGCTACGGTCGCAGGTTCGAATCCTGCCTCGGGCATGGATGTGTGTGATGTCCTTAGGTTAGTTAGGTTTAAGTAGTTCTAAGTTATAGGGGACTGATGACCATAGATGTTAAGTCCCATAGTGCTCAGAGCCATTTGAACAATTTTTTTTTAAATAACAGTAGTTGTGCAAACACTACTCCATCCGCACTTCACAACGAATGGCAAGGCAGCTCTATCTGTCTAGAGATCGATACTACTAAGGGTGGAACATTCCTGACGCAGCATAGTGCAAGGGCCAGGCCAATGTCTATGTTGGAGCCCAGTGCTGCGCCGCCTTACTCGACAGAATGACCAAATGAGGCGACCTGTCATAATATAACTGGCCAAGTAACTGTAAGTACTGGTCGCTCGGACCCAGCAGTATTTTGTCTCCAACAGCTGCCTACACCGAAACTTAATGGACGGCAGACGATGGACACATGTTGGCCCCTCAGGTCCATGTACATCTAGTTGCATCATCCACTAGCTACTGGTTTCTGGGCTGTTGCTAGAGTTAATACATCCGGGGATTGACCAGCAGCTATCACGAGGGGCCCACCTTCGGGGTTACCTCAACATGATTCTGGGCGTCTTCAAGGAGTGTGGGGTTCGGGTCTAGCATGCAAGCCAAGTCCCTAGCTCACCACGGGCACGGCGTGGTTGAGCTGCACACGCACCTACTGGTGCCGCCCGCCTCATATCTACAAGCCTGACCTCAGCGAGTGCGTGCCTGCCACTGCTGCTTTTGCTGAGCCAGCATTCTGCTAGGCTGGTGTGAGATGAGCATGCTGCTGGGTGCTTTGCCGAGGCATCCATCGCTGCCTGGAGGCCGACGCCTACAGTCATGAGTACTTCGTTAAGTAAAGAATGATGTTAGCGGAGCATTTTCGAGCCCACAGCCGCCGAACAGCTGGTAGTACACAACCAGTGTCCTACACACCGTCCCGAGCCAGCCATCCTGGCATTTAATAACGTCCACGCACGGGTAATACTACACAAATTAAAACTTCGAGCAATGTTTGTATATTACTTTTCACTACATAAACGATGTACTGAAATATCTCACTGATCACTGTTGTCACTTTTACATTAGGCAAAAACAGTACATAATTCAGAAAATACGCACATCTGCAACTGACAAAACGTCTCCTTGTTACATCCGGTAATATTGTGTCAAGACTGTCATCACAACCGCCACTGCCATCCATCTTCATTCGAGGCTCCTTCAGTTATTCTGGTACTTTTTCATGTTACTCCCATGGCGTCAAACATACTCTGCATCAGAATTACAAATATGAATCAAATTAAGTTTCATATACTTATAAATTATGCTAATGGTCAATTATATGGATAATTCAGTGCACCTACAGGAAACTTTCTGTTTCTGCTCGTATGCAAATTGTTAAATATACTGACTGAAATAAGTTGAAAGATGGTAGAAGTGGTAAAAAATACAAAAATAGTAGAAAAAAGCGAAAATAAAAGTTATATAGAATGTTACTATGATGTATATCAAAAGATTCTGTTGTAAGAGAATCATGAAACGGAAATTGGACTGTGTCTGGGTAAAGTTTTATGAGATGTATCTTTGTATCTTTATCAATATTTTAATTAACTCGTAGTTAAACATGGTCTTTAAGTAAAACTATTTATCAAAATCGAGATACTTTGACCTCAGGCATCAGCTGGAATAACTTAGTTCCTTCCAAAGGCTTTCCTACGTAAGTTTCAAAATTCAGGTGAGGAATGTTCTCATATCAGGCTTTTCACGATTATTTCATGGAAGTTAGGGGGCATACATTGAGAGAGTGCCCAATACGATAAGGAAGCTTACTGGCTGAGAGCTGAAGACGACATGTTTCTGAGAACCTGTCGTTTCTGTGCCTGCAGTAGTGTGTTCGGTGCTGTTGTAGACACATTTTAACTCTACCTGTTTATATTCCGTGGCGTAATTCCTTTTTAGTAGACATATACTAGATCTTGTGTATTTCTGCATGTCCTGCTTGGTAGTAAAAATGTGGGTTTTCTATTCTTTGGCTGTAATTTAATATAGATAAAAGAATCACACTGTACGTCGAATCTGTGGTGATGACCGTCGCGTTACACTTCCACACCAATTTCTGTAGACGAAATTCTGATTGATGGGGAGTTTAATGAATTTAACTAATTTCGATTACTTAATTTTTAATGACAGTAAAAAGAAATTTGAGGTTATTCTGCTACTGACTGTAAAAACTGCTGTGAAGGTGGATTCATTACACTAGTATTTACAATAAATAAAGATAAACACGAACAGTGGGTACTTAAAGCTAACGTGGAAGACGAGAATCACAAACGTGGTTGTTGGAAAGCAACAAATTATTCCTTTCTGCGTGATGCACGTATCTTGTGCTGTGACATGGCGTAGTAATGTTTAAGTAATAACATTTCGTTGTATCTACTGTTATTCCAAGACTATTTAGTGTTGCGGAATACAGTTTGTATTTTTCTATCACAAGAACGAATAGAAAACCGCATTTTTACCACCAACAGTTAGTCTACATACATCATTAAAATTATTCATTTAGTGAATAGCTCAAAAATTTGACGCCATATTTTGGTATATGACTTGAGAGGTGACATAGTGCCTAATTACTGATGCAAGAAGTTTGAAATTTTTCCAGTTGCCGCCTCCTGCATCTCTGGGAGTGTTGTGTTAAAGAGAAAAATTTGTTTTGTATCTTGTGAGACATGTCCGTAGTAAGTGATTCCATTCACAGACTACACGTATTTTATTTAAAGACCGATTTTTTTACATTTCTGTTTATTGACCTTCACAGGGAAAATTATTGGTTATGGAAGGTGAAACACAAGGATTATAAAACAGACAATGTGTACTTTGATAGTGTATGTAATGAAGATAATCAGTTACCTTTACTGTATTATACCTACTGCGTTTCGTATTCCAAAATCGGCTATTGTGAAGTCGTTTCTCCGATTGTTTGTATTTTAACTTTTCTAAACGTCAGTGCAGAAGTACGTTCTATGACATTATAAAAGAAAGTTATTAGGTCCACCATCACTCGCTGAAAATATGTTATGCAGGAACAGGAAGAATATTTTCAAGGCCGGCCGGGGTGGCCGAGCGGTTCTGGGCGCTACAGTCTGGAACCGCGCGACCGCTACGGTCGCAGGTTCGAATCCTGCCTTGGGCATGGATGTGTGTGATGTCCCTAGGTTAGTTAGGTTTAAGTAGTCCCATAGTGCTTAGAGCCATTTTTGAACATTTTCAAAACTTAGAGTTTACTAACTTCAAAGATGAAGTTTCAGCGGGAGAAACTGAAATGGCTTCAGATCATCTAAAACAAACAAACAAATGGAACTTTCTCTGGCCGATTCCCATCATTTCCAGAACGTCAAGGTAACTACAGGGCGTTTCAAAATGAATATACGGATTTTAAGGCTTTGTAGCACATATTACATTCACCTTACAATTATAAATAATACAGGAGATACACCCTAACAGTCTTTCTTACAATTATTCCGTGTGAAGACCGATCATACATCGAGTCGATAGGTGAATTGTTCCGAAACCTTCATCAATGTGTCAGGTGTAATTGTAGTAATAACACTGTTTCTAAAGTCGGGTAGATCAGTTGGTATCGGAGGCACGTGCACATGATGCCGTCAGATCGTGTGTGGATATCACGCATAAAATACTGTCAACCGATCGGATTCAACGTCGTTTAACCAGTTGCGTATTGAGTTATGCGAGTGAGCCGGCGCACCACCTTGCTCCCAAATAAAGATGTGGTGTTCAGCTTCTTCCCATTGAGGCACGGGCCGTAGCTGTAGCACATCAAGATAGGAAACATCAGTTACAGTTGATTCACCGAAAAATAAAGGCCCATAAACTTTCCGAAGGGATATTTCTTGGGGCTAAGCGTGAAAGACTCGGACTCGTTCAACACGTTTTCGGTCACTCTTTGTCATTACATATTGTTCCCATTGCGCACAGGTACACAAACAAAACTGTTTGAGTTTCTCTTTCATTTGGTGTATTATTTACAATTGTAAGTTGGACGTAATGAATGCTACAACGCCTTAAAACCGGTATGTTCATTTTGAAACACCCTGTATATTATATGGAATGGCTTATATTTCACTATTCTTGGCGCCGCTTCCCAGCAGACTGTTCAGTATACTCCAAATTGAATGTATAGCTATATAGGAATGGTATTCGTTTTAGCCACTTACCGTATAACAAGCTACAAATACTCCTTAGGTGCTACTTGTCGGATCGATGTCCTGTTTTAGTTGATAGGCGACTGCCTTTCACTTCGCGACACTACCTTGTCGTTCAGCCTGCACACGCTCTGGTTCAAATGGCTCTGAGCACGATGGGACTAACTTCTGAGGTCATCAGTCCCCTAGAACTTAGAACTACTTAAACCTAACTAACCTAAGGACATCACACACATCCATGCCAGACACAGGATTCGAACCTGTGACCGTAGCGGTCGCTCGGTTCCAGACTGTAGCGCCTAGAAGCGCTCGGCCACACAGGCCGGCGCACACACTCTGGGAAAACCATTGAAACCGCCTGAGGATTGGTTAGTCTCTCCCAGTGAAGGTTCTCCAAAGGAAGCTATCCTCCGGAAAATCTATAATATCACAGCGAATAAGAGGTGGTTCTTACTTCCAATACATTCTAGAAAAGCTGGAGATAATGTCTAAAAGCGAAACAAAACACGAAAAGTTGAACCACACGAGGAAAGCTGATAGAGGAGAGGAAAGCTGATAAATACGAGTATAACGATGAATCTGAAAAGGGATTTTGTGCAATGGTTGAAAGAGTTTGTTATGTTACGTCAGATCCAACTTTTACTATATAAAATTCTGTGTTATACAGTATCTTATAAATGAGTTTCCGTCTGAACCAATAGATTAGGAAAAGATCGAGAGGTCATAGTGTATATCAGATTTATGAAAATAGCGTTGAGTTCAGTAGAATTATATCACAGAAGGCATGGTATTTAATTTTAACTGAACACGATGAACGGTGGCTGACTATTGACGTGTTACTTCCGTATTTTTTCTGTGTATTATGCTTTTAAATGTTTTTTATAATTTTTTTATATTTAATAGTAATTTTGAATATGTCTTTTTCGTATTTTTATTTCTGATGACAACTAAATAGATAAAACGGTAAACTCTCAACATTCCCCCAAATGCTACCAAGACAGTTGTGAATAAAAGAAAGTGTACTGCTTCCAATGACACATGGTGCTCTACTTCAATGGCGAAGTCATTGGATATAGAGAAGGGAGAAGGGCTTTGTAATATGTCACATTAGTCATTTAGTAGGCCTCCTTGAGTGCTACATCCTCCAGATCATCGTTATAAATTTCCGTTTCCCCTGATACCCGGGAAAATAGCCTTCCTTAGAAGTAATAAGTGAAAAGGTCTGCTGGAGGGACTGGATATGTTTCTCAGGTGGATAGAAGCACATGATGACTTTCAGTTCGTTCAAATAATCGAAGTAGAAGAGGAATTTTGTACCTTGAACAATAATTATCTGATTCAGTGGCTTCAAGCGCATCATAGTCTGTGAACTACTTGTCGTTTGGTCATGATAATAAGAAACCAGAGTTGTACTGACGTGAAATTTGTTCACTCTCACAGTAACTGCTGGAGTAAGTAGTAAAGTCGTAAAGTAATGAAACTGCACACAATTCAATGAAAGATTTTTAGTAGCTGTATACGGTTAACAATTGCGCCAGTCACACTGACGCAGCCACATACTGAAAGTATTATTAGCAGCAAATGGTTATTTAAGTAAACAGATATAGCACTGCTAAGGAAAAAAAGTGGCGTTAAATAATAAAACTAGAACGCTAAAAATTGGTCAGAATACGCAAATGTATGTCAGAATGTATGTTAAAAGTCTCAACTTGATCAGAGCAATGTTTTGGTCAAAATCGGCGTTTTTACGAAAAATTGAAGACGCTAAATATTAGACTCAGAAAGATGAAAATCCGTATGTAGCCTCAGTTCCACATAAAAACCTTATATAGATGACACCAATAAACTACCTCTATCAGTTTTCAAGTTAATTACCAGAAACCAAATTTGGGCCGGAAACATCCGTTATCATAATAGATTAACTTTCATTTGTATTTGTGATACGAAGTTCTAATTACAGTATGCGATTAAATTTATGGTATAATAAAGCTGTACCAAGTTTCAAGATTGTATCGTGAATAATAATATCTCTAGGGAATCTTAAAGAGAGTTCAGAGGTAATGTACTACTGTCGGTTCCGTTCTAATAATTCTAGCCGGCAAAATTTAAATGCAGTCGAGCTAAAACTTTTTCAGTAACTAAAGCCAAACTTAGTCTATTTATATAAAAATTAAGAAGATTGCAAATTGCTAAGTGACAGAGATATTAATTAATTAATACATGTCCAGAAAAGGTGCCATTTAGATGCTGCTATCTCTGCCTAAGCCGGTTGACGGCAGCTGTTCTGTTCGCATGTCCACTGCGCCCATAAATAAATAGAGCTACAGAGCCGTTAAAAGAGACGTTCCACATCGAGAGATCACTCAGACAGCGTCAGTCAAGCGCCTGCATGCGCCGTGCATCGGATGACACCAGAGCCGAACAGAATTGAAGGCGTTTTCGGTAAAAGTAGGAAACGAACTCGCGAGGAATGTACACCGTCCTGGATAGCTTGGATTCCGCCGAAGTCGCTGTTTTTGTGTCACCCCTGTGTGTGTGTGTGTGTGTGTGTGTGTGTGTGTGTGTGTGTATGTGTGTGAATTCTTAAAGGACCAAACTGCTGAGGTCATCGGTCCCTAGACTTGCACACTACTTAATCTAACTTAAACTAACTTATGCTAAGGACAACACACACACCCATGCCCGAGGGAGGACTCGAAACTCCGGCGAGAGGAGCCGCGCAATCCGTGACAGGGTGCCTCAAACCGCACGGCCACTCCGCGCGGCCGTGTCACCCGTGATGTTGTCAAAACTGCGTGGCAAGTGGCGAATAATTTTCCAATTTTAAGGCGAGCATTTAACTTTTGGTGATTAGGAGTCAAATGGTTCAAATGGTTCTGAGCACTATGGGACTTAATATCTCAGGTCATCAGTCCCCTAGAACTTAGAACTACTTAAACCTAACTAACCTAAGGACATCACACACATCCATGCCCGAGGCAGGATTCGAACCTGCGACCGTAGCAGTCGCGCGGTTCCAAACTGAAGCGCCTAGAACTGCTCGGCCACAGTGGCCGGCGATTAGGAGTCATTTTATTTGGAATTTCCCTTAGAGGTCGTCTCTGAACTGGTAATAGTACTGTTCCCGATAGGTGTCTTTGATAGAATACTAGGACATATTTTGTGCGTGTGAACTGTTATTAATTAGCTCAATCACTTAAAACTGAAAGCTTTTATTTATAGTCATTGTTCCCGATCCCGCTGAGTAAATAGTGACATTTTCTTTCAGTGAGCACAAATAGTAATAAGGACTTGCAGGATTGATGTGGAGGAGGGGACCAGACAGCGTGGTCTTCGGTCCCGTCGGATTAGGGAAGAAAATCGGTCGTGCCCTTTCAAAGGAACCATCCCGACATTTGCCTGAAGCGATTTAGGGAAATCACGGAAAACCTAAATCAGCACGGCCGGACGCGGGTTTGAACCGTCGTCCTCCCGAATGCGATGGACTTACAGACTCGAAATTATGGTCACTATGTTCTCGATCGCTTTTTGGCTGATCGCAAAAGTAGTTTTCAGGCTCTTATAGAGGGCGAAGGTGTGTGTAAATGTCTTCTCATAACAATATAACGAAGTAACGTCCAGTGTTGGTTTTACCCGCCGCCACAATTTGCGTTGCTTTTGCCACTTCTTATGTCCTTTCGTTAGATAACATATGAGATTAGCTATCGTTACATATTATGTCTAAGCAAAGCGAATCTAACACGATGTAAAATTATTTATATGGAATTGATGTATTAATGCAGCTGGTTGTCGGTATTTACGGATACGGCTCTTAGTCAGCAAACAGGAAGATGAATGACTTTTTTCTACGTACCAAATATCTCGCACATATTTAATGAAAGGTAGTTCATGTTCTAATGATTACCTATACAT
The DNA here is from genome assembly GCF_023898315.1 of Schistocerca nitens. NCBI lineage: Eukaryota > Metazoa > Arthropoda > Insecta > Orthoptera > Acrididae > Schistocerca > Schistocerca nitens. The sequence continues at coordinate 404,295,456 of NC_064619.1, read as the reverse complement.
TAGAATAGGTTGCGAGGAAGTGCTACGCAGACAGACTGAGTCATTCGGAATGAGCTCTTTTAAAACTTTGACAGTCGCCCTACGAGATATAAACTTTGAGAGCTGAGGAGGATCATCAACCTAATCAAGGCGAATTTGTTTTCACATTACATTTACCCTTTTCGAGCGAAGTCTGATGTTTATTACGTTTCTGGACACTTGTGCTCAAGGGGAAAGGTCGAAATAAGGTCGGTCAGATGCATAGGGCAAGGTGCTATTCCGGTGTTATTGTGTATCGTACTCTCGCACTTGAATTCTCCAGCCCCTGCAGACCGTGACAAACTAAACAACGACTGTTACCTGCGATCGAACGTCATTGTTGATGCCATGTTGCTATAGTGTTGCCCTTTGGGTAAGAAAACAAAGCGTTGTATTGATTTCCTGCCACACACCTGAATTTCACCTAAGTGCTGCACTACTTCTTTGAGCTGCGTTGAATATTTCATTGGAGAATCTAAAATTCAGAATAAAATTTGTTAAAGCACTTTAAAAGATCGTCCATGCAATAGCAAAAAATAATAAGAGGATAACACGTAAAAGGTGCGTTTGCTGTTTTATTGAGGAGGAAACACTTTGTCTTATTCTTCTAAGAAAACAAATATGTGGTTCAAAACAGAATACTCCGTTCTGAAACTGGCGCTTGTGAACAGGTTTAGGCATTAATTTTTGAACTGTTTTGCGCCTACCACAAATAACAATAACGGACTACGAAGATTTATAACAGCATTGATGGAGAATGCGTATACTGTTACCACTGGACGTTAGCACAGGACAATAGAGTCTATTCGCACGAAGTGTCTGAAGAACGGAAATGATTAAAATCAACCGTTTGTTGTCATTCATAACCACAGAATTAGAAGAAGATTCGACGGTCTATGTATCGAACTAGTGGAGAATGTTAGAGGAGGTCATGTGTTAGGGCCACACGAGGTGTGGGGCGGATGTCAATATAACCGGTGCTCATTTGTGTCTCTCAGCATTTACTTTCACAAAATCCAGGAAACAGAGCTACGAAAATATTACAAACTAATTGTAGCTGACTGTCAGCAAGGCATTAACTTAAGCTACACGCATCTAACCGAAAGACTAGAACAAAAACAGATGCGGCATGAAAGACGTAGTTGCATATCGGCCGACACCGATGCTCCATACTGAACTAAAACATTTCGTCCATTTACCTTGCTTACAGAAGGTGAAATGACACAAAGAAATCATCCGTATCTTCGCTTTCACTGCTTCGCCCTTGGTTCACTAATGTCAATAATATCACCTTCTCCGTAGCCCACTTCTCGACTGTCACTTCGTCCTATTTTGCTTACGAACGTCTTCGATGAACCAGTCTCTTTCCCAATAATAGTTTTGTAACAGTACCGTTTCACGTCAAAAACGACACCAATCGATTGCCGTTACATTCTAAATGCCTTTCTTTGCAGGTCCCCGCAGTTATATAGCGACATGTCGCCATCCCCACTGTGTGCTCTAACATAAGCCATTACTTGACACCAAGCAGACGTGATCTTATGATCTTATCAAGATACACATGTGTGGCTGTAGTGTAACAACTGAGCGTATCATAGTAATGAAACTTCTTCTTGGGATGAATCTTCAAATTTTCTCGCCACAAATCGTGTTGTGTCTTCTCAAATAACCAAGTATTTCTTCATTATATTGCCAGCATTTTTTACCAGTCAAGATGGTATCTATCCATGTCCAGTCGATATTAAATACTGACCAATCATCACCTACATTCGCTATCTTCTTCACTTAAAATGTAGCTTCCGTCTTGACTATGGTTACGAAAGTTAATAAATAAATCAAGAAGGCTAGGAGAGTGTTCCTAATAGAAAAAGCAGGCAAGCAGTTGTTAGCTTCTCACTTAGACAATGAACTAACATCATTTAATTCCAGAGTGATGGACGTAGAGAAACTACGAGGAAAGTTTAAACAGACTGTAAATCGTGCTCTGGACAGGTACGCGCCTAGTAAATGAATGAAGGATGGAAAAGACCCACCGTGGTTTAACAATCAAATTCGGAACAAATGACGACAAACAAATATTAGTAGAGATTCGTGAATCTATGAGAAAATCTATGTGCGGAGCGTACAACTACCACCGTTATACCTTAGCAAAGGGTCTGGCCGAGAAGCCGAGAAATATCTGGAGTATTGTAAAATTGCTAAGCGGGTCTAAGGCTTCTATCCAGTGACTCGATGCCTAGTCTGGTATGGCAGAAGAAGACAGTAAAGTGTAAACCGAAGTTTTAAAATTCGTGATTAAGATATCATTCACGCAGGAGACTCGTACAAACTTACCGTCATTTGACCCCCACACAGAGTTTCGTATGGACGACATAGTAATAAGCATCACTAGTGCAGAGAAACAACTAAAAGAACTGAAAACAAATCAGTCGCCAGGTCCGGATGCATTTATCGCTAATCTCTCGGCCAGTGCAAAGTCCCAAACGACTGGAGAAAACCGCAGGTGACTCCTGTATATAAGCTTGATAAAAGCACGGAGCCGCAAAATTACAGATCAATACCCTTAACGTCGGTTTGTTGGAGAATTCTCCGTCCGAATATAATAAATTTCCTAGAGACCGAAAAGCTTATGTCCACGAATCAGCACTCGTGCGAAACTCAACTTGCCTGTTTCTCAGATGACATACTGCGAACTACGGATGAAGACCAACAGGCAGATTCCACAATTCTAGATTTCCGACAAGCATTTGACACGATGCCGCACTGCAGATCGTTAACGAAGGTACGAGCGTGTGGAATATGTTCCCAGATATGTGAGTGGCTAGACGAATTCTTAAGTAATAGAACCCAGTATGTTGTCTTCGACGGCGAGTGTTCATCACGGACAAGGTTAGCGTTATCAATGTTCCATCAGAGTGTCATAGGAGAGCTATTATTTTCTTTATACATAAATAATCTGGCGGACAGGGTGAGTAGCAATGTGGCTATTTTCTGATGATGCTGTGATGTACGGGAAGGTGTCTAAGTTGAGTGATTGTAAGAGGACACAAGATAACTTAGATAAAATTTCTAGTTAGTGTGATGAATGGCAGCTAGCTCCAGATGTAGAAAAGTGTAAGTTAATGTGGATGAGAAGGAATACATTAGTAGTGTCCTGCTTGACACAGTTACGTCGATTAAATAACTGAGCGTAACATTGCAATGCGATGTGAAATGGAAGGAGCTTGTGAGGATCGTGGTAGGGAAGGCGAATGTTCGACTTCGGTTTATTGGGAGAATTTTGGGGAAACCTGATTCATCTGTAAGTAGGAGAGGGCTTATAAGACGCTAGTGCGACCTATTCTTGATTGCTGTTCGAGTGCATGCAATCCGCAATCACACACAAGTATTACGGAGATGCTTCTGGAATTGAAACGGGAAACCCTGGAGGGAAGGAAATGTCGTTTCTGAGGAACAACACTGAGAAAATTTAGAGAACCGCCATTTGAAGTTTACTGCAGAACGATACTATTCCCGCCAACACACATTTCGCGTAATAAGGACCACAAAGATAAGATACCAGAAATTAGGGCTCATATGGAGGCCTATAGACAGTCGTTTCTATCTAGCCCTATTTGCGAGTGGAACAGGAATAGAAAAAAACTAGTATTGGTATAGGGTATCCTCTGCCACGCACCGTACGGTAGTTTGCGAAGTATGTACGTAGATTGTGATGTAGACACGCATTTCTTTCAACTAATAACTTACTGTTCTATGTATTGCAATGTTTTCTGTTAACCGCCGCTGTACTTTACACCCCTGGCAGTTGGCTTCGTTATGGAAATAATACGTCTCCTCAGCACAGCATTTTATAATTCATGCAAAACTGCCAGAAGAGATCAAGGAGATCCAACGAAGATCGGTGCGTTAAGTCACAGGATCGTTCAGTGGACGCGGGAGATGCTTATCGAACTTCACTGAGGCACTGTGTCTCACGGAGTGGCTTGCTATTGAAATTTCGAGAGAGCACTTCTCGGGAAGAGATTTCTGGGAAGAGGCAAACAAAGTGTTACTTCCACCCACATACGTCTCGCGAAATGACCACAATGAGAAGTTTTGAGAAATTAGAGCTAATACAGAGGCTTACCGACAATCGTTCTTCCCATGCGCTATTCGCGAATGAAACGAGAAAAGGGGGGGGGGGGAAATCTGTTAGTGATACGAGAAGTACCCTCCGCTACACACCGTCTGGTGGCTTGCCCAGGATCGATGTAGATGTAGATGTAACTGTAGATGCAGTTCTCTTAATATTATTAACGGCCTTCTCACGTATCTTTTTGACGGCATAACCACGTCTAACAACAACGTCGCGACACCCTCCCAAGCGATAGCAACGCTCTCGACACGATAATGCTGTAACTCGTGCCCTGATAATGAGAGGATTATGTTGACCGCTAGGGCCTCGCTACGCATGTTGTGCGCACACACTCACAGCACTTACAGTACAGACCTTAGCCCCTACGTAGTTGGCAGTGTCGTCTGTAGAATACAATGCTGTAAACAGGCGACGTCCTGTCTCGGTGTGAGGAAGAACAGCCAAACTGTATGCTTGCACAGAGCTGAAATACAGTTGTTGGTCAACTGAATAAAACGTCGAAGTTCCTCGACTCAGCATCAGTATCATAAATACGAGGGCTGTTCAGAAAGTAGGCAACGTTTCCCTCTGACGCCGCTAGGCGCTCGCCGATCGCCTATATTTTGGTCTGTGCGTGCTCGGCAGCTCAGTCGGCATCCATCCGTGACAGCGGGAACGTCTCTGCGCATCTAGTTTTTTTGATATTCGAATTTGAAATGTGCACTGCAATCGAAAATCCCGCCAGTTGTGAGGTGCGGTCTGTGATACGGTTTTTGTTGGCAAAAAACCTAAATGCTTGTAGTGGTTAATAAAAAAGAAAAAAGAGAAGAAAAGAAAAAGTTGAATATGTGGGAAGAAATGGTGAATAAAAAGGGGTTTTAAAATCGTTAATAACCGTGAAAAAGGGAAATAATGAAATGCAAATCGGACTTCGTATTACAGAAATGCTATCGGACTTCGTGATTCGGAAAATATATTGTTGTGGTGGTCCTTGTGGCGTTTCTGAGCAAAAGTCAAACCAATTATTTGAAAGAGAACAAAGAATAACAAATGTGATTAACAGGGGGAAATGGCGTAGATAAGAGTTCATTCATTACCAATTTAATACGTCTTCTCTCGTGCGGCGTCCAGGTCTTGTTCTCCAACAATCTCCTGCTTCATTTCTGCAAGAAAAGTCGCAGCTGCTCCAAAACTTGCAGTAAATTTCATCGTCCAGGAATTACTAATGTCTACAAATTAAAACCATCTTTGTGTTGAATGCAGCGTATTTTACGGCTGCTTCCATCCTCCAAATTTCATACAAGCTTCCACAATACTATATGTCTGCACACGAATAAGTTTTTACATCTGAATCATACCAAGACTAGCGAATAAGTGAAGTTAAGGTTCAAAATGGTTCAAATGGCTCTGAGCACTATGGGACTCAACTGCTGTGGTCATCAGTCCCCTAGAACTTAGAACTACTTAAACCTAACTAACCTAAGAACATCACACACAGCCATGCCCGAGGCAGGATTCGAACCTGCGACCGTAGCAGTCGCACGGTTCCGGACTGCGCGCCTAGAACCGCGAGACCACCGCGGCCGGCCAAGTGAAGTTAAGCTTCCGCTCTCAAGAGACAAGAGCGGGTAGAAAACAAAAAGGGTTACAATTTTTTTATCTTCATTTTCTTATGTATTTTCTCTGCCGTCGAGCGCTCATACAGCTGCGACGGTATAATTTGTATCTGAGGGAACGAGTGTAGCGCGGCGAAATTCAAAGTCCCGCTTCATCCTGTAGAAATTTATCGTGAACTGTGCAAAGTGTACGGAAACAACGTAATGAGTGAATGTTCCGTCCGGAAATGGCGCATTCGGTTTAAAAATAGCCCAACCAACGTCCATGATGAAGAGAAGAGTGGACGCTCGAGCATTGTGACTGACGATCTTACCGCTAAAGTTGATGAAACGATTCGTGAAAACCGTCGCTTCACAATAACGGAGCTTTCGCATTCGGTTCCACAACTTTCGCGGACTTTGCTGTATGAAATTGTCACTCAAAAGCTAGGCTACCACAAATTTTTTGCACGATGGGTGGCCAAAATTCTCTCTAAAGAACAGTGAATGGGGTCAAATTTGACATTTCTGGAGACCTACCACAAACATGGTGATTCATTACTGGATCGAAACGTAACCGGTGACGAGACTTCGCTGAAACACGCCAATTGGAATACAAAATTACAGTCCACGGACTGGGGGCACACAAGGTCCCCCTCCCACCCCAAAACCAAGAAAATGTTTGCAAACCTTGTCTGCAAGGACGTTGATGGCGACAATGTTTTGGGATAGGCAAGGTGTGCTTCTTACTGATTTTCTCGAACGTGGAGCAACCATAAATTCTGCCCGGTACTATCAAACTTTGCGCAGCCTCAGAAGAGCAGTTCGAAACAAACGCCGAGGAAAGCTGACGTCCAAAATTTTTTTTTGCTCGACAGTACCCGACCTCACACAGCAAACCGCACTAATGAACTGCCGCGCGGGGTTAGCCGAGCGGTCTATGGCGCTGCAGTCATTGACTGTGAGGCTGATCCCGGCGGAGGTTCGAGTCCTCTCTCGGGCATGGGTGTGTGTGTCTGTCGTTAGGATAATTTAGGTTAAGTAGTGTGTAAGCTTAGGGACTGCTGACCTTAGCAGTTATGTCCCATAAGATTTCACACACATTTTTGAACTAATGAGCTCCTTAATTCATTCAAATGGAAAATTTTCCCTCATCCACCCTACAGCTCCGATCTTGCACCAAGTGACTTCCACTTGTTTCCCAAGATGGAGAACTGGTTTGCAACGCAGTGCTTTGATGACGAGGCGGAACTCCAGGCGGGCGTGACTCACTGGCTGATATCTCAGGCGGCAGAATTTTACGACGAAGGTCTTTCAAAGCTTGTCCACCGCTATGATAAGTGCCTCAATGTGTTTGGTGACTATGGAAAAGTAGTATGTCAGTCGCTCAGTCCCTCTTTCAGATGTATATAATAAAATGTATTTCTTGTACTCAGTTTTTTATGCCAAAACGTTCCCTACTTTCTGAACAGCCCTCGTACACTGTGGTGTCAAAAGTCATGGGACAGCGATAAGCGCATATTTAGATGGCGGTAGTTTGGCGTATACAAGGCATCAAAGGGCAGTGCAACTTACCATTTGTACTCAAGTGATTCGTGTGAAAAGGTGTCCGACGTGATTATGGTCGCACAGCGGGAATTAACACACTTTGAACGCGGAATGGTAATCGGAGCTAGACACATGGGACACTCCATTTCGGAAATCGTTAGGGAACTCAATATTCCAAGGTGCACAGTGTCGTGAGTGTGCCGAAAACACCAAATTTAAGGTATTACCTCTCACCACTGACGTGCCCGACGCCTTCACTTAAAGACCGAGAACAGCAGCGTTTGCATAAAGTTGTCAGACAGGCAAGCAGCACTACGTGAAATAAAAGCAGAAATCAATGTGGGACGTACGACGAAAGTATCGGATGGACCCTAGACAAGTGGAAAACCGTGGCCTGGTCAGATGAATCCCGATTTCAGTTGGTAAGAGCTGATGATAGGCTTCAATTGTGGTGCAGACCCCACGGAGCCATGGAACCAAGTGGTCGACAAGGCACTGTGCAAGATTTTGGTGCCTCCATTGTGGTGTGGGCTGTGTTTACATGGAATGGACTGGATCCTCTGGTCCAGCTGAATCGATCATTGACTGGAAATGGTTCTGTTCTGCTACTTAGAGACCATTTCCATTTGCAGCCATTTATGGACTTTATGTTCCGAAACAACAGTGGAAGTTTTATCGCTGACAACGAGACATGTCAGCTGGCCACAATAGTTTGCAACTGGTTTGAAGAACATTCTGGACAGCCGGCCGCGGTGGTCTAGCGGTTCTGGCGCTGCAGTCCGGAACCGCGGGACTGCTACGGTCGCAGGTTCGAATCCTGCCTCGGGCATGGGTGTGTGTGATGTCCTTAGGTTAGTTAGGTTTAAGTAGTTCTAAGTTCTAGGGGACGTATGACCTAAGATGTTGAGTCCCATAGTGCTCAGAGCCATTTTTGAACATTCTGGACAATTCGAACGAATGGCTTGGCCACCCAAACCTCCCAACATGAATCCATCGAACATTTATGGGACATAATTCAGAGATCAGCTCGTGCACAAAATGCTGTATCGGCAACAGTTTTGCAATTATGGACGGGTATAGAGAGAGCGTGATTCAGTATTTTTGCAGGGGACTTTCAACGACTTCTTGAGTCCATGGCCGGCCGGTGTGACCGAGCACTTTTAGGCGCTTCAGTTTGGAACCGTGCGACTGCTACGGTCGCAGGTTCGAATCCTGCCTCGGGCATGTCCTTTGGTTAGTTAGGTTTAAGTAGTTCTAAGTTCTAGGGGACTGATGACCTCAGATGTTGAGTCCTATAGTGCTCAGAGCCATTTGAACCATTTGAAGGTAACCCATGGCTTTTATCACTTCAGTGTCTATAAGCACATTAGTGAGATTTGAATCCCTTCCTTTTCTAATTTCACTTATGAATAGACATTGTTACCAAACTGAAACAAACATATGGATTTAGCCAGGGGTGGCACATTTGCATTACTGGCATGAAATGACATGGCTGTGTCCGAGGCAGTGACCTCTCCGACACGGTCTGACCCAGAGAAAATCACTCTTTTTTACTGTTAGTCTTCCTCAATCTCCACCCCTCGCAGAGTTAGACAAGACCTTTTACAGAGATTTCATGCCTGCTTGTTCTTCCAATGCAGGAGGCGACATTTTCAATGGGAACGTTTAGCTTTCCTGGAGACTTCTCTGCAATAAGTCGAGAAGAACATTCTCTGTTTGTCCCTAGAGTACGGGAAAGACTCTCCTGGCTTGTATCAACTTTGCGATCGCGAGGCGTTGGTCTATTGTATACAGCAGGGTCATAAATGCCCCTCTGCGACATCATTTATTGGGAAACAATGTTTTCCATCTGATTAAAGTCATTATGGGCGTTATGCCACGTCACTTTACGATGATACAATGAAGCCTACATGTTTATAACGACTTACGTCTTTGTGAGAGCTTTCGACGACTGATTACATGCAGCTCTCGACTCTAGGCTATCCTGTGCAAGCCTCTTTATCTCTGAATAGCCATCCATTTGAACCTGCTTATTGTTTGCACCTCTTGATCTCCCTTGACACTTTCTACCCTCACACTTCGTTCCAATATCCTACTGACACTGGCTCGTAGTGGGTACTATCAACCACTCGCTTCTTTTAGTCAAGTTGTGCTACAAATTTCTTCTCCCCCTAATTCGATCCAGCACCTCCTCATCAGTCAGGCGATGTACACATCTATCTTCTTCTGTAGCAGCACCTGTAAAACGCTTCTCTTCTTGTCTGAACTGCTTATAGTTCATGTTTCACTTCAGTACAAGACTACTGTGACGTCCCTTCCCTCCTTCTTTACTCGCCGGGAGGAGACTCGAGTCGTAACGATGTTCGTCCCCGTCGGTATGACGTGGAACAGCACCTGTAACTCTCGTAAGAACACAACTCCTCGCATGGTTTAGAAATATTCTGTTATCTGTCCGCAACAGTCTTCTCAGCTTGTGCGAACTGGTAAACTGCAATCGTTTATTTTTATTTTTATGCCCGGTTAGTTACGCGATGAAATAAAATCTTGATTCTTGATTTCATCATTACGGTCGTTTTTCACATCATACATATCGAGGATGAAATTTTGCTGTCTGCTATTCCGTTGCTATGCCGTTGCTACGTCAAGTTATTAACAACGGTCCGACGTAACTCCAGAGATAACTTATGTTTTTTAATACGCTGTAATTGTTGTGGCGTAACAAGCTAGCTACGCCACACTGAGAAGTAGCCGAAAGGGCACGCGTCAACTCACGCCGTCTTGCGTTAAGTCTGAAACAGGATACTTTATGAATGCTACAAAGAAAAGAACGGAGCTTCTCGTATACTTAACTTTAATTAATTATGGTACATTTCTCTTGATAATACAAGTGAGACTCTCTCCAGGTATGGTTAATGGCGACTTGCTAGGTCGTAGCCATGGACTTAGCTGAAGGCTATTCTAACTGTCTCTCGGCAAATGAGAGAAAGGCTTCGTACGTGTAGTCGCTAGCAATGTCGTCCGTACAACTGGGGCGAGTGCTAGTCAGTCTCTCGAGACCTGCCGTGTGGTGGCGCTCGGTCTGCGATCCTGACAGTGGCGACACGCGGGTCCGACATGTACTAATGGACCGCGGCCGATTTAAGCTACCACCTAGCAAGTGTGGTGTCTGGCGGTGACACCACAGTAATACTGGTTTAAACTAATCACTTTTCACTGCCCATTATTCATGTACTCACTTAGTCCCTTAAAATGTTTAAAGAGTCAATCAACTTGCAATAATGCACATTGTATTGTCCGTTTAATGAGTTAGGCAACACGTAAGATTTATCTATTGACTCAGATTTTATTGTTCTTTCTGTAATTAATTGTTTGTCCATACAACACACTCACATCGATATACCATTCAAGATTAATTTTGTTCAGTTCACTAATCGTGACGCTGACGACAACTTTTGACTAATCGGCGTACTTGTCTTTGTTCGTGTCTTCGTTTTATTGTGTCCTACTCAAGACTACGAATTATTTTTCTGTCATTGATCCATTGCTCTCAAGGTTTATAGCTGTTCATCAGTACGAAGGCTAAGTCCGATAAACCAATATCACTCAACTGAAGTCTAACACTCGTCTTACTATACCGTCGCGTTGAGAACGGTAAAGATTAACTTTCTTCATTCGAATGACTGAGCAATGCTTCTGTTGTGTCTAGTTCATACAGCATAGACACAATGAGGTAGCTAGGTGCACGCTAAACTAACGCAGACGGGCTTGAAGTTCTGGAACATGAGACTTATTAATGAATAAGAAGAAAAGTACGTAGCGTTTTAATACTTATCTTTAATTCTCTTGTTGGAATACATCTCTCTTGAATATTAGTAAGCTATAAGCACTGATACAAATGGCGCCTTGCTAGGTAGTAGCTATGGACTAAGCTGAAGGCTATTCGATCTGTCTCTCGGCAAATGAGAGGAAAGCTTCGTACGTCTGGTCGCAAGCTATGTCGTCCGTACAACTGGGGCGAGGTCTAGTCCGTGTCTTGTGACCTGCCATGTGGTGGCGCTAGGTTTGCGATCACCCAGTGGCGACACGCGGGTCCGACATGTACTACAGGACCGCGGCCGATTTAAGTTACCACCTAGCAAGTGTGGTGTCTAGCGGTGACACCACATTCCTCCCCCGCAAATCGGCGAACGGTCGTGAGATAAGGCTCCCGCCCGCCGTGGGGAGGACCCCATGTTGACGTATGCGATGAGGTGGGGAGCCTAACAACAGGCGAGGCTGTGCCACCCGCACCCGGCCATTCGGTCCGAGGGGAGCTAGGAAACGCCTGCAAACCTAGTCCAGGGTGCACGTCAACATGAGGTGTATGCGCATTTAAAGAGACAGGAGGGGCCGAAGGGTCGACCTCCATGTGGTCGGAGCACCCGACGGGCGAAGACGACATCTGGTCCGGAGCGGGCAACAGGTCCATGGCGGAGGACGGCTGGTCACGGGAAGCGAGCGGCGGCGCGTGACCCTGGAAGGCGCTTGGCGGCTGCAGCGAAGCGTCCACTGCGGGCGGCGCCGGCGCGGCTGCGGCGGCGGCGCGACGCCATGAGGCAAAATGGAAGGCAGCGTCGGTAACACCTGGGGATGAGGCGAGCCAGTAGATGGGTCCCCAGGGCGCTGACCTGACGGCTCCGTCGCTGAAAGCAGACAGGGAGCGGCAGAACCCAGGCGACGACAGAGGCGCAGCTGATTGAGATGCCGACGCACCTCACCAGAGGCCCCCAAAACCAAATACATCGCGCGGCCGAGGCAGCGAAGAATGCGCCCTGCGAGCCAACGCTGTGAACCGCGATAGTTGCGATAATAGACAACGTCGCCAGGAGCAAAAGCAGGAGTCTGCCGCTGCACAGGAACCTGATGCGGCGGATGCAGCAAAGACATCAGGGTGCGATGAGAACGACCATGGAGCAACTCAGCCGTCGAGCGACCATCGCGGGGCTGAGAGCGATACGAAGACAAAAAGAGCAACAATGCGTCCTCCCGAGAATGCGACTCTTGCAACTTCAACATCTGTGACTTGAAAGTCCGGACCAATCGTTCAGCGGCACCGTTTGACTGAGGCGAAAACGGCGCGGATGTCAGATGTTGAATACCATTGGCCTTGCAGAATGACTGAAATTCTGCGGACATGAATTGTGGGCCATTGTCGGAAACAATAGTCTGCGGAAGACCCTCAATGCAAAAGATAGCAGACAAGGCTTGGATTGTGGCAGAAGACGTCGTGGAAGACATCCGGACAACAAAAGGAAAATTACGGAAAGCATCGACCACAACCAACCATCGAGCATTCCAGAATGGACCAGCAAAATCTATGTGCAAGCGTTGCCAAGGGGAAGTGGCTTTCGGCCATGCAAAGAATTTCCGCGGCGGTGCGGATTGGTGTTCGGCACACGCCACGCAAGAGGAGCACATATTCGTAATCGCAGCATCGATTCCGAACCAAGTACAGTGCTGACGAGCAAGTTGTTTCGTACGCACTATACCCCAATGTCCTTGGTGAAGAAGCTTTAAGACAGAGGACTGCAACGAACGTGGGACCACGACTCTGGACTGATCATTATCAGAACGCAACAACAAAACACCACGTCGTACAAAAAGTCTCTCCTTGTGAGCAAAAAAACGGCGAACCAAAGGATCCTCGATCCGTGACTTTGACAAGGGCCATTGCGTAGCAACAAAACGCAAAACAGTAGCAAGGACAGGGTCAGCAGCTGTGACTGTAGCTACACGACGAAAATCAATCGGAAACGATGCGACCACGTCATCGGTTTCTGAATCAATGAACATGCAAGCAAGTTCGGAAGAATCGATTGCTTTATCCTCAGCAACAGGCAAACGGGACAACGCATGAGCGTTTCCGTGCTGAGCAGTGGACCGATACAAGATATCGTAGCGGTACTGCGAGAGAAAAAGTGACCAGCGAATGAATTTCTGCGCTGTACGTGGAGGTACAGGCTTGTTCGGATGAAAAAGCGATGTCAAAGGTTTGTGGTCCGTGATGGTTGTAAAGTGACGACCATACAAGAAGTCATGGAACTTGGTAACACCAAGCACGAGAGCTAAAGCTTCTTTCTCTATTTGTGAATAATTTCTTTGCGCAGATGAGAGCAATTTGGACGCAAAGGCAATAGGGCGATCATGCGAGCCATCCTTGTGCGCAAGCACAGCACCGATCCCGAATTCCGAAGCATCTACCATCAACAAAAGGGGTTTCTGGGGATCGAATGGCGTAAGGTAAGTATTTGAAAGTAACGCCGATTTCAACTGGCGAAAGGCGCGTTCGCATTCCGTCGTCCAGACGAACGGAACACCTTTACGGCGTAAGCGATGAAGCGGAGCTGAAATGGAAGAAGCATTGCGCACAAACCTGTTTGGAATTAATGCTAAAAGAAAGCAGGTGTGGATGCACACCCGAATGGCAGTCTTTTGAAGCGATACAAGCCAAGAGGCGTGTTTACCACCAAGACGCGCTGAGATTCTTCGTCCACAGGTATTTGCAAGTACGCATCTGCGAGGTCCAATCTTGAAAAATATTTTCCCGGGCACAGTTTGTCAAAAAGATCTTCCGGGCGGGGCAAAGGAAAAGAAGCAGTCACAAGTTGTGGATTCACAGTTGCCTTGAAGTCTACACAAAGTCTCAATTTTCCGGACGGTTTTGGCAAAATTACTAAGGGTGAGGCCCAGAGAGAAGCCTGCACACGTTCAATTACACCTTGAGATTCTAAATCGGCTAATGTTCTTGCGACCTCATCCCGCAATGCGTGGGGAACATTGCGCGCTCTGAAAAATTTCGGTTGCGCGTTGTCTTTCAGTTCCAAATGTGCAGCATAGTTCTTAGCGCAACCAAGGCCCGGTGCAAAAATGTCTGCAAATTCTTCACAAAGACTAGAAACACTGGCGGAAGGCACAGTCTGATTCACTGATAGGACCTGATTTACTATAGACAAATTAAACAATTGAAACAAATCTAAACCAAACAAGTTCACTGCACTAGAAGAACGAAGAACGTAAAATGACACAAGTTTCGTTTGTCCCTTGTATGTTGCAAGAAGGCTGCACTGTCCTAACACAGGGATCGGCTGTCCTGAGTAACTAGTTAACTTAACATTTGCGGCACGCAATGGCGGTTTGCCCAGTTGTTTGTACGTGCCGTGATTGAGCAATGAAACTGCAGCTCCGGTATCGAGCTGGAATGGTATCACTTTGCCTTCAAAGTCCAGGTCCACAAAAAGTTTATTGTCCTGTTGACGACAAGAGCGACTGTCACTTGCAATTTGAACTGATACAGGCACAGAAGCACTTGCGACTTTACGGGAATTCCGGCGACGTCGACGCACACTTTTGGTGGGACGAACACAGTCACTGTCAGCTAAAGTGTCACTGGACGGGTGGGAATGAACTACATGAATGTCCATGGGTGAAGGTCCACGAGCCCGATTGTCCTGGGTTCGATTCCGGCGCGAAGCAAAAGGCCTGGAATTTGTGTGATTGTCTGATCTAAGCTTTTTCTGGCAAACACTTTGAACATGTCCTTTCTTGTGGCAGTAAAAGCAAATAGCTTGGCGTGACGGGCAATTTTCACGCGAATGTCTAGTTGCACACCGCGGGCCTGATTTCACTGCATTTGCTTGCTTACGCGGCGCACGTGTTTGCAAGCCAGGCTGCCGCTGTGCCGACAGGCGCGAGGGCCGCTTAGCGTCCCGTGCAGCGGGCCCGGCGGGCCGGTTAATGTGACACACTGCTGGCGAAGTTTCAAAAGATGCCTGAGCAAAGTCAAGTGTGTCTTGCCTATCCAATATGTCTATCACTTGTTGAAGGGAGGGATTAACTAGTTTCAAAATCTGTTCCCTTATGCGAACATCAGAAACGTTCTGTGCTATTGCATCACGCACCATAGTGTCTGAATAAGGAAGTCCACAGTCACATTCAAATGCACACTCCCTAGTAAGTCCTTGCAAAGTTGCTACCCACTCCCTATTAGTCTGACCGGCCGTACGTTTTGTACGAAAGAACGTATACCTTTTTGCAACTACATTTACTGTTTCTTTGAAATAGGCATCTAAAGCAGACAAAATTTCTTCGTAGGACAGAGTTGCTACGTCGCGTCGGGGAAACAATTTCACTATCACACGGTAGGTAGACACACCGACACAAGAAAGCAAAAACGGCTGCCGCTCATTACCTTGAATTCTGTAGGCTGCTAGATGGAAGGCAAATTGTCGGGACCACTCAGTCCACGACTCTTGAGCTGCGTCAAAACTACGAAACGGAGGTGCAACAGCGTTTGGAGGCAGCGGTAGCGAAGAAGCGGCGGCTGCCGCATCGTTTTGCAGCGCACGTTGACCCTGGACGAGCTGTCCAAGGGCTTCCAATAACGCCTGCGTCTGCTGATTCTGCAAGCGAAAAAATTCGGACAGTACATCTGGAGATTGTGGCGAAGCCATGACACAAGCAAATCAGAGCAAAGTACAATCAATTTAGGCAACGTGGGCGCGGCATCCCATCCTCGTCGCCAAATAATGTTGTGTCTAGTTCATACAGCATAGACACAATGAGGTAGCTAGGTGCACGCTAAACTAACGCAGACGGGCTTGAAGTTCTGGAACATGAGACTTATTAATGAATAAGAAGAAAAGTACGTAGCGTTTTAATACTTATCTTTAATTCTCTTGTTGGAATACATCTCTCTTGAATATTAGTAAGCTATAAGCACTGATACAAATGGCGCCTTGCTAGGTAGTAGCTATGGACTAAGCTGAAGGCTATTCGATCTGTCTCTCGGCAAATGAGAGGAAAGCTTCGTACGTCTGGTCGCAAGCTATGTCGTCCGTACAACTGGGGCGAGGTCTAGTCCGTGTCTTGTGACCTGCCATGTGGTGGCGCTAAGTTTGCGATCACCCAGTGGCGACACGCGGGTCCGACATGTACTACAGGACCGCGGCCGATTTAAGTTACCACCTAGCAAGTGTGGTGTCTAGCGGTGACACCACAGCTTCAGTGTCTATCTCACGAATTATCAAACTTCCAAAACTGAAACAATCTAATAGCGTTTGCATCCAGACAACTATCGCAAAAGTGCTCTAGAGCGACTCAAGAGCAACCAACTATCTGAACATTTCCATATCCGATTTGCATTGCAGTCGCACTGAATTTCCTTTCCGATGCGGCTACAACTCTCTTCCATGGTAAATGTTATCTTTGACTGAATTACTTTCTTGGATTTAACCTTCGTTCATGTGATTTTAAATTAATTCTATAGATGTTTGTTAAAGAATCTATGATAATCCTTTCCTTTTATCTACCCTTTTTGTATGGTATTCTCAGTATTTGAATGATGTAGGGGTTAATCAAAATATTACCAGTGTAGATTTTATCGTCAATAGTTTCCGTCACTGGCAAGATGACCCACTTCCCTACTTTAAGTTTCCACACAGTTTGTTAATTGGGGTTTTCTATCCTTGGGGCGTTACACTACATTCCAGCTAAATATCTTCAAGAAAAACTTCCTAACAATTAAATTCATTTTCGATGTTAACAAATTCCTCTCATTCAGAAATAATTTTGTTGCTATAGCCAGTTTGCATTTTAAATCCTCTCTGGTTTGGCCGCCATCAGCTATTTTGCTGCGAAAAAGAGTAAAACTCATCTAACTTTTTTAGTATACATGAAATGTATTCGCAGTTGCGAATGTGGACATCCATGAGCTGTGTAATGGAATGTTCTTTCTGTAATTAATTGTTTGTCCATACAACACACGCACATCGATATACCATTCAAGATTAATTTTGTTCAGTTCACTAATCGTGACGCTGACGACAACTTTTGACTAATGGGCGTACTTGTCTTTGTTCGTGTCTTCGTTTTGCCGGAGCAGGACTCGAACGTGGATTTCCCTGTTATCGCTAATAGTCACCTTACTATCGAACTATCCGAGCACGCTCAAAGGAGAGACCCAACGTCCGCATGTCGTCAATCCTGTGCCTAAAACCTGAACTCGTACATTGATTAGTACATTCATATATTTAAAAAATGTATTTGAACCATGCTGGCCAGCTGTTTCAGGGTCAACATCGATATAACAGCGCAACACTACCTACCATTAAAATGTGCCTGTGGATCTCGTTGTCACTATAAACCGAAGGTAATGGATCAGTGTGGAAGTGCAGGATGCACGTGTGCACTAATAGTACCGTCAAATCAGTGAGTGTGAAAGAGGATGCATCATTAGCCGGACGAAGTGTTTCGGCAGCGCAATGGGTGAGTGAAGAATGGTTGACAGAAGACTAGAACGCGACGAGAAGAATAGGTCTCACCATCCAGACCACTCCCCTAGAAGAGTGACACCTCATCCGAACGGCATTGCAGGACTGATCTGCCTCCTCTGTCGCTCTGGCGCAACGGTGGAACGGTTTAACACATCGTGCACAACCAGGGGTGACAATCTGTCACTGTTTACTACGGCATCGGTTAAGTGCGCGTCGTCCATTTCCCCGCCTGTCTTTGACGAATTTGCAGAAACATGCTAGGCGACAATTGTGTATGGATCGACGTCACTGGAGACAAGAATGCCATCAGATAGTGTTTTAGGACGAATCCAGGTTCCGTTTGTTTGAAAGTGATGGCCACATTTTGGTTGGCCGCTGACAGAGGAGCGGCATCACAGTGACTGCATTCGCACAAGGCATACAGCTCAAGGCCTTATGGTGTGGGGTGCTAGTGGGGTACAACCACAGATCGCAGCTGGTGTGTCCAGGGCACTGTGAGCAGCATGACCTATGTGAATGACATAATAAGACCCAAAGCCATACCCTCTCTGCCACACAACCGAGGCGCCATTTTTCAGCAAGAAAATACATGACCACATGTTGTTCCATGAACACGTGCCTTCTTGGTGTCACAGTATTTCACCTTTTGCCCTGGCCCTCCAGATCACCAGAACTGTCGCCAATCGAAAATGTGTGGGATATGGTGAAATGACGGTGCAGTGTTGTCAACCAGTGCCAACCATCATAGACGAACTTTGGATCCAGGTGAATGCAGCATGGATGGCTATACCACAGGACGCCATTCGTGCCTTAAACGCATCGATACCATCACGCATGGAACATGCCATCACGCATGGAACAAGTTATCAGTAACTATGGTACACCCTGTGCCTACTAGGCAACATGTTACATGCTGAATCGAGGTGACAAATGCGAATCATTTCTGCAGAACACACTAATGTATATGTTCTGCTAATATGAACTGAGCCGTGGCGCGGCTCTCGGGCGCAGGACGCTATCGATTACTCCTCTGGTTGAGGTTGGCACTATGTGCGATCGCGAGCGCCTCCTGTCGGAGCGGGTCCTGACAGGGGAGTGAGTACGAGTAATGGGAGTGAGGGGCGGACAGCAGGGGAGAACGGACATTGCGGCCGCACTCTGAGGCGACAAGAGAAGAGTTGTTGTGCACGGCCGAGAAGGGAGCGTTGAGCAAGGCGGCAGTCAGCATCGCTTTCCGGGGGACAGAGAGTTGCGGCAGTCCAGCGAGCAGACACCAGCTCCGGGAGCAGTGCTCCGGTTTGTGGACGTGACGTGGGTCGTATTTTGGCGCAGTATAATTTGCTTGGTACGCACCTGCTGCTCCCTTTATGCCCACGTGTGTTGTTCTGCCCGTATGTGCTTTGAAAAGGTTACGCTCCGGCTGGAACAGTGGCTTGTGCTTTACGTTCATGCACCCTGACTCATTTGTTTTGCTGCAGGCAGCTGTAATTTCAGAGATTTTGTTTTTCGTTGCGATTGTCTGAGCCCGGTGGTGCCTAGTATCCGAGAACAAGACAGTTAACGTGTGACCTGTTTTGGGTTTGGAGTCCTGTTTGGGCAACGTAGTTATCATGAACACAAATGTATTGCTGCCGAGTGAGGTTAGCCCTAATCTTGTGAAACTGAGCTTTCAGTGACTGGCTCGTCTGCAAATTAATTAATTTAACCTTTGTGGTGTGTTTTTTTGCTTTCAATGGTGAATTTCTTGTCATTCATTTGTGTATGTTTCGCCGTTAATGACAACTGTGAGATAGCAAGGTCCTGAAGGGCTTGCGTGTCGTGACTGTATTTTGACTACTGTTTAATTTGATTGATTGTTTATCGGTCTGGTAAAAACTTATGCCAAGTTTACTAATTTCCGCTTGTGGTCCGGAAGTTGGTTTGAAGGTAAATCCGTGGGTAAATCTTTACTGGACCTAACTGTTAACTGGTCTTGCGTTGAACTAGTGTCATTATTAAATCGTTTCTTGTGTGCTATAAATTGTATTACCATAGACAATGAGACAGGGCGCATTCTGTGGTCGAGGGGTAGGCACGGTTGCTGCTTTGCGCGTGGCGTCTTGTCGCTTGCTATCATTTCCCGCGTTAGTACGGGCGACGTGAGATTTGTTTGCTCGCGGTTGTATGGCCGCTAGTCAGCTGTGCCTGCTCCCGCTTCAGGGTGTGCCGTGTTTCGTAAGGCGTACGCCGACTTTCAGTCACTGTTACTCCTGTGTTGCTGTCGGTCGCTTACCGAAACGTTAGTCTGTTTTAGCACGGTGGCCGCCGTGCTACAACAAGAAGAAATGCAGATGATAAACGGGTATTCATTGGGCAAATATATATACTAGAACTGACCTGTGATCACATTTTCATGCAATTTGGGTGCATAGATCCTGAGAAATCAGAACCCAGAACAACCACCTCTGGCCGTAATAACGGCCTTGATACGCCTGGACATTGAGTCAAACAGAGACTGGTTGGCGTGTACAGGTACAGCTGCCCATGCAGCTTCAACACGATACCACAGTTCATCAAGAGTAGTGACTGGCGTATTGTGACGAGCCAGTTGTTCGGCCACCATTGACCAGACTTTTCAATTGGTGATAGATCTGGAGAATGTGCTGGCCAGGGCAGCAGTCGAACATTTTCTGTATCCAGAAAGGCCCGTACAGGACCTGCAACATGCGGTCGTGCATTATCCTGCTGAAATGTAGGGTTTCGCAGGGATCGAATGAACGGTAGAGCCACGGGTCGTAACACATCTGAAATGTAACGTCCACTGTTCAAAGTGCCGTCAATGCGAACAAGAGGTGACCGAGATGTGTAACCAGTGGCACCCCATACCATCACGCCGGGTGATACGCCAGTATGGCGATGAAGAAAACACGCTTCCAATGTGCGTTCACCGCGATGTCGCCAAACACGGATGCGACCATCATGATGCTGTAAACAGAACCTGGATTCATCCGAAAAAATGACCTTTTACCATTCGTGCATCCAGGTTCGTCATTGAGTACACCATCGCAGGCGCTCCTGTCTGTGATGCAGCGTCAAGGGTGACTGCAGCCATAGTCTCCGAGCTGATAGTCAATGCTGCTGCAAACGTCGCCGAACTGTTCGTGCAGATGGTTGTTGTCTTGCAAACGTTCCCATCTGTTGACCCAGGGATCGAGACGTGGCTGCACGATCCGTTACAGCCCTGCGGATAGGATCCCTATCATCTCGACTGCTAGTGATACGAGGCCGTTGGGATCCAGCACAGCGTTCCGTATTGCCCTCCTGAACCTACCGATTCCATATTCTGCTAACAGTCATTGGATCTCGACCAACGCGAGCAGCAATGTCGCGATACGATAAACCGCAATCGCTATAGGCTACAATCCAACCTTTATCAAAGTCGGAAACGTGATGGTACGCATTTCTCCTCCTTACACGAGGCATCACAACAACAGCACGCTGTAGGTGTCGCCATCGGCGCCAGCCTTGTGTGAATGCTCTGAAAAGCTAATCATTTGCATGTCACAGCATCTTCTTCCTGTCGGTTAAATTTCGCGTCTGTAGCACGTCATCTTCGTTGTGTAGCAATTTTAATGGCCAGTAGTGTAATAATTTTGAGTATGTATCGATCATCCAGTGGTAGTGTGGTCCCATTTTTCAATAAATTAACAGAAGCCCTAGATCATGTCTTCAGTACAAAAATCAACGTAATTTTGTGTGGACACATAAACATAAAATCAAGTGTCATAAATGAAATCAGTAGCGTTCTTATAAATATCCTTCAGTGTTTTGGCATGTCTGTATTGGTCAATAGTGAAACAAAAGTTATGATAATGACTGCATAAGTAATCTATCATCTGCCCACAAATGTGGACACGGGAAACTGTGATAAATTTTTACAACGTAGTCTATGGAGAGCAGTCACCTGATGTTATATTTAAGTTAAAATGAACAGTCGAGATCGCAATAATATTTCTTTATTTACCGGTTTCGGCTTATATACAAGCCATCTTCAGAATTTTTTGGTCCTGCAAGGGTAAGAACAACAAAGTTACAAGGTGTACCATTACATATGGTCTTGAAATAAGATACAGAAAAGCCGTAGTAAAAATAAACAGTACTATTGTATATGGCATTAAGGAATAGAGAAAGGTTATTGCGTTTACCTCTGTGGGTGGTGCGGACGGCTCCTCGGATTTCTCGTGATACCACGATCGTTCGCTGACTGATGGTTGTGGAGCCACGGGTTATGTAGTGTGCAATTCGCGCGCCGGCTATGGCTTACGTCATCATCAGCCAATGGCAGACGCTTCACAAGAGCTGCATGCAATCTACACAGTAAGTTCGCGGAGCCCACGTATGAGTACATAAGATGTTCAAAAAATTATCAAGCATAAGGCAAGTAGTCATTTATGTTAAAATACAATAAACAAACTTACAAAACATCAGAAGAAGCAGTGTAATCTATTAACACTGGTACGAAAGGCAAAGGCATCGTTCTTACAATATTTTGTCAATAAACGAATGAAAAAGACAGTGGTAATTATATGCAAAAAGATATTACATACAGAGATAATGAGAGGTAAAGGTATATTAAAAGAAGCAACCATTAAAATATATACACGCTGTGTATATTTACTAGAGAGTGCCCTATTCAAAACGACGCCGTTGCCTAGACAACGTAAGGTTGAGATGGTCGCCGTGATATGACAGAAGTGTGTACTAAGGAAGGTCGCCGTTGTCATGGTAACGTAACGGCCGAATTGGCAGTCGAGAAACCAAAGAAGTACGCCTGTGGACGCCGATTACTATCAATAATTGAAGTAGCAAGAGAACCCCTAGCAGAGAAAGCAATTAAAACCCTCAAGGAAGTTACAATCTTTCAGTACGCAATAAGTGACACAACGTAGAGAAAACAGACGCCTTGAATCTGTTTGAAGAGGGGAAAGGGAACTGTTAAATTAAGTGCTCTTTGAACTGCAAAACAAACACGGTATTTCTAGTGGTTTGATTTTCAGTTGAAGTGGCGTGAACTTGCAAAGAGAGTGTAATCAGTACGTTATGCCCTTCAAGTCCTGTCATCAACTGCTGACAAAGGCCTTAATGGCCGAAAGCTATGAGTGTGTGAATCTTTTTATTGTGCCTATCGCGAATCAGCATCTCCGCTATATGGTGAGTAGCAACTTTCCTTCACTGGTATTGTTACATCTGATATTTGGAATAAAGCACTTTCTTCATCTATTGAAATGAATAAAACAAGTAAAATGTGATATGGTTTGCTTCCAATGCACATGATTCTTGTTATTTTCTCTGGATTTACAAAGTGAACACATATATAGACAGATAGTGAACAAACTACTACAATTTAAATTCGAAGTTACTCATATATGTGTGAAATTGAAAAAAAAAATCAATCATTCATTATAAATTCATTTCTCAAAAACTGTCCAAGTGAGCACTGCACCATAGAAAGATTTACATTCTTCAGGGTTGTATCTAATTAGGTTACATATATAATTAATTTTCAACGCATTGATAGGAGCTTGGTTATTATACTCCGTTGTTAAAGAGAGCTGAACGTAAGTTTCAGGGAGTCATAAATCAAAAGCATGCCTTGCAAGTCCTCAAATGTAAATAGATACTGTTCAAAAATGATTCAAATGGCTCTAAGCACTATGGGATTTAACATCTGAGATCATCAGTCCCTTAGAACTTAGAACTACTTAAACCTAACTAACCTAAGGACATCACACACAACCATGCCTGAGGCAGGATTCGAACCTGCGACCGTAGCAGCAGCGCGGTTTCGGAGTGAAGCGCCTAGAACCGCTCGCATCGTTTTAAGTTGGTTGGTTGTTTGGGGGAAGAGACCAAACAGCGAGGTCATCGGTCTCATCGGATTAGGGAAGGATGGGGAAAGAAGTCGGCCGTGCCCTTTCAAAGGAACCATCCCGGCATTTGCCTGGAGAGATTTAGGGAAATCACGGAAAACCTAAATCAGGATGGCCGGACGCGGGATTGAACCGTCGTCCTCCCGAATGCGAGTCCAGTGTGCTAACATCGTTTTAAGAAAACGTATTAAGATAAAAAACTAGTGGCACTAAACAGCAAAGCTAGAAAGCCAAAATTGATCAGATTTTGCAAATGTATTTAACTGTTACAAGTCTCAGCGTGATCGGAGCAATATTTTCGTCAAAATCGGTGTTTTTACGAAAAAATAAGGGCGCTAAATATTAAACTAGGAAAATAAAAATTCGTATGACGCTTCAGTTTAGGATAAAAACATTAACTATGGGGTCCCATTAAGCTACCTCTAATAGTTTGCGAGTAATTAACTGAAAACGTCCTTATTTGTCGTAGATTAAGTACCAGTTATATTAATGATAGACAGTTCTGTCTACGGCATTTGATTACATCTATGCAATAATGAAGATATAATAAGTTTCAATACTTTGATATAAATAACAATTCTCTTAAAGATGTAGTTCAGAGGTCATGTTCTACGGTCAGTTCCGTTCTAAAAATTCTAGACAGGAAATTTTATACGTAGGTGAGCTAAAACTATTTTTGTGATTAAAGCCTTCTTAACTCCTGTCAGACAAAAATTACGAAGATTGTGAAGTGATACACAATAGTGTTATAAAATGATATGTGTCCGAGAAAGTGGCCATTTAGATGCTGCTACTTGAGGATAGAGCGGATGACGGCAGGTGTTCCCTTCGGCCGTCCGCTGCGCCCATATACAGTATAAATACTGCCTGAGAGGCAGTGACTGGACTTCACACCCAGCTATCAGCTGTCAGTCAAACGCTGGCTTACGTGCTGCCTGGGATGATGTCACAGCCAGGCTGCAACTAAACGCATATGTTTGGCACAAATAGGAAGTGAACTCGTGAGGACTGTACACCGTCCTGGATGGCTTAGATTTCGCGGAAGTAACTGTTTTGTGTGCCGCTCCTGATGTTAACAAAACCACGTAGCAAGTGGTGAGATTATTTTCCACTTTTGCGACGAGCGATTAACTTAGATTATTGGAAGTCGGAGTGAAAGACCATTTATTGGGAAGTTACCGAAAAGGTCGCCTCTGAACTGCTCATAGTACTGTTTGTGATATCAGAAATATTACTGTATTGTGCGTGTGAAAGTTTCTTAAATATAATTGAATCAGAACTCAAAACCTTCATTTATAATGGTAGTTCCTGATACTGTTGAGTAAACAGAGAGTAGAAACATTCCTTTGAGTGAGCAAAAGAAGAATGTGGACTTGCAAACTGGGAACTACGTTCAATATGTTCTCTGGCTGACCACAAAAATAGTTTCCAGGAGCTAGCAGAAGACGCCGAACAATATTTATTATTTCTTATTATTAACCTGCCGACTCACACCTGGTTTCCCTAAATTACTTCAGGCAAATGCCAGGATAGTTCCTATTATAAGGCCACGACCAACTATCTATTCCATCCTCGCCAAACTACACCTATATGTAAATGCCTGTGTACACGAATTACATTACTTTTGTTGTTCGTAAATTGTAATACCAAGACATGTTACAATATCCTCGTAAAAGTGATCTACAGATGAATAAATTTACTACTACCACTACTACATGTCATTCATCTGCCCCTTCAAGTCCTCGGCTGTCTCTGAAAGAACTGCAATGTCACAGGCAAACCTCAAAGATTTTATTTCTCCTCGCTAAACTTTAATTCCTTTTCCAAATTTCTCCTTCGTTTTGTTTAGTGTTGCCTGGTGTACTGACTAAGTAACATCGGGGACAGACTACAATCCTGCCTCACTCTCTTCTCAACTACTGCCTCCCTTCCATGTCCTTCAACTCTTCTAACTGCGGACTGGTGTCTGTACAAGCCGTATACAACCTTTCACTCCTTGTATTTTATCCCTGATACAGTACTTTTGGAATTTTAAAGAGTGTGTTCCAGTCAACATTGGCGAAAGCCTTCCTTAAGATACAAATATTGTAAATGTATATTTGTCTTTCTTTAAAATATCATCTGAGATAAGTCGTAGTGACAGAATTGCCTCGTGTGTTCCTAGAATTTTCCATAACCCAAACTTACTTTCCCTGAAGTCGGCTTCTACCGGTTTTTCCGTACTTCTGTAAATTATTCACTTCATCATTTTGCTCCCCTACTTATTAAACTGACAGTTCTGTAGTATTCAGTCAGCAGTTCCTTTCTTTGGAATTTGAATTATTGCATTGTTCCTGAAGCCTGAGGGTATTTCGCCCGTCTCACGTCTCTTGCACACTAGGTGGATTAGTTTGTCACGGCTATCTGTGCAAAGGATCTCAATAATTCCGACGCAATGTTGTCTTGTCTAGGGTCCTTGTTTCGACTTAGACCTTCCAGCGCTCTGTAAAACTTTCTTAGCAGTTCATTTCCCTTGCAGAGCTTCCTTCTACCTTTCAGATTTCCGTTCCTTGCTTGGTACTGGTTTGACATCTGAGCTCTCTTCTCTTTTCTTCAAAGGTCTCTTTAATTTTCCAACAGACGTTATCTAGCCTTCTCCTAGTTATACATGTTCTACAGCCCTGCATTTGTCCTCTAGCCATTCCTGCCGAACCATTTTGCATATTCTGTCAATTTCATTTTTAGAGGTCTGTATTCCCTTTCACTTGCTTCATTTTCTGAATTTTTTAATTTCTCTATTCGTCATCTAAGTTCAATGTTTCCCAGCTTATCCAATGATTTCTATTAGGCCTTGTGCTGACACATTGCTGCCTCCGCTATTTCATCTCGCTTCCCCTTTTTCAGTATAACGTAGCCTAAAGCTCCCTCTGAAACTCTCAGTAATCTTTTTTCTTAATAATTAGATTGCATCTAATTTTGTCAGATCCACCTTAGTACAACTTGTATGTAATGATGGATTTTAGTTAAGTCCCTTGCTGTAGTTCAGTTTATGTCAGTTGTATTTTTCGATTGTAAAATAATTACAACTGAGTGTGGCATTAGCAATTAATAACTAGCAAAATAGTTAAGCATGGAAGCTGTAGGAATGCAAACTGATTTCAGTTATTTGAATTCTATAAAATATTTCTGTTTGTAGCATGATGTGCCGTGGAGTGGCAATTCACATCGTAGTTGATTTCCTTCTCTGCCTAGTGGCGGCACCAGTGAGGCTCTTGTGTTCTTGCTACTGCTGGGGGTGCATGTATCACAGTTTTGTGGGTGTAGTGCCACACCAAGGTGAGGTGTGATGGTAAGGCATACTAGGCGGGGGTCTGGCTGACAAACCTATAACGGCAGCAATGAGTTGGAGCCAATTCGTGGTGGTCGTGAACAATGGTGTACAAGTCGTCGGTGCTGGACCAGGGCTATGCATGGTGCGTCTGCTGATCTTCTTGGTGTATTTGTGTGGCTGATCTAGGTAAATGCTGGTGTCAATATGACTCCATTTCTGTGAAGGATGCGACAGCAGTTGTCGCCATTGATGGGGGGATGGCAATTCAGAATGGCTGACAAAGGAGAGCTTCACTAACAACTTGGAGTATGAGAACACAACATA
This sequence comes from Schistocerca nitens, assembly GCF_023898315.1. Taxonomy (NCBI): domain Eukaryota; kingdom Metazoa; phylum Arthropoda; class Insecta; order Orthoptera; family Acrididae; genus Schistocerca; species Schistocerca nitens. Next base: position 404,268,328 of record NC_064619.1, on the reverse strand, counting down.
ATGAGAGAGAGCAGGAAGTGTAGGGCAGAAAAGCGAGGCAGCTTTGTGGACAGAAAACTGAGGCTGATGGTAGTTTGCTGTGGCCGTGGTGCATCTTTCTGGCCAGAGCAGACTTTGTTGATCCAGGAAATACAGCACAACGGGGAATAAAGATTTGATTGTTGTGGTGTGTTTGCATATATTACAAAATGTGTGTTTGGCGTGACCGGGGCTAGCTTGTAGGGCATAGAACTGACGCAGGACCACCTATTAATTATGCTATTGGGCATATTATATTAAGTTGAAAATCTATTTGGTCAAAGGGTGTCTAGTTAGATTTTATTTGACATTGCTGATGGAATTTGTTGTCTTACTGTTCTCATCTGTTGCATGAAGTAGAATGCACATATGGTTGAGTCTGCTACGGATTTTTTCTCTCTAGTGTTACCTGTCAAGTATTAAGTAAAGTGTCAGCTTGCATGGCTAGGGAATCAGTTCCTAACAACATATAAGTACACAGATTTGGAACTATGAAAAACCTATGCATAGATGTAAGACCAACAAATGTTACCTCGAAAATGGCATCGCTCTTAACTAGCCTGCTATAGCTCTCAGTTGTCGTTTTAATTTCGATACTGGATAGAGTGTACATTACATCATTATTATTAACATAAATAGGAACATTTGGAGACACATGGCATGTCACTCCTGTGTCGACTACGCAGTCCACCAGCTACAATGACATTTATTGAAATACTTTTTTCTGGCAGAATTTCTCTGATGACTCGTTCTTCAACTCTGTTTCAGGTAGCAGATCATCCATTATCTCCTTGAAGCTATCAATGTTTTTAAAATATCTGTCGCTTGGAGGCTAAGTACCACTCACTTCACAAAGATCTCATAGACATCAGCACGAATCTAGAGCTGGTTCTCACCCAAATCAGGCAGATTTCTAGCTAGTTTAAACCTCCATGTTGCTCAACTTTGTGATATGAATATCTTCTTTAATCTAACCCTATACAACATAGTTGCTTGGTTGGAACTCACACTCATCCTTACTAAGCCAGTCAGTGTGCAAATCGTCAACAACAAATTGTTCATTTTCATTAATAATGAAAGTCTTAATTTCACTTCAGCTATTAACAGTGTTTAAAATACACTGCTTGGTAATTGCTAAGGAACAGAGACATTGTTGGACAGAAACAATCACAGGCAATGAAACAGTAAAAACGTAACAGTGGCGAAGTGGTATATTTATAACGAAAAATGGAACGGATTTCACCACACGGGAAAAAAGGATAGCAGATATAAATGGCGTTTGTGTTTGACACAGGTTACAGTCCCGACATAATGATCGATATTGGACTTCCAGAAAGGAATATGCCATCCTTTGGCAATAACGCACATTTTGCACCGTTATTCATGCTGTCGAACAAATTGTTGAGACGTCCTTCGGGGATATTATCCTACTCCTCTCTCAAGGTGGTTTTCAGTTCTTTTAAGTTTTGGGGAGGGGGGTGTTCGTTGAGAAACACGTCCGCAAAGAACATCCCAGGCATTCTCTATCGGATTTAGGTCTGGGGAGTACTCGGGCCATTCCATTCATTCAATATCTTCACTTTTCAGTGCCCAACACATCAGCAGTCCTGTGTGTCGGCACTACCGCACCGCTAAACATACACGATCCTGAATATTCTCACTGCAGTACCGTTCTGCTATAACGATACCTTGAGTAAAGATACGCAGCAGTGTTCGCCCATTGGACATAATGCCTGCCCACACTGTAATGTCTAGGCCATACCGATAACGTTCATGAACATTCTGTGAAGTGTAACGTGTCCGCCTCTTTCTCTAGAGTAAGTATTGCCCAGAATAACTTGTCACAGTAAAACGGGATTCACTCTGGACCACAGTTGCTGACCCAAACCAACATGCTGTCATCACCAACTATCTCCTTCTCGACGATCGCGTGGTTGAAGTGGGATGCATATAACAGACTTCCGAACACACAAACCAGCCTAATTTAACCACCGCAAAATGGTTCTGGCAGAGACATGTGTACTCGTACCAGTATGCATGGTCTCCAGCGATCTTCCTAGGAATGAGATGTCTGTTTCTTTTCGTCACTAGGGCTATGTATCGACCCTCTTTCGATACGGTGGTCCCACTACCATTTCCATCTTCAGCAGCCTTTTTTAATCGCGAGATGACACTTTTGGCACGCCCACTACTGTGGCCAGAGTAGCGTCTCTTCGACGGCTTCGAGTCGTCTAACTGATCGTCGGTTATCCTAAGTGCTCAGATGATATCCTGCAAATATGTTGCTGTAGCAAGCGGAATGTCGCACTATTCGGTTCCACAAAAACCTTCGTCAGACACCGTACTGCGCGAACTGTCGAATCCATATACAGGATGGTCCATTGATCGTGACCGGGCCAAATATCTCACGAAATAAGCGTCAAACGAAAAAACTACAAAGATGGAAACTTGTCTAGCTTGAAGGGGGAAACCAGATGGCGCTATGGTTGGCCCGCTAGATGGCGCTGCCATAGGTCAAACGGATATCAACAACTTTTTTTAAAAAAAATAGGAACCCCCGTTTTTTATTACATATTCGTGTAGTACGTAAAGAAATATGAAAGTTTTAGTTGGACCACTTTCTTCGCTTTGTGAAAGATGGCGCTGCAATAGTCACAAACATATGGCTCACAATTTTAGACTAACAGTTGGTAACAAGTAGGTTTCTTAAATTAAAATACAGAACGTAGGTACGTTTGAACATATAATTTCGGTTGTTCCAATGTGATACATGTACCTTTGTGAACTTAACATTTCTGAGAACGCATGCTGTTACAGCGTGATTACCTGTAAATACCACATTAATGCAATAAATGCTCAAAATGATGTCCGTCAGCCTCAATGCATTTGGGAATACGTGTGACGACATTCCTCTCAACAGCGAGTAGTTCGCCTTCCGTAATGTTCGCACATGCGTAGACAATGCGCTGACGCATGTTGTCAGGCATTTTCGGTGGATCACGATAGCAAATACCCTTCAACTTTCCCCACGGAAAGAAATCCGGGGACGTCAGATCCGGTGAACTTGCGGGCCATGGTATGGTGCTTCGACGACCAAGCCACCTGTCATGAAATATGCTATTCAATACCGCTTCAACCGCACGCGAGCTATGTGCCGGACATCCATCATGTTGTAAGTACATCGCCATTCTGTCATGCAGTGAAACATCTTGTAATAACATCGGTAGAACATTACATAGGAAATCAGCATGCATTGCATCTATAAAATGGGGGCCAATTATCCTTCGTCCCATAATGCCGCACCATACATTAACCCGCCAGAGGCCGCTGATGTTCCACTTGTCGCACCCATCGTGGATTTTCCGTAACCCAATAGTGCATATTATGCCGGTTTACGTTACTGCTGTTGGTGAATGACGCTTCGTCGCTAAATAGAACGCGTGCAAAAAATCTGTCATCGTCCCGTAATTTCTCTTGTGCCCAGTGGCAGAACTGTGCACGACGTTCAAAGTCGTCGCCATGCAATTCCTGGTGCATAGAAATATGGTACGGGTTCAATCGATATTGATGTAGCATTCTCAACACCGACGTTTTTGAGATTCCCGATTCTCTCGCAGTTTGTCTGATACTGATGTGCGGATTAGCCTCGACAGCAGCTAAAACACCTACCTGGGCATCATCATTTGTTGCAGGTCGTGGTTGACGTTTCACATGTGGCTGAACGCTTCCTGTTTCCTTAAATAACGTAACTATCCGACGAACGGTCCGGACACTTGGATGATGTCGTCCAGGATACCGAGCAGCATACATAGCACACGCCCGTTGGACATTTTGATCACAATAGCCATCCATCAACACGATATCGACCTTTTCTGCAATTGGTAAACGGTCCGTTTTAACACGGGTAATGTATCACGAAGCAAATACCGCCCGCACTGGCGGAATGTTACGTGATATCACGTACTTATACGTTTGTGACTATTACAGCGCCATCTGTCACAAAGCGAAAAAATTGGTCCAACTGAAACATTCGTATTTCTTCACGTACTACGCGAATATTTAATAAAAATGGGGGTTCCTCTTTAAAAAAACGCAGGTGATATCAATTTGACCCATGGCAGCGCCATCTAGTGGGCCAACCATAGCGCCATCTGGTTTCCCCCTTCAAGCTAGGCGAGTTTCGTTCTTTGTAGTTTTTTCGTTTGATACTTATTTCGTGAGTTATTTGGCCCGGTCACTATCAATGGACCACCCTGTATAGAGCATTCGTGCACAGGCACCGTTGCAGTTAACACGTCTCGCCCTGTACATTTCCGTTTACCAATTGGTCAGGTGTTCCTTAACAATTGTAGTGTTGGGATACAATATTGCCAGTGCCCTGCTTGACACAGTGTAGTTGTTTAAATATCTGGGCATAACGTTTCAGAGAGATATGAAATGGAACGAACACGTGAGAACTGTGGTAGAAAAAGCTAATGGTCGACTTTGGTTCATTCGGTGAATTTTAGGAAAGAGTGGTTCACCTATATAAGAGACCGCATATAGGACGCTGGTGCGGCCTATTCTTGAGTACTCGTCGAGTATTTGCTATCCATACCAGGTTGGATTGAAGGAAGGCATCGAAGCAATTCAGAGGCCGTCTGTTAGATTTGTTACCGGTAGCTTTGAGCAACACGTGATTGTTACGGAGATGGTTCGGGAACTCAAATGGGAATCCCTGGCGAGAAGGTGACGTTCTTTTCGAGAAACATTATTGAGAAAATTTAGAGAACCGGTATCTGAAGCTGACTGCCACACGATTCTGCTAGCGCCAACATACGCTGCGCGTAATGAGCACGGAGATAAGATACGAGAAATTACGGCTTATACGTAGGCATATAGAGAGTCGTTTTTCCCTCGATCTATTTTCGAGTGGTACAGGAACGGAACCGAGTATTAGTGGTGCAGGGTACCCTCCGCCAGGCACCGCACGGTGGCTTGCGGAGTATCTAAGTAGATGCAGATGTAGATGTTTCGAAGCAAGTGGCAGTTGTTCCTTAGCCGTGACAGTTGCTATCTCGTCGATCAGACACCATTATGAGCCGGCCGGTGTGGCCGAGCGGTTCTAGGCGCTTCAGTCTGGAACCGCGCGACCGCTACCGTCGCAGGTTGGAATCCTGCCTCGGGCATGGATGTGTGTGATGTCCTTAGGTTAGTTAGGTTTAAGTAGTTCCAAGTTCTAGGGGACTTATGACTCAGATGTTGAGTCCCATAGTGCTCAGAGCCATTTTGAACACCATTATGACACTTACTGTACCAGTAATAATATTCACTGCAGCCACCTGCCGTTCAGTGATGATTTCGTCAGCGTACGCAAGTTCCTTCGCGTGCCAGAGCCCCATTTCTGCTGCTACAGGTTCCACTTCCTGCTTGCTAGCAGTTAAACTTCGTATCGCCGGAACTGTTTTCGTCCGTGCTGCATTAAATACAACACTCCCTTCGCCGCTTGTCGCTGATACCAACCCACTTGCCTTGTTGTTCAGGTCTAGTGGTTCAAATGGTTCAAATGGCTCTGAGCACTATGGGACTCAACTGCTGAGGTCATTAGTCCCCTAGAACTTAGAACTAGTTAAACCTAACTAACCTAAGGACATCACAAACATCCATGCCCGAGGCAGGATTCGAACCTGCGACCGTAGCGGTCTTGCGGTTCCAGACTGCAGCGCCTTTAACCGCACGGCCACTTCGGCCGGCTTCAGGTCTAGTGCTACCAATCTGATTAAATTACACTCATTACTAACTTCCAGCTCAAAGAAACCACTTAAATACACATCAATAGACGTCGTTCCTTGGTTCTGCTTCCTGCTATCGCTACTTTCGTGCTGCATCCAACCTCTCCATAAATCTACACAGCCCAGTACTACTTCCACATTAAAAACTGTTGCCCGTTTTTCAACATTGTAACTATTTACTTTCCAGACCAACTCTTTTACTGTTCCCAGCACGTCTTGTCGTCCTCCATATGCGTACCTCAGCTGGGAGCAAATGTAGTTTCTCTGCTCCTGTCTCTGCTGATTACCATTCTGCTGATCATTGCCGTTTTACTTGGCATTATCCTCATTGCTACTGTTTAATTGATTTCCAAGATATCTGGAATTCTGCTGATAACCATTAATGCCCCACTGAAAGCATTTTCTATCGAAGTTTTGCACCTCGTGCCGTTTTTGGCTTCCTCCCCCTCCATTATTCCCATTATTTCCCTTGCTTCGTTAGCACACGGCGCTGTTCTTGTTCTTCACGAAATCAATGAAATCGTCTGTTGTTTCATTGTGGCTGGGGACTAGGTCTCGCCGGCCGGTGTGACCGAGCGATTCTAGGCGCTTCAGTCTGGGACCGCGCGACCGCTACGGTCGCAGGTCCGACTCTTGCCTCGGGCATGGATGTGTGTGATGTCCTTAGGTTAGTTAGGTTTAAGTAGTTTTAAGTTCTAGGGGACTGATGACCTCAGCTGTTAAGTCCCATAGTGCTCAGAGTCTTTTTAAACTACAAATCCCTGTAAGAGTGCCCAACGGTTGGTCTAAATGCACTGGCTTCTCCAGTTCAGCCTGGAAAAAGTCACATTCAGTATTCCCACCAGCGGATATCTCAGACGAGCTGAAGTGGGACTCGCGCGACAGCAGTGTGGCAGGCTGTCACAGATAGCTTGTGCGAAACATTGTGTGAGCAGAATCACTGACAAAGGTGTTTCCCCGTCTACAGCGATAGGCCAGAGCCCGTGAGCTCTTATGTTGACTTCAATTACCTCGGACCTGGCCTTCGCCTCTCGCTGTGCTGTGTTCGCTCAGTTTTTCAGACGTTCGCACGGCTCGCGTTTCGTATTTGTCTCCATGCTGATCTCTTCGCGGTGTTGGGATCTCTGCTTTCCATAGATGGACTAGCTAGTCGAGTTTCATCCTCCCTTCTGGAGCTCAGCTCCCAGGCTGGTATAGTTACACTTGTGCTGACAGCAACTTTGTCAAGCCCTGTGCAAAGAAACAAGTCATGCATACTCTCACGATTACTACTGTAGTAAGGCCCGTTGAAAAAAGCCTTGTGCAACCTCAGCTACTTTCTTGTCTCTCAGTATCTGTTCAACAGACGCGCTTCCAGCTTGACATAGTCACAAAACGACGCTGTGTTCTGGCTTGGTGACGTATGTGAGCACCCATCAAGATGCCGCTTATTAAACCATTCGTACGCTCCACCCCCCCCTCCTCGCCCCCCCCCCCCAACAAAACAGTCTTTTCTTTACGTTAAAAAGACTGCGACGTGATACTGTTCCCGCCACTGAAACATTGAAGTATTTCAACTTTGAGCTTGCCATAAGAAGGGTAGCCACTGCCCCCCCCCCCACCCTTTCCCCCCGACTCATTACAACACTACGTTATGTAGTTTTAGCTGAAGCAGGCTCTTTCTCCTTAATTTCTAACTTCCTAGGCACAGAAGCGTATAATTCTATTCTAAACCCTGCCTGTCTCTGTATTACTTGATCTACATTTTCGAAAATTGCTTTAAGTGTAGACTCTTCTCCTTTCCCTTGCCGTCGTATCCCACAGGCACAACATCCATCCTCTCCCCCAAATTCTTCTCCTGTGCCGTTATTCAGTCTGCCAGCTTCTTTTCCACTAGATTAAACCGAGTTTTAATCACCTCCTACACTGAATGGCTTTTTACAGTTTGATCATTGACATACATTCTAAACCCATTAACTTGATTTTCCATGCTCTTAAACTACAGCCGTAATTTTTCCCGTGGTCATGCAGCACTACTGTATGCCCGAACTCAGGAAGATGTCGTCATCAGGAAAAATGAAAACTTGAAATCTACGGGTCGAGCGTGGAATATTAGATCCCTTAATATGGCGGATAGATTGAAAAATTTAAAAAGAGAAATGGAAAAATTGGAAATATGTGGAAGATCCTATGGGACCAAACTGCTGAGGTCATCGGTTCCTTAAACTAACTTACGCTATTGTTGTTGTTGTGGTCTTCAGTCCAGAACTGGTTTGATGCAGCTCTCCATGCTACTCTATCCTGTGCAAGGTTCTTCATTTCCCAGTACTTACTGCAACCTACATCCTTCTGAATCTGTTTAGTGTATTCATCTCTTGGTCTCCCTCTACGATTTTTACCCTCCACCCTGCCCTCCAATACTAAATTGGTGATCCATTGATGCCTCAGAACATGCCCTAGCAACCGATCCCTTCTTCTAGTCACGTTGTGCCACAAATTTCTCATCTCTCCAATTCTATTCAGTAGCTCCTCATTAGTTATGTGATTTACCCATCTAATCTTCAGCATTCTTCTGTAGCAACACATTCCGAAAGCTTCTATTCTCTTCTTGTCCAAACTATTTATCGTCCACGTTTCACTTCCATACATGGCTAAACTCCATACAAATACTTTCAGAAGCAACTTCATGACACTTAAATCTATACTCGATGTTAACAAGTTTCTCTTCCTCAGAAACGCTTTCATTGCAATTTCCAGTCTACATTTTATATCCTCTCTACTTCGACCATCATCAGTTATTTTGCTCCCCAAATAGCAAAACTCCTTTACCACTTTAAGTGTCTCATTTCCTAATCTAATTCCCTCAGCATCACCCGACTTAATTCGACTACATTCCATTATCCTCGTTTTGCTTTTGTTGATGTTCATCTTATATCCTCCTTTCAAGACACTGTCCATTCCGTTCAACTGCTCTTCCAAGTCCTTCGCTGTCTCTGAAAGAATTACAATGTCATAGGCAAACCTCAAAGTTATTATTTCTTCTCCATAGATTTTAATACCTACTCCAAATTTTTCTTTTGTTTCGTTTACTGCTTGCTCAATATACAGATTGAATAACATCGGGGAGAGGCTACAACCCTGTCTCACTCCCTTCCCAACCACTGCTTCCCTTTCATGCCATCTGGTTTCTGTACAAATTGTAAATAGCCTTTCGCTCCCTGTATTTTACCCCTGAGACCTTCAGAATTTGAAAGAGAGTATGGGGAGAGGCTACAACCCTGTCTCACTGCCTTCCCAACCACTGCTTCCCTTTCATGCCCCTCGACTCTTATAATTGCCATCTGGTTTCTGTACAAATTGTAAATAGCCTTTCACTCCCTGTATTTTACCCCTGAGACCTTCCGAATTTGAAAGAGAGTATTCCAGTCAACATTGTCAAAAGCTTTCTCTAAGTCTACAAATGCTAGAAACGTAGGTTTGCCTTTCCTTAATCTATTTTCTGAGATAAGTCTTAGGGTCAGTATTGCCTCACGTGTTCTAACATTTCTACGGAATCCAAAGTGATCTTCCCCGAGTTCGGCTTCTACGAGTTTTTCCGTTCGTCTGCAAAGAATTAGTGTTAGTGTTTTGTAGCCGTGGCTTATCAGACTGATAGTTCGATAATTTTCACATCTGTCAACACCTGCTTTCTTTGGGATTGGAATTACTATATTCTTCTTGAAGTCTGAGGGTATTTCGCCTGTATCATACATCTTGCTAACCAGATGGCAGAATTTTGTTAGGCCTGGCTCTCCCAAGGCTGTCAGTAGTTCTAATGGAATGTTGTCTACTCCCGGGGCCTTGTTTCGACTTAGGTCTTTCAGTGCTCTGTCAAACTATTCACGCAGTATCATACCACCCATTGCATCTTCATCTACATCCTCTTCCATTTCTATAATATTGTCCTCAAGAACATCGCGCTTGTATAGACCCTCTGTATACTCCTTCCACCTTTGTGCTTTCCCTTCTTTGCTTAGAACTGGGTTTCCATCTGAACTCTTGATATTCATGCAAGTGGTTCTCTTCTCTCCAAAGGTCTCATTAATTTTCCTGTAGGCAGTATCTATCTTACCCCTAGTGAGATAAGCGTCTACATCCTTACATTTGTCCTCTAGCCATCCCTGCTTAGCCATTTTGCACTTCTGTCGATCTCATTTTTGAGAAGTTTGTATTCCTTTTTGCCCGCTTCATTTACTGCGTTTTTATATTTTCTCCTTTCATCAATTAGCCCTCGTCTTTTTACCTTCTTGATCCTTTGCTCCCTTCACTATTTCGCTAAGGACAACAAACACATCCATACCGAGGGAGGACTCGAACCTCCGACGGGGGGAGCCTCGTGAACAGTGGCAAGGCCCCCTAGACCAAATGGATAGGTTAGACTTAAATATAGTGTGAATTAGCGAAGCTTTGTGGCGGGAGGAACAGGACTTTCGGTCAAGTGAAGTAGATACAAAATCATATAGGGGTAATACGGGAGCAGGTTTAATAACGAATAAGAAAACAAGAATGCGGGCAAGCTACTTTGAACAGCACAGTGAATGCATTATCGTAACAAAGACAGACATTAAGCCCACACCAACCACAGTAGTACAAGTTTATTTGCCAACTATCGCCGCACATTTTGAAGAGACTGAAGGAATGTGTGAATGATATGAGTCTTGCTATTGGAAGGATATTGACATTCTTAATTTTCTCTCACCTCCTGTTTTTTTTAAATCTTGTATTGTTTATGCACTTTAGGTTTTAAGAGAAATAGGTGATGTGCCTCACTAGCAAGACTGATGAACCTTTTCTGGTCTGTCTAGAGGATTAGGTGTGTGGACTTTTGGATAGCTTGTTAAGGTGGAGCTTCATGGATTCCTTTGTCTGATTTTATGTGAGAGTGTGTGTAATGCTTTTGATGACTGTCTTGAAGTTTCTTTGATATCATTCTCTTAAATCACTGGTTAGCTTGTTTACATTATTTTCTTCCCAGATTTTTTTCCTCGTTATTGTCTTAGTGTCTTAGTGTCTACTGTTTGTGGCCTTCTCATCAGGTGTTTGTTTCTCAAGAGTTTTCAGGACGTTTCTTTCTGTCTGTGGGTGGCGAAATTCGTCCCACCCCTCTGTCGTGATGCCAGACGGTAGCCTGTGCACCTGATTGTGAAAAAAATACACAGGTAATCCGTCGGAATGTTTTACTTCCTTTCGGACGGAAAGAAGAGATAGATGTCTGTAGAAATGTGCCTCCTACTTCTTTCTTCCACGAATTACCCGAATAAACAACGAATTTGAAAAGACAGACCATGTAGCCATGTATGGAAGTGAAAAATGGACGGTAAATAGTTTGGACAAGAAGAGAATAGAAGCTTTCGAAATGTGGTGCTACAGAAGAATGCTGAAGATTAGATGGGTAGATCACATAACTAATGAGGAGGTACTGAATAGGATTGGGGAGATGAGTTTGTGGCACAACTTGACCAGAAGAAGGGACCGGCTGGTAGGACATGTTCTGAGGCATCAAGGGATCACCAATTTAGTATTGGAGGGCAGCGTGGAGGGTAAAAATCGTAGGGGGAGACCAAGAGATGAATACACTAAGCAGATTCAGAAGGATGTAGGTTGCAGTAGGTACTGGGAGATGAAGAAGCTTGCACAGGATAGAGTAGCATGGAGAGCTGCATCAAACCAGTCTCAGGACTGAAGACCACAACAACAACAACAACAGACCATGTTTTCGCAGAAAACCGAACAATAAAGATGACTGTTCCTCTGCTGAAATGATTCGCTTGGGTGCCGTGTTAACGTGGGACGACTCTTCTCTAATTGTTATTTAGGTGGCGAAAGTTGGCTCAAGCTCCTACAGTGACGCCACACCCGAATACGTGGCTGTCTGGTGCAGCGGCAGCGACTGGTCTCTGCCTTTTGTTGGTGCAGCCGCCAACTGTGCGCATAACCCGCTGCGCGACGATGAGCAGCTGGGGTTTACAGGCCCCTCTATTCGCGTCCGCTCTCACCATTCCACCAAGACAGCATTTCGCAAGCGAAATAGGACCTCTACGTAAGCCTATATTCTTAAATAGAGAAGAAGATTATCTGACCTTACAATCACTGCTACTGCTCTCTTATTTAATCAGAGAAAGATTCAATCGTTGTGAAAATCGTCTGTCGAACTATGAATTAGATTTGCATATCAGAAACAAGGAAAAGAGGCAGGCCAGGGAAGGCCTGATGGCTCACAGAGTGTGTGAAAAAGTAGAATAAACTGTTATTATTATTAAAATTTAAAGTCATTGGGAAACATTATTTAGATTACTGCACATACTCCTCCCATGAACCACGGACCTTCTTGCCGTTGGTGGGGAGGCTTGCGTGCCTCAGCGATACAGATAGCCGTCCGTACCGTAGGTGCAACCACAACGGAGGGGTATCTGTTGAGAGGCCAGACAAACGAGTGGTTCCTGAATAGGAGCAGCAGCCTTTTCAGGAGTTACAGGGGTAACAGTCTGAATGATTGACTGATCTGGCCTTGTAACACTAACCAAAACGGCCTTACTGTGCTGGTACTGCGAATGGCTGAAAGTAAGGCAAAGCTACAGCCGCAATTTTTCCCGAGGGCATGCAGCTTTACTGTTTGGTTGAATGACGATGGGGTCCTCTTGGGTAAAATATTCCGGAGGTAAAATAGTCCCCCATTCGGATCTCCGGGCGGGGACTACTCAGGAGGATGTCACTGTCAGGAGAAAGAAAACTGGTTTTCTACGGATCGGAGCGTGGAAAGTCAGACCCCTTAATCGGAAAGTAGGTTAGAAAATTTTAAAAGTGAAATGGATAGCTTCAAGCTAGATATATTGGGAATTAGTGAAGTTCAGTGGCAGGAGGAACAAGACTTCTGGTCAGGTGAATACAGGGTTACAAATACAAAATCAAATCGGGCTAATGCAGGAGTAGTTTTAATAATGAATAAAAAATAGGAGCGAGAGTAAGATATTACGAACAGCTTTTGATAGTGTTGACTGGAATACTCTCTTTCAAGTTATGAAGGTGGCATGGGTGAAATTCAGGGAGCGGAAGGCTGTTTACAATTTGTACAGAAACCAGATGGCAGTTATAAGAATCGAGGGGCATGAAAGGGAAGCAGTGGTTGGGAAGGGAATGAGACAGGCTTGTAGCCTATCCCTGATGTTATTCAATCTGTATATTTAGCAAGCAGTAAATGAAAGAAAAGAAAAATTCGGAGTAGGAATTAAAATCCATGGAGAAGATATAATAACTTCGAGGTTTGCCGATGACATTGTAATTATGTCAGAGATAGGAAAGGACTTGGAAGAGCAGTTGAACGGAATGGACAGTGCCCTGAAAGGAGGATATAAGACGGACATCAAGAAAAGCAAAACGAGGATAAAGGAATGTAGTTGAATTAAATCAGGTGATGCTGAGGGAATTAGGAAATGAGCCATTTAAAGTAGTAGAGTTTTGTTATTTGGGGAGCAAAATAACTGTGATGGTCGAAGCAGAGAGGATATAAAATGTAGAATGGCAATGGCAAGGAAAGCGTTTCTGAAGAAAAGAAATTTGTTAACATCGAATATAGATGTGTCAGGAAGTCTTTTCTGAAAGTATTTGTATGGAGTGTAGCCATGTATGGAAGTGAAACATGGACGATAAACATTTTAGACAAGAAGAGAATAGAAGCTTTCGAAATGTGGCGCTACAGAAGACTGCTGAAGATTAGATGGGTAGATCACGTAACTAACGAGGAGGTACTGAATAGAACTGAGGAGAAGAGAAATTTGTGGCAAAACTTGACTAGAAGAAGGGATCGATGGTAGGACACGATCTGAGGCATCAAGGGATCATCGATTTAGCCCTGGAGGAAAGCGCGGAGGGTAAAAATCATAGAGAGAGACCAAGGCACGAATACACTAAACAGATTCAGACGGATGAAAGTTGCAATAGTTACTTGGAGATGAAGAAGCTTGCACAGGAGAGTTGCATCAAACCAGTCTCTGGACTGAAGACCACAACAACACAGTATCTAACAGGTATAAGTGCAGATACTTTTGTATATGGTACCTTAATATGTTCACACAGTGTTCGTTGGTTTTTTTTTTCCTGCATCGAACACTCTTCCCACAAACGAGTCACAAACTTTACGACCTGATGTTTTCTGCATGACCATAACTGCACATTAAGTGCATTACTCCTATCAGTATAAACTAACAATTTTCTGTCCTCGTGTCCACTCTTCAACACTTCACATGCTGCGCCGGGGAAAATAAGCGCCAATGGCTTGCTCTTGCCATATATATACTTGGAGGTACTAAACAACATAAAAACATACTAATCCTAATAGTTATAATTATTAATCTGTGAATGAAATAAATACTTATCTAATGTTGTTCAGTACACCATCCTCGGTTGCCAATAGAAATATCTGCGTTATACCCTTTACACTCTGTATATTCAACCTAACATTCTTTAATCTGCATCATACATCAGGCAACTTTTTTTTATTGAAAAAATGCACAGTTACTCTTGATAGCAGTCCGTAAGACAATGCAGAGACAGAGCCAAACAAATATTTAACCGTACTTGCACTCGCAATACACAGCTGAATCTGCATTGGTACTGTAGTGTGTTTGGGCAAGGTAAAGCCTGCGGGCAAAAAAGAATACAGCTATCGATTCAGTGACGCTACAGGATGGACTAAGAGGTCTGCTGTAGCTCTGGCTCTGCAGATGGCAGTACAACAGACGATCCAGAGCACTGCTCAAGAGGAATAAACCTGTATAAATCTTCGAGACATTGTGTTTTATAAGAAGCTGAGAGATTGCTTTTAGAGGGATAATTTTTTGGTAGGGTGTATATGTAGCTCGAGAAAAGAAGATGATATAAAAAGAGTAATGAATCTGGAAATAAATCTCTCAAATGGCGGAACAAGTAAATGGAACTGGCCAGTTAAAAGAAAGAAAAAAACCTATGGCGAATTTTTTAGAACTCCAATGTAGAAAATAGACTTCGATATACTAGTAGTGAAAGAGATTTTGGTTCTGCGTCTGATGTGAGACACTCACTTCTGCTGGAATGTTGCTCATGGACTAAGCAATGACTATTAGAGTCTTTGCTGTAAGATGCATTGTCCTGCACAGCTTGACCACAGTTGCCATGTGAGCAATACTTCCACCACCACTCCACAGATATTGTCCTGTGCCACATATAGTGTGGCCAACAACAAGATCACCGCCAGGTAATGGAATACATTAATGTAACCAACCGTAAGTCCACCTTCCAGTGTGTCAAAGCCATTAATTACTAGCATACTGCAAACAGATCCCTCAAGTTATTGTATATAAAGTTGGCATTTTTTGCTTATTAATCTTGATTTATGAAAGGAAGATATCTGTTCCTTTTGTTTAAATGTAGTAAGATATTAATTAATACTTTAATGGGTGATAAATATCCATTTAGCTGTGGTTCAAAAAATTTTTTTGTGAAAATAAAAACAGTCATAGGGTAACATTATTCCATTCATGCAGCTGGCATACTTAGTCTTTTTACTTTGCCGATACAAATGTTACTTTAATTTTGTAAGTCTACAGGTTTTCGTGGCCACTGCCGTTAACGGTAAAACCTTCTTGGTTGTAAGGCCGCGTCTTGTTTCTTCTACACGGTAGACTTTTCATCCACTCTGATGGGATCTTCTTCAGGATCTTATGATATTCAGAGTATACCATAAGATCCTGAAGAAGATCCTAGCAGAAGGGCCGAAACGTCGACCCTGCAGATGAAACATAAGGCTGCCTGACAAGCGAGAAGATTACTTCAATCACTTTAATTAGCTTGCCTGATTCCAATTCGCCACGCTGGAGTACATTAATTGAAATTACCAAATTTAATTAATGTAAACAACTCATCAAGCAGCTTAACATAATAAATCGATCACCACAGTAAATGGCCTCCTCAGTGGTGTGATTAACGAAATTATCTACACAATACCTTCCTTGTTTTGTTTAGTTTAACAAATTAATCTACGACTGGTAGGGTGCTGACTGATTATTTGAAATGCTAATTTTCTGCTCTAGAAAATCTCGTCTCACCTAAGCACTGTCCGTGCGGGCGAGAAGGTTTGTGTGTCCTGACGAAGCGGGTGTTATGACGGCGGTAGCGTAGCTACAGGCAGGGTCTGACAAGTCGTGCAGGCCTCTGTGGAGGAACCAAGCAATATGTGTCTCACAACGCTCTTTCTTTCTTTTATTCTGTCCTGTTTTTCCTCCCTGTCTAATCGGGCACGCAGAGCTCAAAAACTGGAAAAGGCAGACTGTCTAGGGAATGGCAGCCCGGAATATCGGCCAGTTCTCCAGGGCAGGAGTTGAATAGTTGGGCCGCTGCCCAGCAATCCTAGAACACAGATACGCGGCTCAAGTGTCTCGGATGAGAAATGGAACAGCACAGACACGAACGTGGTTACGGAAAAGGATTTTGTTTATAGCAACATGGCAACATATTACATGGCTTGGATACCAAGAAAAATGTTTTCCAGGATTTGGAAGCGTGAAAGAACGATGTTGGGGTGCTATCAGAAACAAAAAGAAGGGGAAGCGAAATCAAATGGTGGGAGATTATGTTCATTTCTATAGCAGTGTCGGGAAGGAGGAGAGGGCCAAGGGGGTTTGTCAATAGTCGTCCACAAGAAAGATAAGCATAGCATTAAGGGTAGGGAACAAATAAATGAAAGAATTGTGTTTGCTGATTTTTACAGGTATGGATATGAGCGCACTTTAGGGGGAATGTATACCGCAATGGATGACGCTGGGAACAAAATCAGAGGTATGTTTTATGACGAACTGGCTAGTATCCTGGAAAGGATAGTCCTTAAGGGAGATGTTAATGGAAGAATAGCTACAGAGGTGGATGATGAAATAGTAGAAAGATATGGAGAAGTCGTAAATGAAAATGGCGAAAGACTAATAAATACATATACTGCAAGGATTTGAAAGTTTTAAATGGTTTCTTCCCTCATCATCGGAAAAGTAAATACACATTGAAGAATAGTTGAAGACCTAAAAAAATTAGACTTAGGGTGAATGATGTAAGAACAAGTAGGGGCTCAGAATGTGTCTCGACTACTTCAATCATGGAGCAAAGATTGTCTTTGCGCCAAGGCGGAAAGGTTACCTCTAGAAAATAGTAGTCCTATTAACATCCTGGATGCTTTTACATATAAAGTAAATAGTCTCAGAGATGACAGTTTTAAATACATTTGTAAACCGAGATTAGCTAGCAAGCTGAAAAGTTTTGCTGAAGGGAGAAAGGCTGAAGAAAACATCAACAAATTAAAGGATGCATTCACGAAGCAGCATATAAAGCACTGGATCAACAAAACGCAGGAAGAAAGCTAAGCTCAGAATGGTGGATGGAGAATACAGAGGAAAAGATGAAAGTGAAGAAGAAAATTTGTAACTGTTGGCTGAGGATAAAAGATTTGGAGGACAGCAAAAGCATGTGGAAATAAAAAATAGAGGTTAAATAATTATTAATAGGAAAGATAATGTGTGAGAAAAAAACTGTGAGGAGATAGATGAGCGTTTTCAGGATCTCTCTTTAATTTGGGAGAAATCCACGCCTCCATTGCGTTGACCCATATCTAGAGAGTGGGGATTTAGGTTTTTGTGCTGTAGTGTGGTGCCAGGGAGCATCGACACTTGTCACGCATAAATAATGAGTTTGTCTCTCATGTAGGAGAAACAAAGTCTGCAGCATTGTAAGTAAGAAGATGCGACCTTCGACAAGAAACAGGAAACTAATTTTTCCTTCTGCTATCATTCCCAGAACAGGCCATCCCTGAACACAAAAGCTTGGATTAAGGATTTTGTAATATTGTTTTCAAAGAACGTTCCAAAAAGGTTTCTGCTCAATAGCGAATGAATTAGAGACAAGACGCCAACAAGGTACAAGAAGACGTTCATTTTTCTGTCTTTAACCACATAACCTTCATTTACAGGGTCAAGTTACAATTTAAAATTCACTGTGCGGCGGGTCGGGTTGATCTCTCCCTGGCATCACACTACAGCGCAAAACATAAATCCCCACTCTTTAGATATGGGTCCATGCAACGGAGGCGTGGATTTGTCCCAAATCAAAGTGGGCTCCTGAAAACGCTCATCTATCTCCCCACTAACATTTAACAATCAGTCCAGCTACCTGCATAGGTTTCAGGTTGTCTGCCCCTTCACTCTGCGATGGTAAATACTGGTTTTCCCGACAAAAGCAGCGTTGACGAAAAGTCGACTAAATACCTGCCACGCAAAGGCCACGTAACTCGAATCTACGGGCAGTAGGTGAACGTTAAACTACCGAGCGTCCGGGATTTTTGCATGAATGGTTTGAGAAAATGTCAAAAATTTTCTTATTATAAAGCAATGAAAATGGCTATCAAGTTCGTATTTAAATAACCCGACATCAGTTATACTGTATTGCTGATTGTCTTTGTTGCAAGTTCACATTCGAAAGCAGCCAGAAGATATTTATTCCGATCCGATAGCTGAACGTCCTAAACAATCACTGACCCACGACTAATTGCGAGTTAACACATTCAGTCGTTCGCTAGGCTTCTTGTAAAGAAGTGGTCGCCATGTCTCGTTATCTGCACGAAACATGCCACCCGGAGTTTATGGACGACATGAAATGTTCACATGCGAATATCTCCTAAAATAAATCACTCACAAAGC
The DNA here is from genome assembly GCF_023898315.1 of Schistocerca nitens. Taxonomy (NCBI): domain Eukaryota; kingdom Metazoa; phylum Arthropoda; class Insecta; order Orthoptera; family Acrididae; genus Schistocerca; species Schistocerca nitens. The sequence continues at coordinate 404,249,811 of NC_064619.1, read as the reverse complement.
AAAGCTCAAACTTTCACAAAATACACAATAGTGTGGTCATTGTTTCGTCAACGACATGAGAACCAATCAAACTCGCAAAATTCTTCATTGTTTTACAAATGTGATCTGTTTTGGTTAACATAGGTGTTTACTAGAAGACGGCTCCCGAGCGAGTATCTCGACTCTGAGATCTGAGGCATAAAGCCCTACTCAAATGTGCGGGAACTGTTGGATTCATGTGGCTAGTATGTTAAGCAGCCAGTCAGATCATCTAGTACGCATCTATTCTCTTTGCATTTCCAATGTTAGCCAAACAGATTATAACAAGTAATTTAGACTAGAAATCTCGTAATTCCGAAACTAAATATAATTTAATGAAAAAAAAAAATACGATTCCTTTACACAAAACAAATTACTGATAAATTTAATACTCAACCCCCCCCCCCTTTCTGGCTGCGTTTTTCAATATCAGGCTCACTTAGATACACGTCACAAATTCCCCTATTGCACAACATTCTCACACATAAATTTACATAGTTTTAATAAAACATAACATTCTCACTTCATGTATTAACCCCATCCACTCTCTCAGTCTCCCCAAAACACACACACCAACAAGACACGATGAAATAATAATTTTTCGAAGTACTTTTAATTACGTCAGAAATCTGTGATAATGAAACTACAGAAAATTGGATTATATGAACCTATCATATTGGTTGTCGTTTTTATAAATACTATAGATGAATACACTACAGTTCCTAACTCAGTTTCACAATGCCAGCACGGTTATTATGTGTTTTAGGTAAAAATGTATATTTCCGAAAGTACTGAAGTTATTGATTTGAAATTCTAGCAGTATGGTTCTATTATCCATAATTTTGTACACTAAGTATGAAAAAATATTTAATATTACTTCTTCAGATTCATAAAGAGTATGTGGAACGTACTGCGCGCAGGATGAGTCAAGTACATCGGTCGACCGGCCCCGCAGCCAGCATCAGCTGTGCCAGCCTGAGAGCCATCTGCTTTCCTCCCGGCACCACGGCAAGCCACGATTTCTGTGCATGGTGACAACTCATAATAATTTGCTATGTTACAACTCGTAAATAGGTAGTCGTGTAGTTTTCTGTAGTATGTTAATGGTGTGACTGTGGTGTGTGTGTGTGTGGACATGTACATTTCCTAGGTAGCCATGGCTTAGTTAATGCGTTTCTGTGGTATTAAGTATAGTGATTTTGTTTATGTTAGTTATTGCGTCTCGTATCGTGTTATTGCCCAGCAGTGCAGAATCTGAATGCACTGCAGTATTACTGTGCAGGTTTGGCCAGACAGCACAGCAGGTTGAAACGTGCGCTACTCGGGGCTTACCCGGTGGTGGCGGCCAGACAATGGACGGAGGCCCGGATGCACACTGCCGCCGCCCAGACGTGTGTTAGGTTAGGTTCACAAGAGACGGAAGGACAACGCCTTCGGCAGCCAACTAATGTGGCATGCTGCTTGCTGCCAACGGCAGCGCGTCTCAATTGCAGTTGTTGAGGTATGACATAGGGATTGCGCCATTGTCTTCCTGCTTTTTGAGAGCATCATAATAGCCAGGTTGCGGCTCTGAAACTTTGGGCTTTCATTGGAATCAACATATTTGTCCGTACAAGGCCCCTGCAGTGGTTACTTTCGATAACAGTTCCTTACGTAGGGTACGCAGATGTGTACTCTACTCCACTTCATTTCATATGTTATTGCTCATGAGCTCCCAGCAATTCTTTCTCGGTACAGACGAGTTAATCCCATAGGTGTTGCTGGATTGGGCGAGATTCGACGCGCCGAGAGGACAGTGACTGACGACATTCCGGGGTTGGAATTTGTAAAATGTGGCATTGACACACTATTGATGGGAAAGAGTAACACTTTTCCAGGTTATCGTCTGCGACCAGATTGGCTCAAACTACATAGTTGGAAGCTAGCCGAAGAAGAAGGTACAATCTTGGTTTGATTGTGGATGGAGACAGATCACTGGTTCGAAATGTTGTGGCGCTTGTAAGTGTCTGAGCCTTGACCACGGTCCTACAACTTACTGCCACAGCAGATTAGCAGGAATGTACTGCAGCGTAGTTCACTAGATGAAGGTTAATGTTTAGACAGGAAGCATACCTTTGCCACAGCTCCGCTAAAACCGATTCATGCCTTAATATCGTTTGATGTGGTATTCAGTCGTCTGCTGGGGTGTCTAACGTGATTTAATGTGTAAGCTGTGGCTGGCTCATGCTATGCTTTGGATTAAACCGTGGTTGCTATTCTGTGTTTAGTCTCCCGTGATTATCGCGATTATGCTGTTATCTTCTCTTTCTGCTGGTGGCAGCAGTGGTGTGTATCGGGTATTTGCACCTTGGACTATCTTTGGCCTGGCGCTTATAGTTTCCAGCTGGGCTGTGTGTAGCAGTTAGTTGGTTGGCGTGGAGCAGCGAGGAAATCTCCGTGGCGCGTAGTTTGGCTGGGCCTGCTGGCGAATCTCGCGTCCGTCGGCCGTCGTAATTTAATATATTGTTATTGTTATTATTATTTTTTGATTGTTGCCGACTTACGTGGTGGGCCTTAATAAAAATGATATTTCATTTAATTTTGATTTTACGGTTAAATGCTTTCCTGAAGTTCTCCTTTTTAACAGTATTAATCTTTAATTATTTGTTACGTTAATGAATGTTAGACTCGCTGAATCTTAAAACATGAGCATATAAGTTGTACAATGTAATAAACTTTTCATATTAATTTCCTCGGCTAGTCAGCTCACTTTAAAGCAAAAGATCTTTAGCTATTAATTACAATTGCGGTCCACACACGCGCGAGAGTATTTTTCTTACCTCCGTTAACCATTGTATTGTAGTCGGAGTCCTGGCTCTGGGTCTCGGCTATGGTACTGAAAATAAGAATCTTAAAGCTAAGTATTTTCTACAGCGTCGGGCGGCTGTGGAGAAAAATTAATATTATGTTAATAGCGGGCGAGTTTTCCGCTTCCGCTAATTTTTCATAAGTTAATATCGCCACGTAATGGCGTCGTTGGCTGCATCGGCCGCTGCGATTGTTGAACTGTAAATTACTTGAATGCAGGTTAATTCAAGGAAGGCGGACATGAAATCGGGATCACCTCTTACAAATTAAAAGTGCACAATAATATTAAATCAGTATATTATATGCTTAACTCAAACAAATATGCTTACATTTGCCAGCACTCGCAAGATGTCCGTCTGTGCACACTCAAGACAAAAATGGAAGTGAAGTCGACTAAAAAAATTAACAAAAGAGCGTATCTTGTCTCTTTAGATCATTTTGTCATAAATTATTTCTTTGCATTGCATTTCTTTGCATTTCTCGACAGAGAAATTATTGTTTTACGGCTACATGATAAAAATATATTATTCAATTTTTGAATGTCTCTTCTTTATAAATATTGTTCTTTAAGTCTTTTCGTAATATAGCACTGGGGACGCTATACTATTCTGTGCTTAGTCTCCCGTGATTATCGCGACTATGCTGTTATCTTCTCTTTCTGCTGGTGGCAGCAGCGGTGTGTATCGATATTCGCACCTTGGACTATCTTTGGCCTGGCGCTTATAGTTTCCAGCTGGGCTGTGTGTAGGCAGTTGGTTGCTTGGCGTGGAGCAGCGAGGAAATCTCCGTGGCGCGTAGTTTGGCTGGGCCTGCTGGCGGCCTCTATGCAGTGTCGGAGTGTGTGGTGCTGTTCCCATTGCTGCGAGGTTCGTGGCTCACCAATCCTGGACATGAAAGTTGAGTTTTGACTTAATCTACCAGCAAGTCACGACTGTTCACATTGTGTCGTTTGGAGTTCGCTGTCGGCTGTTGGGATATTCCCACAAGCAACAATGTGTGTTCTCAAGTTGGCAAATTTTAGCCACCCTCCGGTGGAGTTTAACTGTACTTGGTTATTTGAATTGAAGTGCACCAGCGGAATCTTCTGCCTTGTGGCCGTTAACGTTCTGGTTACCTGCCCTGGCCGTTGACAAAAATTCAGGCGGTGTGTTTTCCTCATCGTGTTGTCGCTGCCCAGCACAGTATGTAGTTTGACAGCTCAATGTATAATTGGTTGTGGGCGCCAATACCTTCTACGTTGTTCCATTGAACTCCCTGTTGTGTGCTGGTTGGGTGAAGCGGAAGTTATCTTGTCGGTGGGTCCGTTGACTGTCTGTTGGTTGGGTTGTCGTCGGATCGACAATGGTTGGGGCGGCTGCCTTTCTCACCTAAGCGAGCGTTAGTGTTTGAATTCCAGGCCGACTCTCGGAACTTCTGAGCGCCCTTGGGTGTACTGCCTTTTCTTGTTTGTTCTTCTTGTTTGTACTTGTATGGCTTCTAGCCGATTTTTAGATTAAGGTTGTTTTGCCCTTAAGGCATCAGATGGTTTGGGCCTTCAGACTAATTTAAGAACTGTTTTACGTAAAGCCTTTGGCATTTTTAAAATTAATGTTATTGAGTCTTAAGTGTTGGGCCTTCAGCCGGTTTTGAATATAAGTTGTTTTGTTCTTAAAGTGTCAGATTCTTTGGGGCTTCAGCCTAATTAAGGAAATGTTTTAGGATAAGGCTTTGCCTTTTAAATTTCTGATTTTGGTTGACCTTTAAGTTATTGGCTTTCAGCCGGTTTTAAATTAAAGTGGTCTTGCCCTTAAGGCATGAGATTGTATGGCGCAGTCAGCCACTAATCAAGTTCCAAAACTAAAGCTGTGTTTTTTTAAAAAAAGAATATTCTAGGCTCTTGTACTGTTTGATCAAATTTAAGGTTGTATGTTCGAGCGTAACTGACAGCCGCTTATTTTGGCACCTTTCCACAACTTAAACTACCTGTCCTGTCCTGCAGGTTTAGCAGGGCGTCTCAATGTGCATCTATGATACAGCAGCCATTCCACCGCTTGACGGCTGCTGTGGCCAAGCGGTTCTAGGCACTTCAGTCCGGAACCGCGCTCCTGCTATGGTCGCAGGTTCGAATCTTGCCTCGGGCATGGATGTGTATGATGTGTGATATCCTTAGGTTAGTTAGGTTTAATTAGTTCTAAGTCTAGGGGACTGATGATCTCAGATATTAAGTCCCATAGTGCTTAGTGCTATTTGAACCATTTGAACCTCCGCTTGCCTGTTGGTACATACTACTGGCGTAAGGTTGTCTTGGAGTGGAATCAATGGGCCAAATAAGGGCTGAACATCATTCGTATTAAGATTTTTATTTACCCTCGTCAGGAAAAATGGTTTACCAATTAGGTCAGCAGGACCTTGACGTATTAAGCCAAAACTCTGCAAAAATTTAAGAACAGTAACTGAAAATCGATCAAAAATGTTATGAAATATTTCAGTGAGATCAAATTACAATTTTTTTTGTTAATTCGAACACTTGCCCTCAACTCTCCAGAAATCATACATGGGAACATGAACCATGAAAGTTTAAATTTACAACAAATATTATTCTCTTTTCATAAATACACAGTTTTTTGTGCCACTGGTTACTACTGTCGAAATATTTGCAGCGAGTTTCAATAAGAGAGACAAGATAACATTTCACCAATTCACCGACTGAAGTTTGGATCTCTCCAAAGGTTCTGAGAAAACAGATCGTAGACATTTTCAGAATGTGCTTGACTAAAATACAACAAATAATTCAAAAAATAGTTCAAATGGCTCTGAGCACTACGGGACTTAACTTCTGAGGTCATCAGTCCCCTAGAACTTAGAACTACTTAAACCTAACTAACCTAAGGACATCACACACATCCATGCCCGAGGCAGGATTCGAACCTGCGACCGTAGCGGTCAGGCGGTTCCAGACTGTAGGGCCTAGAACCGCTCGGCCACCCCGGCCGGCAACAAATAATTCAGATTTACCTGAAAAAGAGTTCATTAAAAGGAAACAAAACAATTAAAGCTACTTGACATGAAACCACCACACGTCAGACAATGTGGTCCGGACGAACGGCCCCGAAATTATGCTGCTCACTACGCTCTTCCTTTTCTACGCAACCAATGGGAATACTCCCCAGTGCACAAATATACAATGATAGCACGAGGAACAGAGAAGTAATTTTTAAGGAAAACAAGTAAAACTGAGGTCATCAGATTACACGCTGGCAGCGTAGACAAAAGATTTGTGAAAATTCGCTAGAAAATAATAAGGTAACTGGCCAAGGCAACCAACCCCACTTACACCTGATAGTAATTAAGTTCAGCAACCAACCGAGATTCAGCTGCAAATCAAACCACAAGGCGGAAACGGTAAACGTAAGTGTAAGGAAGACGCGAACAGTTGGCTGATGAACGTCACCTCTGTTAAACACAAGCTTGGCTTGGAAGTATAGCCTGCACCAGTGAGGGACACAAGCTTGCGGGCTTCAAATAATTAAAGAAGGCCACTTGGCTATTTAATTCACAAGGTACTAGGCAAGAAAAATGTTTTGGACGTCATGGTTAGTGACACTGGACATAAAAGAAATTTACAAAACCCAATAACTTAAAACATACAACCAAATCATAACTCTATCACGATTACCAAATGGAAACGACCGAGACGCTCCTCAAATCGCCTGACTAGACACAGGAACAAGGAACTATAACAACAGGAGGTTGAACCGAGTCCCCTGTGGAAGCAGCAGGACACAGACACGCGCAGGAAGCGAGCCAGTCAGAATTATTACTCTCGCAGCGGGTGGGAATATCAGTTTTTACGAACACCGTACGGTTTCAGCACCGAATCAAAGTGGGATGTAAAATTTCGTCACAGCCTTCCAAAACTGAAAAAGGTGGGGAGCAGGGATGCTGCTTGTCTTCTACATTTTTTAAAATATGTGTTCGGAAAGTCTTAGCGTTGTGGAGTATGAAATGTGGAGGTATCGGCATTCAGGTTCCAAATGGTCAATGTGTTTATGCCTTGCTCTTCCCAGATGATAATATAGTAGTGGTAGTGAGCTGTACACTAAGAAAATTGTTAGAATATGATAAGTGGCGACTGAAAGCATATTTTCAATGGACTGAAATGCCTATGAAATGGAGAAAGTGTAGGAAGTATATCAGTAGATGGGCAGCACATCAAGATATGTGAAAACTTTGAATATTTGGGCAGCATTCTGTCGGAAGACGGAGCAGGTAATTGGGAAATACAGCAACGAGTAGCCCATGGGAAAAAGTAATTCAGAAGCTAAAACCTATGTTATGGTCTGCTAAGACAAGTTGGAAAGATGCTCAACACAAGTATTGTAGAACCTATAACAATCTATGGAGGCGAATTCAGGGAGCTTACTGGAAAAAAAAATGAGAGTTGTGTTAGATATCTCCACGAGATCGTGTAAGAAATACAACGATTAGGGAAATGACCCAGCCTCAAGAAAGCTCCGCAGAATGAACAGAAGAACGCCAGCTCTACTGGCATGGGCATGTAATGCGAATGACGTATGATAGATGGCCAAAGAAGACCTTGATGTACCATCCTCAGAGAAGAAAGAGAAAGGCCGAAGGTTACCTGGTTGGATGGTGTAAAGGAGGCGAGGAAAAATGAAGAAGAAAGAGAAGAAAACGAGAGACGAGGAAGTATGGGGAGGTATAAACCGGAGACGACAGTTTAGGAACGCCACAGAAAGAAGCAGAAGAAGAGAAATTCCCGCGAAGGATCACTAACGCACAAAACACTGAGAAATCAATTTTCCCAAGTGTAGCAAGCTGTTTCCAACTTCGCCTATTTCAACTCGAGAATCAAGAGTCATAAAAGGTCTTAATGCTGCAAACAGTAATTGCATTTCCTAGGCTCGCCACTCCAAACTGTAAACTTCAGAAACTGGATTGACATTCTGCAGTCAGAGTTTCTAATTAGCCTCGCAAATACTCCTGCCGCTGCAATAGCACATGCAGTTCGTACTCTGTGCGTAGGTGAGTAAAGTTGGATTATTCTGTGGGCAGAGGCGCGTAAACAAAAAAGATATTTAAATTTTAGGGATTAGAAATATTCATTTCAAAGGCCCAGTCGTTAAGTGAGAACGAATTATTTTATTGTGAAAATATTTGCATGAACTTGAAAGTGCTCCAATTGGAATGAAACATGCTTCAGTGCTGTGTGAGCTTGTTGACCATGGAAGTTCTGTTTTTACATCACAATATATCGTTACGAACGCGTCTTAGAAATTAAGCTCTTTACGTCTCGTAGGCAGTTGCCCAAGGCGTGTAGCAAATCAAGGAGGAGAAGCTCCGAATTCCACGCACAGATCTGCATATTCATAGAGCTTAACAGAAGTTCCAACGTAGTTCGTGAAAATGTGGCTGCGTGGGAATAAATGCATGCGAAAGACCACAGTCGAGGCCGGGGTCTGACTCTTGCTTGATGTCTAAGAACTGACTGCGTGAATTATTTCCCAGTGTAAGAGGTAATACTTACGACCAAACTTGAAGGTATTCTGCCGTTTCTCTAACAAGAAATTGCAGGAGTGTAGGCGAGGTTGTTTCTTTTATTTTTCTTATTCAAGTAGGAAGTTACAATGATTTCCTAAAATGTGTGTGTGAGCGCCAGGAATAGAAAGTAAGGTGGGTTCGTTTGGTCTTAAAATAACTGACGTAGTAGAAACCTCTCATTTGAAATGTAGCGATAGCGCCGATTATAAAGCGGACGGATTTTTTATTCAATTTATTTACAGTCGTTTGGTCCTTCTGGTCATTCCCGAAGCTGAACAGCACGCTATTGATGTAAAATTAAATAAGTAAAAATCTGCGTGTAAGTAAACAGTGTCATGAAGACCGTCCTTTGAAAAAGTTAGATTGCCAGAGTATATGTCAATTTTGATACAGACTCTGCAAGTCACTTTACGGTGTGTGGCGGAGAATAATTTTAGTACTATGGTTACGTCTCCCCTTCGTTTTCATGTCGCGAGTGGATTGAAGCAAGAAGAAAGAGTTGGCAAGCCACCATATCAGCTCGACACTAATTCTACCTCACTGTCTTAAGTGTGAGAGGATGCAATATGCTGGATGACTTGTCTCAATTTTAACAGTAAACCACTCTGTGATGCACAACGGCTCTGTCGTGGCGTCTGCCACTGGAGATGTACGATCGTCTTCGTGATGTTTTCGCATTTTGTAGTCGAACCCGTGACAAGACGACTTGCTCTACGACATGTTGATGAAAACTCGACGGTGAGTAATGGGAAATCAGCGAATCACAAACTTCTGATTTTTCCTCTAGATGAGATCACTGCTACAGGTACGCTCGACTGTGAAATCCAATGCAATTTGTTAATAAGGCTTTTCTGCTTCTTTGTGTGCTGGAATGGTCCCCTCCGCTATGACTAAGACGTAAATGGGGAAACCTTTAGAATGTGAAAGCATTTGTCCAGAGAATCTGAACCACGATGCTCCACAAATAGCGAATTCTTTAATATAAGGAGTGTTTAATAAGTAATGCAACACACTTTTTTCGCGGTCAATTTCGACTGAAAAAAATGCGGAATTTGTTGTAGCACATCGTGGAAAATTCTTGCTTCAGCCCCTATACGTTTGTGAAGTTCCGATAGGTGGCAGCGCTGTACGTAGCCTTCAAAATGCCTTTTGTAACGGAGGTGTATAAAAAAGGTAACTTTAATTGAGTTTGTGGTTGTAGGTTTTGGTTATGCAACAAACATAATCAAATTAATTAGTATGATGGTGTTTGTAAAACAACCAAATCCGATGAGGACCAGTAACATTAAAGATAATGATATTTGGTCTAATTTTTTTTGAATAGTTGAAATACTTTTTTGGCCTAGCCCACGTATATTACGACTTTAGTATTTTATAAAGCTTAATACCAACTGTTTTTGATGTAACCTTCAGTCTGAAGACTGATTTGATGCTCCTGTCCATGTTAGTGTATTCCGTGAAGTCCTTTAATCTCTGCATAACTTCCGCAGCCTGCGTCTACATCTGCATGTTGATGGATACTGTGAAAACCACACTTAAGTGCCCGGCAGAGGGTTCATCGAAGCACCTTCACAATAATTCTCTATTATTCTAATCTCGTACAGCGCGCGGAAAAAACGAACACCTATTTCTTTCCGTTCGAGCTGTGATTTCTCTTATTTTGTTATGATGATCGTTTCTCCCTGTGTAGGTAGGGTCAACAAAATATTTTCGCATTCGGACGAGGAAGCTGGAGATTGAAAATTCGCGTAGAAGATCCCGCCGCAATGAGAAACGCCTTTGTTTTAATGGTGTCCACCCCAAATCCTATATCCGTGGCACTCTCCCCTACTTCTCGATACGCAATGAGAAACGCCTTTGTTTTAATGGTGTCCACCCCAAATCCTATATCCGTGGCACTCTCCCCTACTTCTCGATACGCAATGACAAACGCCTTTGTTTTAATGGTGTCCACCCCAAATCCTATATCCGTGGCACTCTCCCCTACTTCTCGATACGCAATGAGAAACGCCTTTGTTTTAATGGTGTCCACCCCAAATCCTATATCCGTGGCACTCTCCCCTACTTCTCGATACGCAATGACAAACGCCTTTGTTTTAATGGTGTCCACCCCAAATCCTATATCCGTGGCACTCTCCCCTACTTCTCGATACGCAATGAGAAACGCCTTTGTTTTAATGGTGTCCACCCCAAATCCTATATCCGTGGCACTCTCCCCTACTTCTCGATACGCAATGAGAAACGCCTTTGTTTTAATGGTGTCCACCCCAAATCCTATATCCGTGGCACTCTCCCCTACTTCTCGATAATACAAAACCTTCTGCTATTCGTTGAACATTCTCGGCGTACTCCGTTAATCCTATCTGGTAGGCGTACCAAACCACACAGCAGTACTTCAAGAGAGGACAGACCAAGCTTAGTGTAGGCAGACTCTTTAGCAGAATTGATGCATCTTATTTTCTGCCAGTAAATCTATCTTTGGTTCGCCTCCCTACACCCATTTGTATCCGCTTACTGTATTCAGACTTGTTCTTCCTCGAAGATTTTTACATCTCTCCAACCAGCTCCCTTAATTACCACTCTAATTCTTCCTTGAAGTCTCTGAACGTATCATATCACTCTATCCCTTACTTGAGCCAATATGTGGCATATTGCCCCTTTTATCCCCGCTTCTATTCACTACCTTTCGATCAATTATCTGTTCTACCAATGTAATCTTCATTAATCTGCTGTAGCACCACATTTTAAGAGCTTCTGTTGTCTCCTTGTCTGTACTATTTATCGTCCTTGTTTCACTAACTTACAAGGCAGCGCTCCAGGCGAGGAAAAGACTTCCCACCCCTATTCCTCTTTTTCGTTTAAACTTCTATCGTTATCGCCCGTCTGAATTTTATAAGCTCTCTACTTCATCTTATAACGTCCTTCCCAGACTTCATCCATTCCACTAAGATGATATTACCTGTAGGTTATCACCTCTGACAGAAGTACATTGTCATCAACAATCCTTAAGGTTGCATTTCTTCCCCATAACTTCAGTTCCTTTGGGAAATTTATCCCTGATTTCTTTGACATACACTGAGTCTATAAATTCTTATACTATCAGTAATTGAATGGAACATGTTCTGAAACTGACACAATTATGGGCATACTAGCACTCTAGTGCAACCATCACAAACATCACACATGTACAATAATCACTACATTAAGCAACAGAAAATGGTGCTGTGTACAGAAATATGCATCCTATTATCCCTGCACCTTACGGTATGTTCCTGCCTCATAAACGTCTTTGTTTAATAGAATGTTGCGTATAACAATAAGTTTCATTGATTTTGCTCAAAAATATTCCCTGCATTTATAGACAAAAATAACCAATAAGTAGCGTAACTGAAATGCATATAAAGACTGAATAATCGAAATTCAGCTTCAACGACTGCTAACACATCCTTGTAAAGCTTTCTGCTGGTATTTTTACTTCGCAATGACCCGCAAAAGCATGCAACCTATGGTAATTTGCAAATCTCCGTCGACAAAATTTAAAAAAAGTTCACTTTATTATACTCAAAAATGCCAAAAGAATGTTAATTGTTCCCGGGTTCGATTCCCGGCGGGGTCAGGGATTTTCTCTGCCTCGTGATGGCTGGGTGTTGTGTGATGTCCTTAGGTTAGTTAGGTTTAAGTAGTTCTAAGTTCTAGGGGACTGATGACCATGGATGTTAAGTCCCATAGTGCTCAGAGCCATTTGAACCAATGTTAATTTTTCTAACGTAAATATTCTTAAAAGCACCACATTGGTTTCGGGAGATGATTAAGAAGAGTTTTGTAGTGCATATACTGACTAAACGTGAACCAATCATACAATCTGAACTAAATTAAATGATGGGTCTATCAGAAAATTCACGAAACAAAGTATCCTGGCTAGGGATTGACAGACGTAATTAGACAGTTGAACCGAATTGGCTAGTGTTCCCATACATGAATAATCAGAAGCACTAAAAATCGAAATCCTGATAGGATAAACCAGATGTAAACCCCTACTCCTTCGTTTTATTTAATCTAAGCATTTATCTGGTATGATTCCAGTGTCAATTCCCGGAAAAGTTTCGCCTTGAATGCAAGATTTTGACCCATAAAAGAATATTAACGCTATCTGACTTCTTTTTATGACACGTTTTGAGATAGGAAATACTTTCGTAAGTACTTTCAACGGTAAGTATAGAGAAACTTGAACATATGTTTAAGCAACGCAAAACTACGTCCATTGTATTCAAATTTTGCTAACACGATATGAAAGTGCTTAAAATGTTCCCTTATGGGAAGCATGGGTGCTACGGAAGTATAGACTCCATGTTGTTTGCAAGAAGCATTAATTGCACTATTCCCGACATATTAAGAATCATCATGTCTCTCTGCATCTCAGACATGTCTTGCTCTTACATTCATGGAAAGAAATAACTGTACAATCTGCCAATGAAAGCTTCTGTAACAATTATTCTTTTAAGGTCAGAATGTGTGGTGTCACCGCCAGACACCACACTTGCTAGGTGGTAGCCTTTAAATCGGCCGCGGTCCGTTAGTATACGGCGGACCCGCGTGTCGCCATTGTCAGTGATAGCAGACCGAGCGCCACCACACGCCAGGTCTAGAGAGACGTCCTGGCACTCGCCCCAGTTGTACAGCCGACTTTGCAAGGAAAGGTTCACTGACAAATACGCTCTCATTTGCCGAGACGATAGTTAGCGTAGCCTTCAGCTACATTTGCTACGACCTAGCAAGGCGCCGTATTCAATTGATATTGAGATTCTATTAATGTATCATCAAGAGCGATGTTCTACAAATGTGGATTAAAGTTAAGTATTCCAGAAGCTACGTACTTTTCTTTATAGCATTCATTACGTATCCTGTTTCAGACCTCACGCCAGCCTGCGTGAGTTTAAGCGCGTGCCGTTCGGCTTCCTCTCATTGTGTCTAGGTTGTCTTGTCTAGACACAACAGAATGTACGCAGTTAAGTGTGCGCAAGTCGGTTATGACTTTAGATGAACAATAAATCGGCACTTGCTGGCTGACTGAGAAAGCAGGATAAATTATGGATGGTGAGTTGTGCTGCGGCTCGCGTTGGTGCTGTTTGTAGGTTTCCATCCTCTGTTGGAGGCCAGACCGTATCGTTTAGTTGACATGGTTGCGGCCGTTTGTCTTCGTCTCGTGTTGACTGGCGCCACTTGGTTTCGCAAGCGTTGCCTGTCTGATAGTGGCAGCAGCGGCGGTTTTCGATACGTAGTAACTCTGGCCCTATCTCTGGGGTGTCGTCGTGGCTCTTCCGGGTTGTGTCAGTGGCCAGTTCGGTTCGGGACTCAGTAGGAGGCAGGTCCGCGCAGTGCGAGAACACGCCGGGACTGCTGGCAGCGCACATGGACTGCTGGATTGAAGGCCTGTGGTCAGGAGAGCGCACTACCTCGCCGTAAACCGGATCCTGCAAGCTTTAAGTTGAGTGCATTTGGATTCAAGTAGAGAAACCTCCACCTTTGTGAGATTTTGCGATTCTCCAGTGACTCGGGTTCGCGTTGCTGCTCATACTGTTGCCAAGGCGAAGAGCAGCGAGTGGAGTGCTTGGCAAAGGCGGATCTGATTAGCTTTCCTGGACTTCTAATTACCATTTATTGCGTTCAGTTTGTTACTATTTGTTAAGTTCAACCAGCGGTATTTTTCCTGCCTTATGGCCGCTAGCACCCCAGTTACCTGCCCTGAGGTTAGTGTATGTAATGAGAGTGTACGTTTCCTCACCTTGCCGATGCTGTCCAGTGAGGCGTGTAGTTTTGACAGCTTTCTTGATTGCAGGTTGGTTGGCGATTCTTCTACTCCGGGGATAGTGATTCCTTTCTCGTTCCAGTACCTCTAAGCACAGTATTCTGCAGATGGAGTCCAGACCGCCGGTTCTGGCTTTGGCGTATTTTTACAGCTTTACATTTGGTTTATTGGACGTCAGGTAGCCTCAGCAAGATTACCATTAGTCGTTCGTTAGACTGCCACTAGTCTGAGTTACCATCTCGTGAGGTGAATGTAACTCTTGACTGCCTATCTCATAACACGAGAAAGTGTTTTTTGCTGGACCTACTCAAAGGTCGATTCCTGGTGCACCGTCTGTGACTGGCCCTTGTGTTTTATTATTATATTTGCTGTTTTATTGTATGTTTCTAAAAATTTTTATATAATTGCCGATCTTGGCGTTACAGCAGGCTTAAATGATTGTCCAACCAAGTTTACCACCATTTTGTCTCATCCGTTTGGTGACCAGTTCCCTGTCTTTATAAATTAACATTTGATGTTTTACGGTGTGTTTGTTAATTTTTTTATAATTGCCCTTCTTGGTGTTAAAGGCCTTCAGCCATGACTTGCCTTAAAATTCTAATTGGGATCACATTGGCTTGTTTTTGAAACATTATTTGCTATGTCTGTATTTTATGCTCATTTGGTAAATTGTAACGCACTGAAAGCACTATTAATTACACAATTGTTTATTCTTTCATTAATAACGTGTGATATCTTATTTATTGTCGAGTCTGGAATTACCTGAGCCTGGAATTACCGTTTTAAAATAAATGTGTGTAACTGCAAAAGGGAACCAATACTAACTGATTACAGCCCCGTCCACAATCGTAACGGAATCCTGCCTTCCTCGACTACCAGGTTTCAGACGGTTCCAGAATTAGAAGCAATTAAAGAGAAATATGAATAATGGTTCATTTTTTTGAGTCATCAGTCTCCTTACTGGTTCGACGTGGTCCGCCACGGGTTCATCTCCTGTGCCAACCTCTTCATCTCAAAGTGGAATATGCAGCATACATCCTCAGTTATTTGCTGGACGTATTGCAGTCTCAGTCTCACTCTACAGTTTTATCCTCTACAGTTCCCTCAAGTTCTTAACAGAGGTCCTAGCATCCTGTCCCTTCTCCTTTTCAGTGTTTTCCACATATCTCTTTCCTCTCCGATTCTGCATAGAAACTCCTCAGTCCTTACCTTATCAGTCAACCTAATTTTCAAAATTCTTCTGCATCACCACATCTCAAATGCTTCCATTCTCTACTGATCCGGTTTTCCCACAGTCCATGTTTCACTACCGTACAATGCTGTGCTCCAGGCGTACATTCTCAGAAATTTGTTCCTCAAATTAACGCCTATGTTTGATACTAGTAGACTTCTCTTGGCCAGGAATGCCCTTTTTGCCAGTGCTAATCTGCTTTTGATGTCCTCCTTGCTCCGTCCGTCACTTGTTATTTTGCTGCCTAGGTAGCAGAATTCCTTAACTTTATCTACTTCGTGATCATCAATAATGATGTTAAGTTTCTCGCTATTCTCACTTATGCTACTTCTCATTACTTTCATCTTTCTCCGATTTGTGTATTGTGTATGAAACTGGGAACCTAGAAGCGACGGAGAGGCTTCGTCCCGCCGTAGGCCACAGCAGTCCACCCCACCCACCGCCGCCTCACACCGAACCCAGGGGTATTGTGCGGTTCGGCCCCCTGTGGACCTCCCCCCTTAACCACACCACCTGGGAACGTCTCATACCAAACGAGTGTAGCCCCAGATGCTTGCGTGGCACAGTAATTGTAGTGTACGCATACGTGGAGACAGTGTTTGCGCAGCAATCGCCAGCGTAGTGTAACTGAGGCGGAATAAGGGGAAGCAGCCGGCATTCGCCGAGATAGACGGAAAACCGCCTTAAAAACCATCCACAGGCTGGCCATCACACCGTACCTCGGCACTAACCCGGCGGGCGGATTCGTGCCGGGGACCGGCACAGGCACACCTTCTCGCTCGGGAAGCAGAGCGTTAGACTGCGCGGCTAGCCGGGAGGACATTCTTCGATTTACTCTCAATCTTGCGCTTATTAGACAGTTCATTCCATTCTGCAGATCATGACTTCTTCACTTTCACTCAGGATAGCAATGACATCAGCGAATCGTATCCCTGGTATCCTTTCACCTTCTGTTTTAATCTCACTCTCGAACCGTTCTTTTATTGCCATCATTGCTTTTTCGACATATACATTGAAATTGAACAGAAGGGGCGAAAGACTACATTTCTGTCTTAGACCCTTTTTAATACGAACAATTCGTTCTTGGTCTTCCACTCTTACTGTTCCCTGTTGGCTCTTGTACATATTGTATATTACTGGGCTTTTACTATAGCTTGCTCTCATTTCTCTCAGAATTTCGAATATCTTTCTCCATTACACACTGTCGAACGCTTTTTACAGGTCGACAAATTCTATGAACGTGTCTTGATTTATCTTTAGTCTTGCTTCCATTGTCAACTTCAACGTCAGAATTGCCTCCTGGTGCCTTTCCCTTTGCTAAAGCCAAACTGATCTTCATCTGACACACACTCAGTTTTCTTTTCCATTCTTCTATATGTTATTTTTGTCGGCAACATGGATGCATGAGCTATTAAGCTGATTGTGTGATAATTCTCGCATATGCCGGCTCTTGCGATCTTCGTAGTTGTGTGGGAGACGATTTTCCGAAAGTCAAATGGTATATCGCCAGACTCAAACATTCTACACATCGACGTGAATAGTCATTTTGTTGCCACTTGCCCTAGTGATTTTAAAAATTTTGGTGGAATGTGATCTATTCCTAATGCCTTATTCGATGCTAAGTCTTCCAAAACTCTGATAAATTCTGACTGTAATACTGGATCACCAATCTCTTCTAAATCGACTCCAGTTTTTTTCTCCTATCACATCAGACAAATCTTCCCCCTCATAGAGGTCGTCAGTGTATTCTTTCCATGTATCCGCTCTCTCCTCTGCATTTAACAGTGGAATTCCCTTTACACTCTTAATGTTACCACCCTTGCCTTCAAGTTCACCAAAGGTTGTTTTGACTTTCCTATATACAGAATAGGTCCTTCCAATAATCATTTCTTTTTCGAGTTCTTCACATTTTTCATGTAACCATTTCGTCTTTGCGTCCCTGCACTTCCTATTTGTTTCATTCCTTGTATTTCTGTATTCTTGAATTTCCCTGAATATTTTTGTACTTCTTTCTTTCGTCGATCAAATACAGTATTTCTTCTGTTACTCATGGTTTCTTCGCAGTTACCTTGTTTCTACCTTTTTTGTTTCCAACTTCTGAAATTGCCCTTTTTAGGGATGTCCAGTCCTTTTCAAGTGAACAGGCTACTGAGCTATTCCTTATTGAAGTATCTATAATCTCACAGAACTTCAAGCGTAGCCTATCTCTTCATTCCTCAGTATTTATGTATCCAACTTTTTTTTTACATTGATTCTTCCTGTCTAGTCTCTTAAACTTCAGCCTACTCTTCATCACTAGTATATTGTGAACTGAGTGTTAATCTGCTGCTGGGCGCTCCTTACAATCCAGTATCTGGTTGCGGAACTCCTTCCTGACCGTGATGTAATCTAACTGACATCTTCCTGTATCTCCCGGCCTTGTCATTCTTGAACACAGTATCCACTATTAGTAACTGAAATTTATTGTGGAACTCAATTAGTCTTTCTCTTCTCTCATCTCTAGTACCAGGCCCATACTCTCCTGTAACACTTTCTTCTACTCTTTCCCTTACAAATGCATTCCAGTCCCTCATGACTATTAGATTTTTATCTCCATTTACGTACTGAATTACTCGTTCAATATCCTCATATACTTTCTCTATCTCTTCATCTTCGACTTGCAACGTCCGCATGTATACGTCAACTATCGTTGACAGTGTTGGTTTGGTTTGGATTCTTATGAGAACAACCGTATCACTGAACTGTTTGCAGTAACTCACTCTCTGCCCTACCTTCCTATTCATAACGAATCCAAATCCTGTTATACCATTTTATGCTGATGTCGATATTGCCCTATACACACCTGACCAGAAATCCTTCTCCACTTTCGATGGTTCATTATTATTGAAGAAAAAGAACACGATAGCTCAGCAATGAAGGTACAGAAGCCCTCCTTGGAACCACGAGGCATACAATGACCACAAATAATAAAAATCAGGACAAAAAGAATACCGTACGATTCCTAAATCACGTGTTAGTACTAAATAAGTGGGTTGGCTACGTGAGCCATGACCCGTTTCACGGATGTACTTATGCCTTGAATGTGGAACAAAGTCTCTTCTTCTGAAAACGAATTTTGCCTTGGTCACGAAGAAGGTACGTCTATAAAACTGAAAAGTAAAAAGAATATGACGCCAAAGTGCACGAGCCGACAACGATCTCACAACAAATATTTGTAGGTTCCAAAGCAGAAATAGTCATCGCAATGAAACATCAGACAAAATCCTCGAATTTGAACCAACAGAATCATGAACCTGCAGGCAGCGTCCACGCGCTGCGTCTAGGCCCTGCGATCTCGGAAACAGGTCTTTGTCAGTGCACTTGGCTCAAATCTTAATCGACCCGACAAGGTTTGGTCAGTCAGTTACAGCCTTCAAAGAATAGCGTATATAAGATGGCCAGAAACAGTCTGAAAAGCTTCTAAGAGTGTTGCAGCGTAGTTTGTGCTTACAAACAATTGCTAAGAAAACAAATTCGATATTTTACACAATTTCCGAGTTAATTAGCATTGAAGTTAGACAATCAGGCCGTTGAATGCGCACATTCAAGGGGTCCACCTTCAAAATTAGTCAGCTGTTCTGATAGCGCAGATGATGGTGCACGAGATTGCTCAGGCTTTGGCTCGGGTTCGATCCTTACTACCTACCATGTCCAATTTTTGTATCAGTCTCTTGTTCCGTTTTAGGAAACCAAACCAAGAACTCTTTTGGCGACACTGTCTCTGGATGGCGCTTGACTGCGCACGCATTGACCTGATTGGCTAACTTCAGTGCTAATTAAGTCGGACAGGGGGTAACGTATCGATATTTTTACAGTTATTTCTCAGTACACCCTACCCTGCAACACGCTTAAAAGCTTTTCAGACTGTTTCTGGCCCTACTGTATGTGTATCTGCGCTTTGCAGGCAAAGAGTATGGCATTGCTAGCAGACGAAGCCAGTGCGTAGAGTGTCTTTGCAGCTCGCCAGCGACGATAACTCGCGCACAGATAAATGACGAGGAAGACGTTTCTTAATGAACCGGCTTTCAGCTTTGAGATCTAAACTGGTCCGTCCTCTTTTAATTCTCGCTCTCATGTAATTAAGGACTTTTCCTCCAATTCTAAAAGGACTCACGTTTTGCAGCCGGCTAAACTAAACACGTACTAAATACTTAATACCAAAGTTAAGTGTTTCATTTTTAATGTTAGGCACCTTGTTCTGTTTCTTAGCGCAGTTAATGATGTTTGACTGTAGCAACTATATTCGTCGTGGGGCACGATGTGACTATAGTTCTAAAATGTTTCATTTTCTCTCCAGGCGCATAATTCGCTTGCTCGAGCTGTAGTACCTCTTTAGATTCTTCCGTCTTTTACGCTCTGAACTGTCCAGAAAATATTCTTGCTGCTGATGACCGTCAAGCTACGTGGTATGTTGCCTTCAAGTTGTCTGGAGTAATTTCGTTACTTTGAAATAATTTTCTGCATTTACATCTTCCTGTGTGCATTTGACGTCTGACAGGTGATCTTACATTCAATTTTCTTAAGCAGTCTCCCATGAAATGTAAATTCCATGAAACACTGAACCTTTCCAAATTAAGCGTTTCCCGTGCTATGTTGCAGAGCGTGGCGGCTGCTCTATCTTGAAATGGGACATCTTATAAATACTCATTTCACAGGCCCTGCAGATGCGCAACAATTCTGGAAGGAATGTTGTTGCAGAGCATTTCTTACCGTTTCATTCTGGCCGCTGTTCGTGAAGTCGCTCCCCGGGGCAGGAATTATTTTCTGAACGTAGCAGGTGAGGTACCATCCACTTCTGCCATGGGCTATTTACTACTCGACATTATTTTCTTATGTTCAAACTTTATTCGAAGATACTGTTGTTTTCGACAAGCCGAGTGACGATGTTTTTGTCCAGTGAACTTATTGCAGGAACTGCACACAGAAAGAGAAATGTAACAAAATATCGTGGGCCAGTTAAAGCGCCACAAAACACAGAACATTATACCTGAAGACCATGAAGATACTTACATTGATTTTATTATCCGAAGAAACCGCCACTGTGCAGTGGGCCCACTAGAATGAATTAAGCTTTTGTTAACCTGGCTGAACGCAAAATTGTGTTGGAAACAAAACTCCCAAAACCTCTACTTCTTAATTCTTTCTCATTTCGTTTTGGATTCTTACAGAATCATCTCATGTACATTCAATGTTTCTTCTTTGTCCATCATACAATAGAGACCGTAAACGTGTACCATAAGGACGCTTTGTACACCTGGGCTATGTTGTAAACATGCCTGCGTTGTGTTAAAAGCTAGTACGTGTAAACACAGGTGGATGTGTACCCTACATTTTGTTGGATGACGTGGCATTTTTGGTGATTGCGAGACGTTCTGTACTCTTGCCAGTGTTCCTCGAGTGCTTTTACCCGGTGGATGTGTCCTGTAAATTTTACTGGATGACGTGCCATTTTTGGTGGTTGCGGGACTTCCTGTACACTTTCCACTGGTTCTCGAGTCCTTTTGGCCGATGTCTGATGATGCTCCTGTGAGAGTGAAACGCGCCACAAATTAAAATAAATAAAAAACGGTTTTTCCACCGAGACTGTCTATTTGTTCTTGATCATACTGTGGAGAATCCATGCTCTTCTCAATAGATGTGATAACGACTGTTCAGAACCCACTATAACTTTTGTGAAGTAGCCTGTTAGTAGTATTCTATCTAACAAATTAGACTCACTTCCATACTAGAATTTTCTGCTTTTCTTTTAAGAACTGTTAATTATCTCTAAAAAACCAATATTTAACAAAATTTATC